>NC_051065.1:102582754-102882754 GCF_004664715.2 Peromyscus leucopus | reverse complement strand
AGTTCTAACAGAGTAGCTGGTGGGGACAGAGCCACCTTTACTTGCAGCATGGACTTTTTCTCTCTCCTGTTGCTTGCTTAGGGCTTGCTCTCAAACTGTATTTTAAACTTAAGAGTTTTATGCTGGGGTTTGTGTGTTTTGTTTGCCTTTGAGACAGGGTCTCTTTGTATATCTCTCACTATCCTGGAATTGACTATGTAGACCAGGCTGGCCTCAAACTCACAGAGATCCACCTTCATCTGAGGCCTCCCAAGTGCTGAGATTAAAGGTGCACACCACCACACTCTGATGCTGAGGTTTGAACCAAAGATCTTTTGCTTACTTGAGCATGGATCTGCTTCTGAGCAGGTAACCATATTTTCTCAGCTGATTGACCTACAGTCAGCTCCCACAAATTGGGAAGGTTCCACATTGTTGCAGACTGTCCAGGAAACTGTTTTACTCAATTTTTGCATTATTTGAAACAGCATATTTGAAATAATAATCATAATTACTTTTATAATCAGAAATATTAATGTTACCATTGAAAAATTAAAGATTTAAAATCAAAATAAGAATGGAAATATTGAAAATACATCTTTGTTGAGTTTGTCTTTTTTGACTTTCCATAGCTAGAAAATTATTTCTGTGAGTTTTTGATATTCATCTATTCATCATCTATCTTTGCCTTCCTGAACCAACTTGATTTTGCTATGCAAAATTATTCTTTCAGTATACCACCACATTCAATTTGTGAGCATCATGACCTGCATCAGTTCCTGGAATTCACATGGTGGAAAGAGATTGCCAATTCTTGCTAGGTGTCTTCTGACTGCTACATGCATACACACAAATAAATGATAGGGATATCTTCCATTTTTTTTGTTTTTTTTTTTTTGAAATGATAAATGTCACCTTTTTTCTTTAAGCTTATTTCATGCAGGACACAGGAGTGAGAACCCAAGTCTGCTCAGCTATATAGTCACTGCTTGTCATGACAGTGCACATCCTTGGCAAGGAAGGTAGGCTAAGAACCGAGTCTGTGGCCAAGAGGACCCCAGGAGCGCTTTTCATTTGTCTTGTCCTTTCATTTTAAATCAACCCTTTTATTTTGAAATAATTTTATAACAGTTCAAATATAATGCAAAAAAAGATCTTATTCAAAAATATTAATATAGTATGTATGATATGTTAAAAATGTTAAAAAAATACAAATTCCCATATATTTTAACCTCCAAGTGCCAAAGGGCTACTAGTATTTGGCCATATTTGCTTTCTTTTAGTCTATAGTTATTATATACTTATTTGTCTGTTTATTTATCTATCTATCTACCTATTTATTACTGAACTGTTTGAAAGTAAAAATCCCTTTATCCTAAAATATTTCAGTATTTCCCTAAACATACTAAATCCAGTTGTTAAAATCAGGAAATTAGCTTCACATAAAATTTAATTATTCTAACATATCAGTTGTCTCATTAGTACCTATTATAGTAAATGAAAAAACATTCCCCTGATCAGGGATATAATCAGGATCAAATATTTAGTTGTCTTGTCTTTTAAATCCTCTTTAGTCTGGAGAAGCTCCTTAATCCTGCTTTGTCTTTCGTGACCTGACATTTTCACCGAGTGCTGGGCAGCTCTTTTTGTGGGAAGGCCCTTTACTCAGGTGGTCTGCTGTTTCCTTTGGTCACAGGCAGGCTATGCATATTTGTTGGCTGGCATCTCGGGAAGAGGCACACAGTGCTTATTCCATGATTGGAGACTAACCACCTGGCTAAGTGTTATTGCTTTTCTACCATAGGGCTACTTACCTGCTTTTGTTGTTTTTTTTTCTACTTGTAGTTAGTATTTTGTTGGGTGATATTTTCAGACTGTATAAATATTCTGTTGCTTATCAAACATTCACCCACTAACGTTGCATGTGTCAAATCTTTTAAGGCAAGGAACTGGGATGCTTAATGTAAGTATAGACTGTGCCCTTGGAGCCAAGTGAAGCCAGAAGAAAGTGGGACTTTCAGCTCATTAAGCTCATCATTCGCCTTGAAAAAAACTTCACTGCTATATGGGATTTGAGCTTTTTTTTTTTTTTTTTTTTTTTTTTTGAAGACATTACTGTAATTTTAGCTACAATGTTGACACTGCTTATTGGCTGTAACTTGAATATTTAGACTCCTTGATTCAGTCATTTGGGGCCCAAGTTGCTTCCAGTCAGTTTATTCTGGTCACAAGGACCCTCTGGATCTTGAGCCTGGACTCTGGTCTGTCTTGACCCTTTTGGCCCTTGTCTTTGCTTCTAAGGTGCTACCAGAGTGATGTGGACTGCCTTTGTGTTGAATGACGTTTTGAAAAAAGATTTTATTTCCTTTTATGTGTATGAGTGTTTTTCCTGCATGTGGGTATGTGCATTGGATCCTCTGGAGCTGGAGTAACAGGTTGTAAGTCATCCAGTGTAGGGGCTGGGAACAAACCCAGGTGCTCTGCAAGTAATCAAGTACTCTTAATGGCTGAGGTATCTCTCCAGCCTCATACTCCACCCCTCTTTTTTTTTTTTTTTTTTTTTTGAGAACGGGTTTGCTTAGAGCTTGCTGAGTAGGCTCTGTTGGCTGGCCAGTGAGCCCTCTGGACCGTCTGGCTGTGCTTCCCCTGCACGGGATTACAAGTGTGTGCCACCAAGCTAGGCTTTTCTGATGATCAAGCTCAGGTCCTCCTGCTTGTATGCCGAGCACTTTACCTTCTGAGCTCTCTTCTCTACCTCTACATGATCCGTATTATATACACCTATGAGAAATGTGTGTGTGAGAACTTGAAACTTGTTTTAAAAACATTTTTTAAAAGGCTGGGGATATAGCTTAATGGTATAAAAATTGCCTAGCATATACAGAGGCCCTAGATTCTATCACTGGTATTAAAACATTTTGATTAAAATACTTGATAAAAATGTACTTCAACAATTTTAAGGTGTGTCATATTAACTGTATTCACACTGTGAAGTCTGCTTTTTAAAAAACTCATTTATATATAATATTTCCTCCTATTGTTGAGTATAAATGTTCACTTTTAAGGCTGCATATATAAACCATAATGTAGCAAATTTCTTACTGTGGAATATTTATGTAACATGAATCTGAAAAGGTCTTATTAAATAAAAACCCAGAGCTAGATATAGGGGTGAAAACCTGCGAGATCAGAAGAATAGGAAAAGCCACAAGCTAACCTCACCTCACCGACACCTCAGTCTCCAAAGAGAACTAATTCCTGTATACCCACGCCTATATGCCTTTCTGTTCTGCTATCTCATTTGCTCTCTGTCCAGCTACATCACTTCCTCTTCCTGTCCAGCTCTGTCACTTCCTGTCTGTTTGTACAGACCTCCAGACCTCTATGGTTAGTCCTGGGATTAAAGGCATGTGTCACCACACCTGGCTCTGTTCCCAGTGTGGCTTTGAACTCATAGAGATCCAGGCAGATCCCTGCCTCCCGAATGACAGGATTAGAGTGGTGTGTGCTACCACTGCCTGACTTCTATGTTTACTATAGTGGCTGGCTTTTTCCTCTGATCCTCACATAAATTTTATTAGGAGACGCAGTATAGTGGGGGATACATCACCACATATTTAGGTTTACAGCTTTGTATATTAACGCTATATAAAATATCTTCGTATACACACAATTCTACTTTTATTAGGATAAAGGGACCCAGAAGAGTTGTTGGACCAATAGATGGTACTTTCTGAAGGCTCTCATGTATATTGTCAAACTGCACCTTTACCACCACATTTAAGTCATCATTTCACATATTCCCGTTTTCATTCAGTTTAAAGTACTTGCTATCCCCACCCTTTCTTCTTTGTCTCACTATATTGCCCAGGCTTCCCTGGAACTCTTGGGCTCCTGCTATCTTTGTTATCCCCAGTAGTTGGGACTCTGGCTACCAGTGCCACTGTACCTGCCTCTAATTTCCCTTTGCATCTCATCTTTGACTCATAGGCTATTCAGAGGTGTTTTATTTAGTTTCCAAATATTTGAGCACTTCTCCAGAGTTTTTTTTCTCTGTTACCAAGTTAATTCTGTGTATGATTATTATAATCTTAGAACCTGCTTTGTAGGATTTAAATTCTTTCAACTTATTGAGAATTATTATGGGGATATCCAACTTTTTGACTTCTCTGGGCCACATTGGATAAAAAAAATTGTCTTAGGAAACACAAGCACTAGCAAAGCTGATGAGTGAAAGTAAGGGTCTCTGTGTGATTTTCATGATATCCACCACCATATGCAAAACAGTCCTTGAATAGTAAAGATTGGACACTGCCACATATCTTTGACTGTCTTTGGTGGTCACTTGAGAAGAATGCATATTTTACTGTAAGTAGAGTGCTCTATAAATGTCAGTAGATTGCATTGTATGCACGCATTGATGGTGTTGATTCAGGTCTTCTATATTCGCACTAATTTTGTTTAAGTGGTGTGGTGGTTTGAAAGAAAATGGCCCCCAAAGGAACTGGCACTATTAGGAAGTGTAGCTTTGTTGGAGTAGATTTGGCCTTGTTGGGAGAATTGTATCATTGTGAAGGTGGGCTTTGAGGTCTCTTATATGCTCAAACCATGCCCAGTGTCTCAGACCACTTCCTGTTGCCTGCCTATCAAGATGTAGGACTCTCAGCTCCAGCACCATGTCTGCCTGCATGCCACCATGTCGAACCATGATAATGGACTAAATCTCTGAAAATGTAAACCACTCCAATTAAATGTTTTTCCTTTGTAAGAGTAGCTGTGGTCTTGGTGTCTCTTCACAGTAATAGAAACCCTAACTAAGACAAGGAGGGTACTGAAATCTTTAAGTATCTTTCTTTGTAGTTCTTTTAAATTTATTTATTTATTATTATTGGGTATATATGATGTGTGTGTGTGTGTGTGTGTGTGTGTGTGTGTGTGTGTGTGTGTGTGTTGGCCAGTGTGGGACTTGGGGGCTCATGGTTGTGGTGATCAGAGGACACTATGGGATCTGAGGATTGAACCCAGGATGTCAGGTTTGTGTAGCAAGCACCTTTACCCACTGAGCCACCCTGCCAGGACTTTCCTTGTAGTTCTGTAGTTTTTGTTTTGTGTGGTTTGAAATCCTGTTAGTACGTATACACACGTTTAGAACTGTTTGTTCCCTTGATGAAATGTACTGCCATGGCTTTATGTTGTTGGATTTGTTGTTCATCCAGTCTGATAGTCTCTTTTGGGGTGAGGAAATCTAAGGGGGATGCCGTGTGTGTGTGTGTGTGTGTGTGTGTGTGTGTGTGTGTGTGTGTGTGTGTGTGTGTGTATTCATGTATGCACTCATGTGGGTGCTCACACATGCACCTGCACATAGAAGCTAGAGGTCAGCTTCAGGTATTGTTCCTTAGGTGCTGCTGACCTTGTTTTTGAGGCAGGGTCTCTTACTGGCCTGGTGCTCATTAGAATAGCTCCAGGAATCTGCCCTTTTCCACCCCTTGGTATTTAGGTAATAGATACATCCTGCTGTACCAGATTTTTTTTTTTACCCCTAAGCCCTTGTATAGCCTGGCTGGCCTGGAACTCACTGTTTAGACCAGACTGGCCTCAAACCTAAGAGATTTGCCTGCCTGCCTTGCCTTGCAAGTGCAGGGTTAAAGGCATACACCATGATGTCCAGCCTATACTTGCTTTTTTAAAATGTGGGTTCTAGGAAGCAAACAGAGGTCCTCATGTTCTCATGGTAAGCACCCTGTGACTGAGCTGTCTTCCTCATCCCGGGCTCTGCATTTTGTTTACTTACTTACTTTTCTCTTCTCTTTTTAAAAAAGTCTGCATTTTGACCAGAGTGTTTGCTGTGTACTGCCCTGTCTTCTTTTCTAGCAACATATTTATGTCTGAGGTTCATTCATGTTTTGTGTTTGTTTTTGAGTCAGAAGCTCATCCTATAGCCTTGTCAGGCTTGGAGCTCAGCGTATAGACCAGACCTTGAGTTTGTGGCAGTCTTGCTGCCTTGGCTTCCTGAGTGCTAGGTATGGGCATGAGCCACCATCCTGCTTTTTAGGTCTAGCTCTTTTAAATGGGGACCATCCTCCTGTCACAGTGTTTCACAGGTATGACTGTATGATGGAAGAATGTGTATGAGGAGCCACAGCCTACTTCCGGGCTTTCCACCTTCACTTTGTTCACATCTATGGCTGGACAGTTCTTTTTGTAGGACATTGTCCTGTGCATTGTAGGATGTTGGCATCCTGGCCTCTGTTCACTTAGTGCCAGTAACATTTCTGGTCTCCACAGGTGTAGCAGTGAAAATGTCCACAGGTATTGTCACAGGTTCCTCAGGGTCCAAAGTACATCTCTTGAGAAGTATTGCATGCTGGATCCTGAAGTGGACTCTGGCATTCCCAGCTGAGAAGTACTGGCAGACAAGAGACCAGTGGCTGGCTGAGTGACCCTGGGTAGAGCTGAGCACTGTGTTTTCATAGAGATTGGAGAAGTGGGGACTATGGAGAAGGGGTCTTCCTTCCCTTGTAGTCTGTAGATTGCTCTGGTCACTTTGCTCTCTCTGCTTCCTCATTCCTTGTCTTCTCTTAGTGAAGCTTCAGGATAGGAGAACCAGGAGAGGGTATCTGGGAGTTGTTAATAAAAATGCTAGGAAATTACAACCACATTTCCTGGTGACATCTTACCTCAAGTTCCCAATGTAAGCTCCATTAGACTCTCTGTGGTCTTTGTGATTTAAGACGTTGAATCACCTGTGGCCCCCTTGACTCTAGAATAAAGTGATTTGGAAGTCATTCTCAGAGACTTCTTCGTGAAGCAGTCCCATTTCCCCTGATGTGGATCACTATGAGTTGTAGGAATGCTTCTGCCATACCTTGGGAGTAATTATCTTGGGTGAATCCAGGTGGTGGTGGTTGACTAGTGGGTGATCAGCTGACCGACCCTACTGGTTTTGACCGATTTCCAGCTATTTTGTGAAGATTGAGGTGTAGTGTAGGTGCTGACCTGGGCATCTACTTTGGCTTTACTGATGGTTTGAAGCGAACACACTGTTTTGTTCCTTAAGTCTCCAGGTCTCTAAGAATGAATGTAGTGATGCTGTGTTCATTCTGTGACTGAAAATCCTAACCACACTTGCAATGCTCTGTAAGATGTAGATGTGCAAAGCCTTGCCGTTTAATGTCTTATTATTGTTCCGTCAGACTCCAGCTGAAATCTCTTTACCTATATAATTACAAGTGACAGTCACCTTTCCATGTAGCCTGCATTATGGATTTGCATATGTTTTACACTTTCTTACGTGTTTATTTTTCTAACAGAATTGTATATAAGGGAAGCAGGGGCAAGTATTTGAGCAAACATCACATTTTTATAATAAATGAAAATCCCTTTTGTATTTTTTTTTTGTTTTAGACAGGTCTGCTTGTATAGTCCAGGCTGACCTCAAACTGACTTCCTGCCTCAGCCTCCTGAATACTGAGATTTCAGGTGTGTATCACCACGTCCTGCTCTCTCATTTGATCTTCCTACTAAGCTTATTAGGATAGACTTAATGATTCCTATTTCACAATTGTGAAAATGTGGCTTTGCAGAAGTTGAGATGTTTCCAGTTAATAGATGGTTAAGCCAACATAGCACCTATTAGGTAGAGGATTTCTGACTAGGGATTGTTCAAACCTACCAACAGTTCTCGATTACCCTCTACTGCAGTGTATTGAGACATCTAAGCTTGCTCTGCTGAGGAGCTGTGCTTATGCTGAGTGCTTACTCCTGCTCTGACTCTGTCCTCCAGGAAGGATGGGTACTGCACAGTGACAGCCTGGACTGGGCATACAAATGCTGATTTTGCTCAGCCTTCTCATTTAACCACCTTGAAATGTGTGCTCTCTCCTTTTCTCAAGCACCTTTGCTGCTCACCAGTGTCCTAGCTGTTGTCTCTAGTAGAGCTGTGTGATGACAGTAGCTTAAACTGGGCGTTTCAGGCCTCTTTAGAATCTTTGCAGCATGTACTAAAATGACTAGGAAGCTACTGCATCTCTTCCAGTGTGGAGACTGCAGACGTGGTGGCGTGCCCATGAAATAGAACACAGAACTTCTAGTGTGTACTCACATCTTTTGTCTGTGGCTGTCCCACTTGGGGTAGTGGTATACAGAGTTCTTTTGACCTGCTTTCCTGGACTAATAGAGCTGGCAGCTGTAGATTATTTCATAAGAACCAGTTGAACCATGTTTTATTTTAGCATTTTGCTTGGCTCTCTTTTATGAAGATAAAATGGAAGTTATTTGAAACAAACTGGGAAACACTAACCTCTCTGCCCATGCCTTACAGTGCAGAGGTCTGCCTAGGGATTGCAGTATGCTTTCAGGATATTACTTTTTGGACCCCAAAGTCTAACTTCTTTCAGTGGCGTGTTGCATAGATTCTGGGTACAGCCTCCAAGTCCCCCTTTCTGCTGATATTTCTAGGTCTTGACTCTTGTTTATTTGAGGTTGAGTATCACTGTGAATTCCCAGATGGCCTGAAACTTGGTGTCCTCCTGCCTCTGTCTCCAAAGTGCTGGGATTATGTTACATCCAGCTAGGTGTTGACTCTATGCCAGTGTTGGACTTTTTCCGATCCCAGCCTTCTCATGCTGTCAGTTCCACTGTGCTGCTTGTCTGAATTCTTCTTGCTTTGTTTCCCAACTGTTACCTCTTTGTTGGTGGTAATGTGTTGTCTGGGTGAAGACTGGCCCAGTCTAATCAGACACATCTCAACTACAACTCTGATCAAAGAATTCAGTGATGAAAACTCATTTTTCTTATCTGTACCCTGACATTTACCCCAGCCAACAAATGGCTTTGCAGTGAGGCTGTGAAAACAGATTGAGCTTAGTGTATGTATGTCTCTCAGGAGTGAATCCATTTCCCTAAAAACCTTGTCTAGAGCACAGCAGAAGGCTTTTGGAATCCAGAGGCTGTCTTTTTGGTAGCAGTTCTTTCATTGGAGGATCCAGATGAGCTCTGAGCTGTGGTTCTCCTATATAATGTACTGGGATGGTTACAATAATACTAGATCTTTATAGATTAGATGTTTGATGGGAATAAATAATGCAGAACTCAGATCAGCTTGTTTAATAGAATCATCTTAAAAACCTACATGAGGAAAAACAGGGTTATGAGAGCAAGCATAAAATAAACATATGAACTGAGGAGTAACAAAGCCATAGAATACCCACCTGCCCAGGCTCGATGCCTGCTTTGACCATTCAGAGGGGAGGATTTCTGGATGGTTATGTTACCCGATGCCATTGATTGTTTTTTTACCTTGTAACTTAGCAAGTCATTACTTTAAGAGCATAGCTAGTTGTCCTTTTTAATCTAAGAGATAGGAACCTGATGCCCATGACCAGAACGTCAAGTAGAGTGTATTGTGTATCAGCAAAAGTTCCTGGAACAGCTTGTTTGAGGTACTGGTGATGTCAGGTGCATAGTAAATGGGCGTTACTTAGGAAAGAGGGGTTGGTGGGAGATGGCACTGATGATTTGCTGGATATTTCTGTGGTGTACATGTCTGTGGTGTGACACTTTCTTATGTAATCTTGAGGTCCCTGTAAAGTAGGTGATGGCTGCTCATTTTATAACTGAATCCAAGTCATGTTACTACCAAGTATTTGTTGTAGAATTAGAACCCTTCTCTAACTCTAGAACCTTGCTCCTGAGATGTGAGGTAGGTCTGAGGGCACAAAGGCTACTGGTTTGGGCAGAAAGCCAGGGGCACATAAAAGGGAGATTTACAGGACAGCATCATTTCTCAGTGTTTTCCCTCAGTGGAAAGCATAGTGCGTTGTTTCTCACTGCCTGCTGAGAATCCCCTGTGGAGATTTGAAGTGCCAAACCTGCCTAAGAATTCTGAATGGATTCCTCGTTGACTGGCACAGCCCTTTTTGTTTGTTTGTTTGTTTGTTTTGGGACAGGTTTTCTTTATATAGTCTTGGCTGTCTTGGAACTCACTATGTGGACCAGCTGGCCTTGAACTCCTGAGTACTGGGATTAAAGACATTCTCCACCACTGCCGGGCAATGGCACAACTCTTTTTAAACTGCCAAGGTGATGCTGATGTGCTGTTACGTGTAAGAAAACTCCATGCATAAGGAATGACAGAGTGAGTAGGAGCCTTGGAGTGGTTGGAGAGACAGGCTTTCCAAAGGTTTTGTGATAGAGGAGGAAATAGGTCCAGAGCTCAGGGACCGCCAGCGGCTTCCTTTTGTCCTTGTTCGGAACTGACTATTATTCTAGGTGATTCAGAAAATGCAAAGAAAAATCCTAGCTGAGTTTTTAGCTCTAGGATTTCATCCTTGGTTAAGGTTAATTGAGGCCTACATTCCCCAGCTTCTTTTGTGTTATTAAACCTTTTGAATATTATCAATGCCTGGAGCTCTTTGGGGTCATCTAATCTGTGTAAGTACTTCCTGTTATCACCTTAGTGAGTCTTCCAGTCTGAGGTTTCCTGCCTGCCTCTCTGCCTCAGTACCAGTCTGGTATTTGGCTGCCCACTCAATATTTGAGGTTCACAGGTCACACACAGGTTTGCAGATGACTCTTGGTTCTCCTCTCCGAGCCTTTCTCACCTAGGAAAGCCTGGAAAGCTGCACAATGATCCATTTGTAGATACAGTGCTTGGACAGAACCCACTGTCCTGGTGTCTCAGGTCTCTGTGTGCTCTCCAGCCAGCTCTCCAGCCCGTCCCACCAGTGTTTGTTTCTGAGGCTGCCATGTATCTTCCCAGACCTCTAAGGCTGGTGGTGTGGTCAGAGCAAGAGTGCCCTCCCTATCAGGCAGAGCAGGCCACAGGGAGGAACTGTGTTGTTACTACCACTGTGCTAGGGGCTCTTTCATTGTAGTTTCCCTCACTGCTTCTAAATGATGTGCTAGAGTGTTCAAAAACAGACAAGAACTGAAGCTCAAAGAAAGAAGTCAGTACCTTTTCCAGTGTTACTAGAAATCAAACCCCATCTTCTTCTGGAGGAAAGGTCATGACTTTTTTCCCCCTATTCCACAAGTCATATAAGATGTAAAGCATATGCTCTGTTCAAGCATACTTGTTGGGTACATGGCACTTAAATTCTTTTCTGGTCATTTTGGTGGCTTTCAGAACACAAGACTTGGCATTAGCCATAATGCAGGAGAGTTGTAGGACCTGGGCCAGGAGTCAGTGGATATCGAAGTGTAAGAATTGGAGTGAGGGCAGGCACAGGCTATTCCTAGGCTAGCCTATTGGAACTGAGTCTCATATAGCCATTGCCTCAAACCAGTGTCAGGACTTGGGAAACCCAAGGGGACCAAAGCATAAATGTTAAGGGTGTTGGGGAGCAAGGAGTGACCTGGAGGTATAGACTTTTTCATTGTGTGTGTTAGCACCAATCTCTTCTTTTGACAGTCTCTTATTTTAATCTTGAATTACGGCTTGAATGTTCACACACCTTTCCTAGCAGCACAAATAGGGGCCTCGGTTTTTGTATTTGTAAAACAGTAATCATGTTGATTGTAATGAGAAAATGAGATTTCCCATATCAGAAATAATCATCAGGGTTCCTAAAAGCCAACTGAGTGTAAGATGTCAGTTTTGACCTTGGAATGGTGATTTATAGGGTGGATAGCTCCAGAATAAGAAGGAAGAGCAGAATGAGGTGCCTGTATTGGGAGCTGGGTAGAAAGCTTTCAACTTTTTTAGAGCTAGATGAGGTCTCTGAGTACCTGTAGTGGGAGGTTGAGGGAAATCAAAGGCTGACCCTGATTTGGTGCTTATGTGAGGTCTTGCTGAGAGAAGTCACTGCCTGTGTGCACGTGGGTACCTCTTATGCAAGCTTTCTCTCAGTGGTGGGATGCTGAGTGCCTTCCATGATACCTAAATGCCAGGTAGTAGCCAAATAAGTCAAACATGTGAGATAACATTAATCCTGAATTCTGCAGTGGAACCTAGCTTATCAACGTATTAGAATAAGTGCGGCAAAGTACTCACTTCAATCTCTGTGACAGTTGGGAAACCAAGATACAAAGAATAGTTACAATACAAGTCTGAATTACTTTAAATGGATGGCAAAAGCAACCTTCTGACTCTTACTTCCTCTGCACTCCAACTTGATTCTTTCCTTTTATCAAAACATGGTATTACTGTGTTCCTGAGAGCAAATTATAATTAAAGTAACCACAGTATAAAGCTCATCAGCCCAGAGTCTCGGAATGAAGCACAGAGAAGCTGGTTAGAGACGAGGTATTATGTAATGACCTAATTATGAGGCCTGCCATCTGCTTAGGAGTCACGCCTGCCTGGTTAGGAGCCTCTAATTGTGGTGGTGTGTTTTCTTTAAGGAGGAGGCTAGATTGTTAATGGAGCTCGCTCGCGCTATCTCTCTCTCTCTCTCTCTCTCTCTCTCTCTCTCTCTCTCTCTCTCTCTCTCTGTGTGTGTGTGTAAAATGACACTAAAAACATTAGTGCCTTTTTTGAAGTAGGTTGTTAGGTTGTGGGGTACCACAGGGTGCCTGAGCAGACATTTCTCATTAGTTTGGTTATCAGTGGTGGAAAGTTAATGAAGCTGTGAAGATATTCTGGTGTAGAGCTGCGTGGTCAAGGGAAGATGAGACTCTACATCTGCCTTGAGAACCTGCTGAGATGGGTTTTTTGTTGTTGTTTTCATTCAAGAGAAAGCAAAGCCAGGCATGGTGATAAATGTAAGGGTTCAGGAGGTCAAGATAGAAGGAAGATCAGGAATGCAAGGCTAGCTTGGCAATTCAGAGAGGGTGGGTATTGACTTTGAAAAGAGAGATTTTGAGAGAGAGAGAGAGAGAGAGAGAGAGAGAGAGAGACAGAGAGACAGAGAGACAGAGAGACAGAGAGAAACAGAGATTTTGAGAGAGAGAGATTTTGAGAGAGAGAGAGAGAGAGAGAGAGAGAGAGAGAGAGAGAGAGAGAGAGAGAGAGATCTATCTACGTTTTGTGTGCATGTGGGTGGGTGTTCATGTGGTTGGGTGTTCATGTGGGTGGGTGCACGTGCATCTGGAGGCCAGAGGTCTGTACTGGGTATCTCTGTTAGAATTCCTAGCCACTCTACCAGCTACATGACCGCACATGCACTGTCCAGGAGCCAGGCAAGATGCTTAGTCATCCCAGGGCCTTATGTCCTACATAATCCGTGTGCTGCGTGATCACATAATTTGCATGTAGCATGGTCACACAATCTATGCACATGCTTGGTGTAGCTACATAAGCCCATATGTGCATGGGTGGGGGTGGACACCTATAAAAGTGGGTTCCACCTATTCTTCCACTTTCTTCCTGCATGGTCATCCCATAGGCCTATGTACACCCATTCTATTCTTTTCCCTTAATAAACTCCTACAGTGGGTTTCATTGTGCCTCATGGCTTCTCTCGAATGGTAAACTGCACCACTTAATAAATAACAGTCTCCTTTAATCAGTCTCCATGTTGTTGATCTTTTTTTGTTTGTTTGGTTTTTTTTGTTTGTTTGTTTTTTGTTTTTTTGTTTTGTTTTGTTTTTGTTTTTCGAGACAGGGTTTCTCTGTGTAGCTTTGCGCCTTTCCTGGGACTCGCTTTGTAGCCCAGGCTGGCCTTGAACTCACAGAGATCCACCTGGCTCTGCCTCCCGAGTGCTGGGACTAAAGGCGTGCGCCACCACCGCCCGGCTGTTTTTTGTTTTTTGAGACAGGGTTTCTCTGTGTAGTTTTGGTGCCTGTCCTGGATCTTGCTTTGTAGCCCAGTCTGGCCTTGAACTCACAGAGATCCGCCTGGCTCTGCCTCCCAAGTGCTGGGATTAAAGGCGTGCGCCACCACCGCCTGGCATGTTGTTGATCTTCTTATCATTACTTTAAGTTAGGTCAGCTGGCTTGTAAGCCCGAGGGCTCTGCCCATTTCCACCTCCTCAGTGCAGAAATTACACAGCATTGCACCCAGATCTTTAAAAACATGGGTACTGGGATTTGGAGTCAGGTGCTCACGCTTGTGCATCAGTCACTTTACTGATGGAGCCATCTCCTCAGCCCTCAGATTCTTTTATTTAAAACATAGGTGTAAGAAAAACTTGTATTTAAAAGAAAAACACTGCAATCTTCCAAAAAAAAAAAAAAAAAGAAAAAGAAAAAAAAAAAAAAAGAAACTGCCATGCTCAGAACTCCTGCTGAGCTCTTGGTGTGGTATAGGGCCAAAGATCCCACACAAACTATATCCTAGGACTTCAGGAAGGTGAAGGGGCACTATCTGAACCTCCTGTGTGGTTTTGCTCTTAGGTTGTAAGAGGGCTTTTGTTTTGTTAGCCACAGGGACACTGGCCACTCCTGTAGTGCTTGTCTGGTGGACATGGAATGACTTCGGAAAACTCCAGTTTCCCAAACACTCTGCAAAAAGACCTATATTCGAACATTTCTTTACCTTTATAAGGGTTTTAAAAATGTGCTGATGCTGAGAAAATGAGTGATTGGAGTGAAAAGGAACACCCGCAGGAAGAGCTGGTCTTAAGTTTCCTGCCCCATAGCTCAGGCTCATAGTGGCTTGTAATTCTTCCTTCTGCTGACACCTCCACAGACAACAGTGCCTGTGTCTATTCATCCCCTGTGCAGAGTTCAGGAGGTGGGGCTATGCATTTCACATCCCACTAGAGTCACCAAATTGTGGCAGGTGTCCCAAAAGTCAGGGTTTTCCCCTTTCTGCCAGCTCCACATTGTTATCATATAGATAAGAAAACTAGGTTTCCATAAAAGTCAGATGACTTGCCCAGGGCTAACTTGCCTTTCATGAAAGTTGGACCAGAACTAGGATTCCAGACTTCGGACTCATTGTTCTTTCTCTTGCCCCTCAGTATATCTCCCATGGAGATTTGTTTGAAAGGTTACCAGGTCATGCTGTTACACAGTCTTAACAGTGGGTGTGTGCTCCACACACAGTTCCGGATAGATCGAAGTGATGTGGTACACTTCAGCATGTCTTCCAGCCCCAGCCACATTAGACATTAGACAGCAGCATTTTTTTCTGTATGTTTGCAAAGACTTTGGGACATAGAAATTTATTTCTACATAACTGACCTGCCTCTTCTCTTTTCTTTGACTACCATTTTGGGGCCTTTGGAAGTAACTCTAGGGTAACTAATTCTTTTCACCTTCCCTGACTTTCAAACTAGATTAAGCAGACATCTGGCACAGTTCTCTGTTCTGTAGAATATTTGAATAGCCACTTAAGTGTGGGTTGTGGTGTTTTTCCTCAGTGGCAAATATTTTCAGGAGAATAGGAATTTGCAGTCATAGCTCCCTCCTATGGGCAAAAGACACCACAGCCAGACCTCCCCACTGCCACCCTGCACTGCTGGGTGTATAACCAAGACATGCTCTGCTTCTGTGCTAAGTGTTCTCAGTATACTGAAGTTCTTACCTTTTATTCCCAGAAACATCAACTGTCTCTTGACCCTGAGCATTTGTTCCCCTAACTGCTGATGATCTTGGTGTCTAGGAGATTTTAAAAAGGTGCATCTCAGATCCTCTCTCAGGCCTGCTGAATCAGATCCTATATCAGCATCCAGCTGTTTATGAAGGAGTTCATCAACACTGTAATGTGTACTTTGTGTATTGGGTAACTAGTAATTGGTTTGTGAATTTATCTAGACACTTGAGAGAACCAGAGGGTTTTGTTGCTGTTGCTGCTTAAAAAAACAAAACAAAACAAAAAACAAAAAACAGCATCTCTTGAGGACACTACATTCAATATGGTATTATAAGAAAGATTAATCTTTTTCCTGCAATAAGAATAGTGAAAATAATTTTTTAAATATGTTAAAAACATGTTGAAAATGATATAGCTCAAAATACATTGAAAATGGTCTAGCTCACCTGCCAAGTACCAAGTGAGATCTACTAAATCAAAAGGAAATGTTTTAATTGGACTAAAACAAAACAAAACAAAAAAAAAACCCCACATTATTCTGGGCAGTGGTAGTGCATACCTTTAATCCCAGCACTCAGGAGGCAGAGGTAGGTGGATCTCTGTGAGTTTGAGGCCAGCCTAGTCTACGGAGTGAGATCCACGATGGCCAGAGATATTACACAGAGAAACCCTGCCTCAAATTCCCTGCTACCCTGTGTGTTTTATTGTAAATGAGCTGAAAATTGACATTATTAAAAATTTTAGGTTAAACTTGACATGAACAACATTTGAGGTTAAAATATGTAGTTTTTATTTGATTCTAAACTTAGCATCTTTTAAAAGCTTCATGTTTTAAAATATGCACTTTCCCATCCTTGGGCCAGAAGTAACCATTTTTTCCCCATTGATTAAGTATAGGGAAAAACACTCAGAAAAGTGTAGTGTGTTAGTGCCCTAGACATTCAGTAGAGTTTGTCTGTTTTAATCACTTTACTGATGTGAGGACTGAGATAACTGAGCAGATCCACATGCCCTAACTCAGTTTTGGTGGCACATGCCTGACATCTCTGCATTCAGGAGGCTGAGTCAGGAAGATTTTTCTTGTTTGAGTTCCAGACCAATGTGGCCTATATAAGCAGCCCTGTCTAAAACACAAACAAATGTATTAACCAAGACTCTTGATGGTCACAGGAAGGTTCCTCTCCTTAATTAGACTTAACAGTGGGTGGGAGTGGGGTCGGAAAGGCAAAAGGCAGTGTCTCTCAGGAAACTGGAAGTTGTGCTGACACTAGCTTGAGAAGGTCTGATGTTAGGAAACCAGAGCGAGCTGTCTGAGTTCCTGGTCCTGGTATGTTGTATATTCCTACAGTTTCCTATTTCTCGTTAGCTTGCTCTTTCAGTCAGCATGGTGGCTGTGCAGCTCCTGTTCTTCCTTGTTGTCAGGCTCTGCTGCCGGCAGAGATGGAGGCCAGCCCATTTCATGTTCCAGGGCAAGAGAATGAGAGGGGCCGTTTGTGGGCACATGTCCCTAATGGCATTATTTAACTCACTGTGCCTGGATGCTTGGGCAGTTATGTCTGTCTCCTCTCTGTTCTGAGAGTGTATTCAAACTAGTGTTCTAGAAGAAAAAGGAGATGGCTCTGGAGCGCAGTATGGTAGTGAGTACAGGCAGAATAAGCCGACATGGAAATCATGCTTTGGCGATAGCTCAGACATTAGGGAGTGGAATTGCTGAGGGCAGGCTGTGGGGTAGCTGGCAGTCACATTCACAGCCACAATGAGAAAGGAAGCGAAGCTGGGGAGAGAGATAGGAGGGGATGATATCTAGGGCAGAGTTTACAGTCTCTGTAAAAATTCCAAGTGGAAATTCCAGCAGATCAATGAGAAATGTGCAGATCTTGCCTTTGGTTGTCAGTATTAGTAATGCCATGAAAGTTTGCTTAAGTGCTTTAAGGCTGGGGTCACTCAAGGAGTGTTGTGGAGTGAAATAAGATGCCTCTTAACTGAGTCCTGAAGAGACAGTAACTCTTAGGGAATAGAAAAGATAGGGCCCTCCAGAGATGAAGTGAGCAGAGGGACTGGAGGAAGGCAGAACACTCCAAAGTAGAGTGGTGGAAGCATGCCAGTGAAAACCCTTGCACGCCTACCATCGGAGAGGGTATTTGGAAAGTGTGCCCTGGACTGAGCCCCAAGGATTGTAAGAGGTTTCTAAATGCCCGAGGGGGGAGGTGTAATCAAGAAGAGTGAATGGGGCACAAGAACCCAGGCAATTAAAAATGTTTGCTTGTGAAGAGAAGAAAGGAACAGAGGTTTCAAGTTGGGTCAAGAGAGGAATAATGAGATTTGTTTTTTCCTTTTTTAGGTCAGAGAGCCATGGATCCTGTGTAAATATTAGTGAGCAAGAGGAAGCGGGAGGGGAACAATTAAGAAGTACAAGAGAAGGGAACAGTGCCTGGAGTGAAGTTCCTAAAGGAGGCATGATGGATGGGCTCTAGAGACTGAACAAGGGATGCAGGGTTTCTAAGGCGAAGTGCAAGGTAGGGACGCTGCTTATAGTCAGGACTTTAAAAAATTTGAACAGTTAGCAGTTTGGGGGATAGAGAGTGGGGAGTGAAATTCCTTTTTGCTATTGAGACTTTTAGAAATGACTTCATTGACCCTGGATGCAATTTTGAGTGTGTAAGCAGTAGCAGTGGTGTGCAGGTCAGGGAGCAGGGAGAAGGTGAGGACTTGGGAATGGGATCTCATTGCATTTGAACTCTGTTCTGAGCCAGGTTGCTGATGCACTTAGTGTTGGACTCTCGGGTTTCCTTAGCATTGCATCACTAATTTTAATGAAGCCGACTTCTACCTCAGTCAGCATCTCTTAATAGACAACATTCAGAGAAAAATCTAAAGACATCTTTGTGTGTGTGTGTGTGTGTGTGTGTGTGTGTGTGTGTGTGTAGTTTCATAGAAAATATTTTTCATCCCTCTTTTTTACATACTCTTCCTAATGTGACTCCATTGGATGTGTGCATGGTCTGATTTTCATCTAATTCTACCCGTTTTAACTTTATCTGAAACTCTTGATTTATGACAATTATTTACTTTTTGAAAGCTGAGAAGCCAGGAGGCTGTGTTCCTTCTATAGCCCCAGGAAGAGAGGAGGAGGAGGAGGAGGAGGAGGAGAGGAGAGGAGGAATGCAATAGATTCTAAATCTTCTTCCCTAACTGCCCCTCCATAAGCTCACTCCACACTGGAACTCTGAATCTCTCAGCATGCTTTTATGATGATAAAAGTAGAAGGGTTAGAGAAGTAGAAAACTGGAAAAAAAGAGTTCCATCTTGACATCTCAGGCTTCCTTGGACACAGTGTTGGCCCCCATCCGAGGGTGCTGCTCTTGCTTTCGATCCCTCCTGTGGAAACAAACATGGGAAGGATAAGAAGAGGTCTTGCAGCCAGGTGGTGGTGGCTCACGCCTTTAATCCCAGCACTTGGGAGACAGAGGGAGGCAGATCTCTGTGAGTTTGAGGCCAGCCTGGTCTACAGAACGAGTTCCAGGACAGGCACCAAAACTGCACAGAGAAACCCTGTCTAGGAAAGGAGAAAAAAAAAAAAAAAGGAAGAGGTCTTGCTAGCACTTTGGCTCTTTTCACCACAATGTGGATTACCCTGCCTTCTGCTGTTACAGCCAACACAGAGGGCAGAAGAGGGACTGGAACCAGGATGCCTGTGACTCAACATGAAGTCTCTTCTATAGTCTGCTCTGAAAAATGTAGTGGATGGTAGAACATGATCCGCCCAAAGCCAGCACACAAGTAGTTATTTGACACTCCCCCCATTGTCACTCAGCTTTCCCTGTCCTTGAGGTGAGGGTAATCTAGAATGCATACATCAGAGGGAATGTTAGCTACCGTTTCTCCCTCACGTGGGGCAGTAAATCACACTCAGGATTCTAGTTCTTTGCCTGTGCAGTGGGCTGCACAGTGGCCCAAACTAAGTCAGACAACAGAAAATTCAGTGAATTTCTTGCCCTGTTGTGTTTCATTTTGTGTGGTGGATGTTGGATAGGAAAGTCAATTGACTGATAGGACTGTCAGCTGGGTGTGCTGAAGGGTACTTTGGAAGCATATCTCCTGGATTGACTTTAGGAAATGAGCCTGTTGGGCACAGCCCAACGCAAAGCCCAATAGCGTTGGGCACACACCAGGTTTTGGGCAGAAGACTGGGGTTCTTTGGCTCATTGCAAACCTGTGGTTGGCTCTCTGGCCAGAAGTTTAATAATACTTGCCTCCCAGGCTTGTCATGAGGATTCGATTAGACAATACACATGAAAGTGGCTGTTACAGAGCTGAGTTTCAACAGTGCTATTTTTGAATGCCCTAAACAGATACGCTGAAAAGAGGCTGGAAGATATGCAGGCCCACTGAGGGACGGGCCATGTGGCCTTAGCACCACAGAGCAATCTTGTCAGTGAGGCTAAGCTGAAACTAATTCTTCTTTTAAAGACTTTATTTATTCTTATGTGTATTCGTGTTTTGTCTGTAAGTATGATATGTGCTCCATGTCAGTGCTCAGTGCCCAGGGAGGCCAGAGGAGGGAATCAGATCTCCTGGAATTAGAATTACATATGGTTGTAGCTACCATGTCTGTGCTGGGAATCAAACCTGAGTCATCTGCAAGAGCAGCCAGTGCTCTTAACCACTGAAGCACTTCTCCAGTCCCTGGGAAAGATTTATTGTTATTTTGTGGTGGGGTGTTTTGAGACAGAGTATCACTATACAGACTTGCCTGGCCTAGAGCTTGGTATGTAGACTAGGCTGGCTTCAAACTCAGAGAGATGTGCCTGCCTCTGTCTCCTGAGTACTGGATTAAAGGCATGTGCTACCACACCAGCTGGAACATTCTTTTTCTTTTATCTTTTTTTTTTTTTTTCCCCAGACAAGGTTTCTTTGTGTAGCCCTGTATGCTGTGAAACTAGACCTGTAGACCAGGCCAGCCTGGAACTCACAGAGATCTATGCCTGCCTCTGTCTCCTGAGTGCTAGGATCTGGGATTAAGGTGTGTGCCACCACTGCTCAGTGTGTTTTTCTTTTTTGATCCCTGAAAATCACCAAGAAAGGGAGATGGGCTAATGGAGTAGTGTGAGGAGAACCTTGTAGGAGCTGTGGCCCTGTCAAATTTGGGGTTGAGAAAGAATCTCTATACCAGATTCCTCTCCTATCTGACTGTTCTTCATTCTTCGTTCCTACTTAGTGCTACCAGCAGCAGGCAAGTATTGGTCCACTCACTGCCAGACCACGGTGGAACACATATTCCATGAAGTTAGTTAGGTGGAATGATAATAAGCATGGAAACAAATTAGTGCAAAAACTTCATAATAAACAAAATATGTGAACTTAAAGTAAAGTCAGTCAGTAACAGTGCTGTTCCCAGCCATAATGGATGGAAACAGACCAGAGGAAAAATCCATACAAACCCCAGCTTTATCTAAATGTATTTAGATGACTAAGTTTATTTTGATGACTGTTTGGGGGCATTCCTCGAAATTTTTACCTGCCTTGGCTAAGTACACCATCTGCACCGGCCTAGTCCCAGCCTTGGTTTTATAGCAAAGACAGGGGGCGTTTCCTTGGAGTAACCCCACTCATTAGATCTTGTTTGGAGATAACAGCTCCCCTGAAGATGGAGGGCAATTCTTGGGACCCTTTTCCTCCTGCTGGGTTGCCTCAGCTAGCCTTGATGTGAGGGTTTGTATCTGGTCTTAAATCTTGCTATGCCTTGTTTGGTTGGTGTGCCTGAGAGGCCAGTACTTTTCTTGGGGGAGAAGGGCATGGGGGAAGAGGAGAGGTGGGGAGGGACTGGGAGGAGTAGGGGGAGAGAAAGCTTTGGTTGGAGGGTATTGTATGAGAGAATAAAAAAATGGAGGACAAGTTTTTGTTTAAAAACAAACCAATTTTTTTACGATGACATAAATATGATGTATGGTCATTGCTGAAAGTAGAGAAAAAGGTGCCGGTGAGATGGCTCACCAGGTAACAGTGCTTGCTTGCCTCACAAGCCTGATGACTTGAGTTCAACCCTCGGACCCATGTGGGAAGAAGAGAATCTCCTTTCAGAAGTTGCTCTCTGATTTCCATGTGTGCCTGGAACATGTGCACACGTGCACCCCCCCCCCCCACACACACACACACACACACACACACACACACACACACACACACACACACACACACACCACAAAACACAAAAGATAAAAAACCAGAAAAGGATAAGGAAGAAGAAAATATCCACAAGGCAGGGCTTCTCTGTGTAGTTTTGGAGCCTGTCCTGGATCTCACTCTGTAGACTAGGCTGGCCTCGAACTCGCAGAGATCCACCTGGCTCTGCCTTCCGAGTGCTGGGACTAAAGGCGTGCGCCACTACTACTACTACCACCACCACCACCACCACCACCACCACCACCACCACCACCACCACCACACCACCACCACCACCACCACCACCACCACCCGGCTTCTGCAGGTAAATTATTCTAAGAATTTTTTGTGTGTGTTTTGGTTAGAATTTTTATGTTTTTATTTTTTGCCTTTTGCAGCACACATTGTTACATAGCCATGTTTGTGATAAACAGAACATTGTTTTCTTCCTTTTGACTAATATATCAAGAACATGCCAACATATTTACATTGTTTAGGATTTTACTTGTTTTAAACTTAATTAAAAAAATCTTTTATTCTTTGACAACATGAACTTTACTTTTTAACCAAAAAAAAATTATAGGACTATTTTTATGTTTATAGGTTTTTATCTGTGTTTTGTACATATTCCACTGATATTTCAGATAATCTTTTTTTTTTTTTTTTTTTTTTTGAGACAGGGGTCTCATGTAGTTTAGGTTGGCTTTGAACTCACTATATAGCCAAGAATGACCTTGAACTTCTGATCTTCCTGCTTCTACCCTCCCCCGCCCCCATATGCTAGGATTACAGGCATACACCACTACACCCTGTTTATGTGGTGTTGGGAGTTGAAACCAGGGCCTCATGCATGAGATTATCATCTTAAGATAGCATTCTAGAAGTGGAATTTTGAGGTCAGAGGGGTTCTTAGGCTTCTCACACACATGGCCTGTTGCTTTCCGGGTACCCATCAGCTGCCCTTTCTAGCAGGCCTACCGGCCTGTTTGAGGACTGCTGGTTGGTGACCAGTACAGTGTGGAGGCCTCAGCTCCCATTCCTCCTTCTCCTTCCCCTTGAGCACCTTGACTCTGGTGCTGGACATTCTGGAAGAAGTCTGCTGGGAACTTCTGATCTTCTTCAGATTGGCTTCCTTGTTTGGCATGAACTTTATTTATTAATCCCTGAGGTATCTTGGTTTTCCTGGCCTCTGTCCTGGTTTTGGAGTGAGTGAGCGCTTTCCTAATTTAGTTTCACATACTTTACCCCAGGTTTTCTAACTACTGTACACTGACCTCCAGGCCTCCTTCTTAGCAGGTTTTTGGTTTTGTTTTGTTTTGTCTGTTTTTAGGCCCCTGGGACTCTGGTTAGTGGAAGACCCGCCCCCCTTTTAAGCCCTGTTCTTGGATTGGTGCTTGTTCTTTGTCAGTCATGATGAGTTCATGCTCATCTGATTTCTAGGCTGCCTGAGCTCTGCTTCTGTGAAGCTTGCTGTCTTTTATGTTTGGTTTGGAGCCCGAGTCAGGTGTGATCTGAGCTGTGCCTTTGAGGCTCTAGGAGTGTCCATCCTGGAGCTTTTGCTTCTGGAATCCCGCTGGGAGCCAGAATCACGTCTCAGGATGGTTTCTTTTCCTGTCTCAGCTCCTGCTTCCTCTGGAGTTACTTTCAAAGTTTCTCTTTTCCCTTGAGGAGTGTCCTAACCTTTTAGGGATTCTGTGGCACAATGTGAAAGGACCACATGGAGGCTGGTGCTCAGGGTGACTGCTCTGCTCTGTTCACAGAAGGCCAAAACTAGAGGAACCACTTGCTTCTCATACAGATTGAAGGAGCCACTCAACACTCAATAATCAAGAGAAAAATATTTATGTGTAGTATTTAACAAATAAAACTATTACACAAAACCATGGTGAACAAAATCTCAGAACTTAATGATAATAACCACCAGTAACAGGTCTGTGCCCGCATATTGATGGCCCTGCCAAGTCCCAGGGAAGTGTGCCATTCTCTTCACCCTCACTCACCAGGAGAAACAGCTTATCAGGTGTGGCTGATGTGCTCCCAATCATTTCTGGAGACAACCCTTGCTTGAGAGGCTGGGTTTTTATAACGTGATATGAAAGATTCTAACCTGTGCTTTTCTTCTGCCTGGAAGGCTAAATCCTATTTTCTGTTAATTCTTTCTGATAACCCAGTTAAACAGCTAAACACTTCTCATATATGTGTCTAACTAAAACATAATAATTGCACACAGGCACACAAGTAGTAAAGGTGCTTGTGGCTAAGCCTGACCTTCACCTGAGTTTGATGCCTGGGACCCTTAGGATGGAAAGAGAGAACCAAACCACAAGCTGTCTTCTGATCTCCCCACACTTTGTGGCATGTACCATACTAAAGTAGGTAAAACCACACACACACATACACACACACACACACACACACACACACACACACACACACACACAACGTAGCAAAAATTTAAAAACTAATTACATGTAGCTATAAGGTGTAGTGATGCGTTGGTACATGATTATAGTGTCTGGTAGGCAGATCAGAGTGACTGGTGTATTTATTACCTAAAACAGGAAGCCTTGTTTTGTGTTGGAAGCATTATATATCTCTCCTATCATTTTGAACTGTCTCCCACTTGCGAACCCTGATCTGCATAACAACACAGACCATTGACAGTTCCTATCACTACTTCCTTCCCAGGAGATTTGGGCCATTTTTCTTCTTTATGTCTGTATGTTACTATAAGTTTATTCTATGTGAATCTACTTAAAAATTCTAACTCAAAAAAAAATTCTAACTCATCTAGTGCAATTTTTAATAAGTCTATTCTAGTACTCAGTTCTTGACTTTTTGTGAAAGGAATTTGTAATTGCTAAAATTATTAAAACTGCCGTATATTTTGCAAACACTGGTTCAAGGTATCTTAGGGATGCAAGGAACAAAGTTTATTTTGAATTAGATTAAGGGAAAAGTAATGTACTGGATAAATATGGGAGAGCCTTCTAGAACACAACAGTAGGAAGTATAACTAGATTTTTGTGAATTTTGCAAAGTTACTAGGTGGTTCTTGTGTCTGCTTCTTTCCCTTTGAAGCCTCTCTTTCAGAGTACATCTTCCAAGTGTCTATCCCCGCCCCACCCTTTTTTTTTTCCCCAGAAATCTCTTATTTGTAGAATATGCTTATTTGAGAGCACAGCAATGATTGACTGTAGCCACCAGCCACATTGGTGGGGTTGTACAGTGCCATCTGATTATAGTTCCTGGATCATTACTTCACATTCTCAAGGGAGAGCATGGACCAGCTCTCCCTTCCTGGCTCAATTAACTGTGGAATGGGGATCACCTGACAAAGTGTATCTAAACATGGTCTCAGCATAGGATAGAGTATGGTAAACTAGACCAATGTATTTCCTACAGTGGTTAAAATAAAGCATCCTTGTCCCCAAGAGAATCCAATCCCAGTCTGGAGAGAAGTGGGTCTGACCAGAGGAGGAGAGTCAAGGTGGGTGTGGGGTGGACTGTATTCTGTTGGATGTCCTAGCTTGAGCCACCCTTGGATTTAGAGCTACAGTTTTACAAGGTGCAGAGAGGTCAGGCTCTCTGACAGAGAGCATATGCAAAAAGATTCTGCCAGACACTCTTGGGCTTGTGTGAATGTGGATGTCATCTTGCAAATGGTAAAGAGCTAGAGGAGAATTTTAAGTGGAGAAACATTTGTTTTTAATCTATCAAACATTTGTTAGTTATCTGTCATAGGATCCTTCTGGGCCCTAAGGATCCTAAGATAAATTAATTCTTGCCCCTACCCCTTTGGAAGCATACTCAGCATGTAGTCTTGTCTAGCCTGAAACTCACTATGTAAACCAGGTTGGCCTTGAACTCGAGATGTGCCTGCCTCTGCCTCTGGAGTGCTGGGATTAATGGCATGCACCACCACTGCCCTGGCCTCTTCTTCCCTTTTTATTTTCTTTGGTGATTTATTTTTCAGATACTTCACTTGGAAGATAGTCTACAGTGCTGCTTTCAAGGTGTTCAAAGATCTTAAACCCATGTAAAATACCAAGAACTGTTTCTACAGAGTGGTTCCTTCTTTGCCCTGGCTTTAATTTATTCCAGTTATCACAACACATTTTGATTAAAAACAAACAGAAGGATCAGCCAAATGTGGAGTCATAAGAAAACTAGAGTGGCAGGGGAAGGTCAGATTTTATAGAAGAGGTGTTAGTTTAAACGTTTACAAAGGAAACATTGGACACTGGATATCCCAGCCAGTGGGAATGCTGTGGGTGAACCTACTGGGGAAAGGCTGAAAAGGGTTTTCATTCTGAAGGAGAGTGGTGGGGAGGAGACGGTGAGGGACTGGAGAGCATTGGGAGACAGGAGGACAGAGAAGAACTCAAATCATAAACACTCTTAGGTCAAGTGTGAGACCGCAGGCCTGTAATCCTGGCTGTCCTAATGCTTGGTAGGCTGAGACAGGAGGATTGAGAGTTTGAGACTAGCTGGGGTACCGAATGATACTCTGCCTCAAAAACAGTCTACAGCTGTACCACCCTGAATGCACCTGATCTTGGAAGCTAAGCAGGGTTGGGCTTGGTTAGTACTTGGATGAGAGACTGCCTGGGAATACCAGGTGCTTGTAGGCTTAAAAAAACAGAAACAAAAACAAAAAACAAACAAATAGCCTGAGATACAGAATGATACAATGTCTCAAAAAATAAGTAAATAAATATAAGAAAGAAAGAAAAAAGAATCATTGATTCTATTTATGTTTGGTTCTAAAGTAGATAAACCTAGGAACAGATTTAGAAAATCAGATTAGTGGTTGCTGCTGGGGAGAATGAGTGGTACTGTCTGGAGAGAGCCCAAGGACTTTCTTATATATTGATGGGGTTTGAGTTGTGTGTATGTATGCATTTCTCAGACCTTATTGAATAGTATCTTAAAGATTCATATATTTCAGTGCAAATAAACCTTATTTATTTCCTACCCCCAAAAGAACCTGTGAACCTTGAGCTTATTAATGAGGGGGTGGGCACAGCCAGCACTGCAGTCTTTAGTCCAAAGCTTTCTAGGCAGGCCATTGGTGCAAGTCCAGGTCTAAAGGCAGAAACCTGGCATTTGATGTTCAAGGCAGCAACACTAGAGAACATATATATGGGCACAGGAGAGTGAAAACCTGAGGAAAGGAGTATCCCCAGCTTATTGGACAGTGCCCTATATTTGGTGTTGACCTTTCCTACCCAGTTCACTGTCCTATACATCACTATTCTTTGTAAACCATACCCAGAAATATACTTTACTAGTTCCATGTTCACCCCCAGTCCAATCAAGTTGATGCCCAAGGGCTGGGAGTGTAGCTCAGTGGCAAAGTATGTTTTTAGTATGCTGGAGGTGCTGGTTCCATTCCCAGCATCAAAAGAGAAAAAACAAAAAACAAAAAAAGGTTGACACTCCAAATTGTATTTAAAACATGTATGCTGAAACAGAGTGAAATGCCCGAGGTCTTCACTGCCTTAGAAGTTAAAGGTAAGAGGAGTTGACGTTTGCATAGATAGATGGTAGAAGTTAAAGAGTGTAGCAGAATCCTAACTGTGGGCCAGAAGTGGTGAGCAGGTGGATGTTTGCAGTATGAGCTTTTCAACTTGTCTTTACAATGATTAAGATTTTATTATTTATTTACTTCTTATTTAGTGTGTGTCAGAGGCATTGGATATCCTGGAGCTCGAGATACAGGCAGTTATGAGCTTCCTGATATGGGTTATGAGAACTAAACTCTGGTCCTCTGCAAGAACAGTATGCACTCTTAATTAACAGCTGAGTCATTTTTTTCTAGCTCTAGGTTTTTTTTTTTTTTTTTTTTTTTAATGATAAGAAAAATAGGGCCCATGGTTCAATGAGTAAAGGCACTTGCTGCCAAGTCTGATGACTTGAGTTTGAGCCCCAGGACCTACCTACAAGGTCGGAGAAAGAACCAATTTACTCAGGTTGTCCTCTGTCCACACAAATGCCATGCACTGGCAAACAAAATGGTTTTTTGTTTTTATTTTTGTGTTTTTAAGATGAGAAAAATATAAAGATATAAAGATTCTACTGTTACACTAAGGAATTTAGCCTTTTGCTTGGGGCTTCATTAATGCTTTTAAGAGATTACTAGATATATATCTTTGAAAAGAAACTTAGGATTCATTTTTTTTCTGGAGGAATAGATATGGCGGGAGCTAAGAGAGGAGTAAGGGATGGAGCTGAAGGAATTCTGAAGTTAGGGTTAGAATGGTTAAGACTTAGTGAACCCAGCTGAGTGATGGCATGAGTTAGGGTGAGAAGAAGAGGGTGAGAAGAAGACCTTGAGCTGGCATGTAGTACTGGATGAAGGACTGTGACTTAGAGACTGGTGGATGAAGGTACTGGGTAGTATGTTCAGGTGACATGAGGCTTAAATGAAAGTTTTAACATGAAGTTAAACTGGAATGAATAGCTAGGAACTAAGAATGTCAGTGCTTTCCAGGAGGACAGCTCATCTCCCGGAGCTAGGAGTGCTGGGCAGAGCAGGATGACCTGGAAGAGGAGACCAGTTGTAATAAAACCAAAAGAACTCAAGGGCTCTACATCACATACCTTTGATGCCATTGCGTGTCCCATCACCTGGCCACTGGACCTAGATCAACACACTGGAAGACACTCTTTCTGGAGCAGTAGTAAGTGTAGCAAGCTGAGAAAGCTTTAAGTAAGTTATTAAGCTGGCATGTTCTAGAATGAACAGTTGGAGCAGAAAAAATGCCAGACAGATTTTATCTTTGCACAGCTCTGAGGATAATGTGAACCAGTAATGTTCACAAGGTCATGGTGGAGCCAGAGCTTGGAGATTTGCCTTTTAGTGGTGGACACGGTTCCTTTAGCTGCCCATTTGGCACACCAGTTACTTCCTAGGAGATTGCCAATGGAGTGGTTCCTTTCTCCTCTAGCTGAGGGTGCTGTGGGACTGACTAAGCATGGAGATGATGATTTCTTTTCCTTAAGTGAAGTAGATTTTCATTTCCAGCACAAGTTTTGTTTTTTGTTTGTTTTTGCAGGAAGGAATCATTTATTGGCAGGACAAGTGTGTGTTAACTGTTTCTGTGAGCTGCACTGTCAGCACACTGCTTGAGCAAGGAAGATGCAGGTGGCCCTTGTCTCATGCTGTCCTTAGGTGCCAGGGTGGGCAGAGAAGTGTTTTCCCCTTTGGGAAACTTTCTCATCTTCCCACAAAGAGGGCATTCTACACAGGGTTTCTCTGTGTTGCCCTGACTATCCTGTAACTCACTCTGTAGACCAGGCTGGCCTCGAACTCAGTGATCTGCTGCCTCTGCTTCCTGAGTGTTGGGATTAAAGATGTGTGCCACCACCTGGCAAGAAGTCATTCTTAAGTTTGGCCCTTCTACTGAATTCTAGATTCTGAGAGACTGGAAGCCTAAGATGAGGTAGATATCTTTGTTGGTGCTCTGCTGTTTTGGTTTGGAAGCCTTTATAGGGTTAGGAAGACAAAGCACATGAGCACTTGCTATGTGGCAGACACAGGGCTGGGTGACAGGGATGTCACAGTGAATCAATCATCATGTCTGCCCTTGGCAGTTTATAGTGTACAGGGGAAGAAGGGATCGGACTAGGAATCATCCACTGAAGCATTTAATTACACTTTTGTTTCAAAAAAAAAAAAAAAAAAAAAAGGATGCTGGACATACCAAGTGACTGGTGACAGGACAACCAGAGAAGGCTTAGCCAAGGAAGGAACTTCAAGAAACTTACGATGATAAGTAGGAGCTGGTTGTGCCAAGAGAGAAGCATATGCCAAGGGCACAACACTGAGGAAGCAGGAAGGCTCTTACTGGGATAGGGGTGTATGAGTAAGGGTCGGAAGGCTGTAGTGTCTCCAGAAAGTGAGAGAGAGGACATCTGTTTGAACCTTGCAGGCCACAGGCAGTGGGCAGTGTTTGTTCTAGGAAGGCTAAGAGCAATGGCTAGAAGCAAATGAGGAGTTTCAGATCAATGAATGGAATTAGCTGCTCCCAGATTACCTAGCTGCAGTAAGGAGACTAGAACATGATTCTTCTGCCCATGGGAAGCAGCTGTGGATTTCAGTGAACAGAGAATACGACTTAACCAGTGTCTTCTCACCACTTCTTTTTACATTTTCCAGGTAACAATTTCATGACAACAGGGCTGGGAAGGTGTGGCCAGATTACAGGAGGAAAGCCCCCTGTCCATCATACTTAGCTGCTGGCAAGCCAGGCCAGTGTGCTCTGGTTCCTCACACAGCTCTCTTGATTTCTTCAGTTCTTCCCCCTTTGTTCCAAACATGCAGGTACCTTTTGTAGAGGTGGGGTTTGGAGGGACATTCTTTCCAAATTCCACAGAGAGCCTCCTGAGCTAGAGATGCTGGAGAGCCAGAGGGAGAGGCTGTTGCCAGGGATCCCGTGTTTCTCCTGGGCTGGGACATGGTTGGATTGTTGGATGTTTCTGAACCACTCACAGTATTGCCAGTTTCTGGTCCTGTGCCCACAGCCCTGCTGGGGAGAGGGAGTTGACTACCTCAAGTATCCCCATCTGGGTGTTCTTTCTGCCTGGGGAAAAAACTGCTTTGATCTGTTCCCCCAGAAGGACCTGGCACATGGTGATTTCAGTCTGAGACGAGAGAGACTGACGTTAGGAAAGTAAGCCCCAAATCTCCACTGCAGTCAGTTCCAACACCAGCGTCATGCCGACCTTTTCTCCTGTGCAAGCTTTGCTGTGCTCTTGCCATCTGTTCTAGAGCTTTCAAAATTGTCACTCCTTCTGAAACTTCTGGCAAAGTTGTCTTCAGTGTGAGTCAAGTGGAGATGGTGTTTGTTAGCATCTTGGTCATCCTTGTGGGGGCTCAGAAACACTGTGGACAGAACATTGAAGTGTGCTTGCCTAGAGGACTCTGCCAATATGGGTGGTCAGGTGGAAACTGGAATGCATAGCTTCCTTACCTCATATACTCTTAGAAAGATGGAAGCAGGGCCATCTATGTGGTGCAGTCCTAATCTGGAGCCTAACTTGATTAGGATTTAGGAGACTTTTTTATTCTCTTTTAAAATACTGTATCTAAAAATCAGGTATCACCTAAAAATACAGCTTCTTTTGGAAATCAGATGACTTGGCATCCCTTAGTCCTTATGGCTCTATGGCAACCATTTCAAGCTTGAGGAGTGGTTGCCCCAGAAGCAGGCAGCTACTTCCTCTTCTGCCACAGGTCCCACTCCTCAGGTGACCTACCTGACTGAGTGTGTCATCTGGCAAGACCTGGGATCTCTGTGGCCCCATTAGACATCTTGGCTTGTGCCTTGATTTTTGGGAAGGTACTATAGATTTATACCTTTGTGATGAATGATGTCTCCTATAGGCTCAAAAGGGCTTCAGGGGCAGCAGAACAAGGAGAGAACTCTATTCTTCACTGCCTTCTGAGTGTGCTTGGTGCTCTGTTATTTATTCCATGTCTCAGACACTGCAAGGGAGATCTTAGCTGCCCTTGACAGGTAAAGGATGGCCTCAAGGAGATAAGAAGTGCCTGAGCCAGTGTGTGAACCTAATCTGTTAGATCTGAGGGAATGCCTCATGGTCACAGAGTGAGATGAGTAGAATGGCTTAGCTTCCTCCCCAGAACCTACCTAGATATATTGAGACCCCTGGTAGGCAAGGGAAGAAGGGCAAGGTGCACGAGTTTCAGGAGAGGTCCTTTTGTCTTAGTAAAATAATTTCACATGGGACTGTGGAGTATTTAGGGGCTAATTTCCCTCCTCCTCCTTTTAAAACTTACTTCCCCCCTTTTTTTTGCCTAGCAACTTGTAAAGAGGGAAAGGTTGAGCTGCTTTTCTTGAAGCTGAAAAGGAGGCTGTGTGTGTGTGCAAAGCCTAACCCTTCAAGTTAGATTCCCCCCACTCTGTACACTGTAGTACCATCTATAATTGAGGGGTTGGAGAAACTCAGCATAAAACCTGTGAACTTAGTTTTCATGTCTGCAAATGAGGAAGTGGAGGCCAGAGAAAGTCACAGGCCCAGGCTACCTTTTCATAAGCCATTTTTTGAGGCAGTTCCACCCCAGCTAGTTTTTCTGTCTGACTCATTCAAAGACTTCTGTTTCATATTTATTTTCTCTTCCTTGGGTAAATCAAGCTGCATTCCACCAAGCACACTCACCAAGTTTGCTGTTATTTTAAAGGAAGGCATCTTTGCAGGGAGAGCAAAGGGCACAGAATGGGCCTGGATGAGTCATTTCTTTCTCACTTTGGAATCCCTGTTCCTGTGACTTTAGTCTTCCTGATCTCAGACAGGTAGATGCCATTCCCAAAGCTGTAGATAGGACTTAGGTTGGGGAGTGAGTTTTCCCTTTACCTGTAGGCTGGTGCCAGATCCCAGATTTTTAGTGTCTAGAATTTTGGCCAATTAAAAATAACAGCAAAACCTTTTTGGCAGTGACTCTAAGAGCCCTGTTTGAAAATCGGGACGGACTGCTTCTAGCTTCCTTGTCTCATCCTTCTCATGTCTGCCCAGTGCACCCATCTCGGCTCAGATAACCAACATGGAGGGTTTGTTCTTTGTCTGCTTACCTAACCTGCCTGGTGCTTACTGCCCAGCCTGCTGCCCTCCTCCATGATTCAGTGTTTGAAGAGGCAGTAGAGATCCTGCTTGCCTCTTCCACAGTACCATTATGGATGCTGAATATTATGATGAGGTCCCAGAGAGGTTTCATCTTTATCTTTGAGAAGTTTCTGTTGGAGATTGTGATCTTCTGTTGATATGAGGACTGAGAGATTTTTCTCAAAGATTATATAATCTTCCCAGTCAAGTGGAGGCTGTAATACATGCCCTGTGCACTTCACTGACCTTACAGAGGTGGAAGTGGGGCTGTCAGTTCTGTCCAGGCTTATACAGAGTGATACCTGTATTTCAAATTCTCATTCCCAGCAGACAATTGACACTTCTGACATCTTTCTATATTTGAGAAGTAGAGGTCCTAGTTGTATCATTAATTTTTTTGATTAATGCTGATTAATCCTTGATTCTATGCTGATTAAAGCCTTTTTCAGGAAAGCGTTGGGAAAGCAGCTCATCCTAGGACTTTCAGTGATGCAGGATACACTAGAACATGCAAATTAAACTCACAGTCGGATGAGGACACATGAAAATGAATGGCTACTATTGGTGAAATTATTATGGCCACTCACGTAGTTAAAAGGGAGGTTTATTTTGTGGGGTAACTTACAAGTGAAGGGATAGTTTACAGGGTCTGGGAAAGGTGTAGTGCAGTCCGGCAGTGTTCTCTGGAGAACTCTGCTTGGTTTACCTCCAGTGTCCAGGGTCCAGGAACCAAGAGAGCCCGCGCATCCGGATCTCGGGTTTCAGGGTCCTCTCTGGGGCCCACCTTGTAGGCATGACCGTTACTGAAGCCTCAATGGGAGTTGAAACTTCCAGGTCAAAGCTGGAATGGCTACCCACTACAGGCTACAGTGAAAAGACCTGTAACCGTATGCTGGTAAGGACATGGATTAGAACTTCCATATAGCTAATAGTCACTCTGAGGGACCGTTAGGGCAGTTAAACTTGTCATGTGACCCAGAAATGACTACCTTTGTCCATGAAAAGGCCTTTCTTCTGTCCAGATGTTTATTTGTAATAGCCAAAAGCTAGAGACATTACATGCCATTCCATGGAGAGTAGATAAACTCTGGGCACCCATAGGGTGGAATAGTTGAAAAAACAAGCGCCAAACTGATAGCTGTAACAATGAAAGTGAATCTGGAAATACACTGTGTGGAAGAAGTCAGATAAAAGAGTCCATACTGTGTGATTCTGTTTAGGCCAAGCAAAACTACTGTACAGAGATAGAAATAGAGCTCCAGTTGCAGGGTGTGAGGTAGAAGAGCAAAGAACGGTCTGCAGTGATGGAGCCACTGTTGTCATGGTTCTAGGAGTGCATAAAGTGAGTTCATGTATTGTATGTACAATTGGTTTAAGAAGAAAACTACAGAAAGGGGAAGGGTCTCGTGGAATTCCTTGCTAATATTCTCTGTGTTCTTGAATAAGGAACTTAATCATTCTTCATCTATTTCATGTAGAGCAAATAGCCACATGCAAATGCTGAGTGTGGGGGTTATCCATGAACTCCTCTTTTGGCAAGAACATGTTAACCAATGTGTGCTCATATATTGGAGTTTGCTTGCATGTACCTTTGAAGGACCATTTACTGTGTTACTTCCTGTCTCCGCACATCAGTAAGACGAAGGCTGTAGAGTAGGCCAGAGGAGAGGCCTGGAAGCTCACAGTCTGTAGTGTTGAGTTTCCATAGTGTTGGTTGCTCAGCATTAATACAAAATGGGATTTGTTGCTTGTGCTTAAATGTAGTGTTTTCAAAATAAATTTTGGGTTTCCATTTTAGTTTTTTTCCCTGCTTCACACTTATTCATTCATTCATTCATTTTGGGGGGCATGTGGAGGTCAGAGGACAACTTGTAGGAATCAGTTTTCTTCTTCCTCTTTGTAGGTGACAAGGGTTGAACTCATTTGGTCAGGCTTGGCTGCAGGCACCTTTATCAGCTGAGCCATCTCTCTGGCCCTTTATCTTACCTTTAGAAATGAACATTGCTGATTGGAAGCAGGGGTAAAGTGCTTGCTGTGTAAACATGAGGATCTGAGTGAAATCCCCAGCTCCAACATAAAAATCTGGGCATGGTAGGGTGTGCTTGTAATCCCAGCACTAAGGAAGCAAAGATTGAAGATTTCTGGAGCACCATGGCCAGACTTAGCCTATTGGTAACCTGCAGACCAGTGAGAGACCCTGTCTCCTAAAACAAGTAGGCAGCTCCAAGATTGGCTTCTGGTTTTCACACATACATGTGTACACACCTGCACACACGTGCAACTCCATAAACACAGACACACACAGGCACGCGCACATACACAGTGGATATTGCTGATAGAACCAATTCCGTATTCCTGAATGATAACAGCTATCTGCATGTGTGTGATAGCTGTGCCTTCATAGCCATTTGTATTCTGCTTCCCATAGTCTCTGTACACTTGGTTGCCTTTTCTGTTCTCTTTTGTAATAATTGAGAGAATCTAATTCATTATTGAATTCTCACTATGTGTTAAGCCTTGTTCTAAGGTGTGATGATCCAGGGGCATCAACCACTCAGATGCAGTACTAACTCACAGGGAATTGCAAGTAGTAATTTCTATTCCCATCAAAAATTAAAAACCAAAGCTGGGTATGATATTTCACATATATAATCCCCGAACACAGGAGGCAGAGGCAGGAGGATTACTATGAGTTTGAAGCCTACCCTGGCTACAGAGTGAGTTCTAGGTCAGCCTAGACTAGAGTGAGTGGCCTGCCTCAACAAAACAACAACAAATTAAAGACAAGAAAGGTACAATACTGAGAGGTATGAAAGAAGAATGAGTCATAGTGAAACTCATTCTTTTGTACAATTAATATACCTTATTAAAAAAAAAACCAAGTTAGAAAGACCAGAGTGCTATGTATTTTAGGGAATACAGAAGAACATATGTTTCTTTTTATAAATTAAAAAAAAATCTCCACCTTTTTAAGAGGCCAAGTGTGTCTGTATGAAAATTACCCTGCCTTCCTCAACTGCTTTACCTCAGAGATGGAGCCCCTTTCCCTTTGTGAAGTGTAAATGCCAATAAGCTGATAGCAGCACAGGCCACATGGATTTCCTTCCTTCTGTCAGAGACTGAGACTTGGTATCCTGATCCATGTGGGAAATGGACTGTGTTGGAGCAGTGCTGCCAGCCCTCTTCCTTCTTTGCCTATAGAGACGTGAGGGCAGTGGGGTCTGTGCCAGAGAAGTAGTTAAGGTGCTCCTGCTCCCCTCTTCCTCTTACCTAACAGTTTACATCTCCATTTGGTCCACTGTGCATTGGTCGTAGCTGACATCTTTAGGATGACAAATCTTACTAGGTTTCGATTTTGATCTTGTGGTTAAAGCCTTCTCACTCACAGGTGGGCCTTTTATGGTCATAGATGCTGAGTAGTGTGGTTCTGACTATGTTGAGTGTAGTGATCGTTGCTTTGCTTTAAGCTTCATCGTAATTGTAGGTCCAGCAAATAGAACTTGCTTGCCAAGTTGTTTTCAGCTCTGGCTGGAGAGGTCATCTTTCTGCACCACTGCTCCCATCTGGTGGCTGTTATCTCGAATTGCAGCAGCATCACTTGCTTCAAAAAGAAGTAGCTTGTCCCTCAGTGATGCTAGGTACCACACATTAAAATGCCTTTAAAATATGCCATATACAAAGTTTTGGGAAGGGGAACATTCATCAACTCTTCAGGCAAGAAAGGCAAGAACTGCGATGAACAGTTTATGAGCTAATGTGTATATTTGTAAGTAATTTTTTTTTTCTTTTTAAACTTTATGGATCCAAGGCTGTCATTTCTGGTCTTTGGCTGTTAGTGAAATGAAGGGTTACTTATTTCCAGTGAAAGAGAAATACTAATTTGCTCATTTAATTCAGCAGTTATATGAAGAGGTATTGTATATTTTTTGTGAAGTGGAAGGAACCAGTTTTTGGACAGTCAGGAGGATGACACCACTCCAGGTTCTGCCCACAGCTGGCTGTGAGACTCCTAAAGCCTCTCTTAGTTTCTTTACTCATAAAACAGATTTCTTGGAATTTAATGCTTTTTATGATGATACTGTGCCCAGGATATAGCCAAATGAAATTATGAAGTATTCAAAATATCTGGCAAAGTAAATATCTTCTTGGTCTATATATAAAACAATCATGAATATAAATGGAGGGTCTGAAATATGTGCAACTACTTTGTCCAATTCTAATAAGGTGCAAGATACATCATGGTTTCAATAATTTTTTGGGGGGAGGGAGAAAAGTTAAATGGTGCTACAGTATGTATATGTACTACTAGACAAGATCTGATACATATTTCTTGCATTTAATTTTTGTCGCATATCTTAAAAATTATATATCCTAAAAGATGCATCTTGGAATTTAGGAATTGTAGGTTGGGTATGATGGTACACATTTAATGATCCTGGTACTTGCCAGGGAGGAAACAGGAGAATCAGTTCAAGGCCAGCCAAGGCCACATGAGACCCTGTCTCAGAAAACAAAAGTAATTTAGGGAAGAAATGGCGATGGAGAGGAAGAGAGAGAAGACTTAAATTTTTGATGCTGAGTGTTCTTTTTTAAAAAGGAAGTACTCAGTCGAGTGTGGTGGTGCATGCCTTTAATCCCAGCAACTTGGAAAGCAGAAGCAAGTGTATCTCTGTGAGTTTGAGGCTAGTCTGGTCTACAAATCAAGTTCCAGGACAGCCAGGACTACACAGAGAAACCTTGTCTTGAAAAACAAACAAACAAAAAGCAAGTTCTAAAGAAAAATCTACATTTAAAATTGATAATGAAATAGTTTTATGTATTGCAAGAAAATAAAAACCATGTTTTGGATAAAAATAATAGTGGTTGGTATTGTAGATTCCATGGGAAGTTTCAATGTTTATCTAATATTGAAGAATGTAGTGACAGTCAATAGAGAGACCTGCAATCTCTGATAAATCATGATCACAATGTAGGTTTGGAAACGTTTGAGTCTAATAACATATTTTTACAGAATGATGCATGTATTTTGTGAAAATAAGGAACAATAAGGCTTTAGTGGTTGCAGGGAATAGATTCCTACCCAGGTTAGCTTGAATAGTTACTGTAAAGCTAGTAAGTGCTAAGAACATCAGCAGACAGGCACTGAAGTGTCACCGAGCCTCAAGGAAGGGTACCAGTGAATCAATCTTGAGTCCTGATTCTCAGAGGCCTAAGATCTCTATTGGCTGCTCTTTGGTTTGGTTTCTATCAACTTTACAAATGGCTGCTAGCTCAGTACTATATTACAACCTCAACTTAAGTTCTCATACTGATCACTTCCTCTGTGCTCACTTCTATCCAATATGTGCCAACTCTGTGCAAAGAATAGCTTAGTGGTGTTTTCGCAACACAGGATTGATGAGCTAAGCGATAAAGGTATACAAGGCAGGTGGTTGGGCTTTGTGTTCCATGGAACTGCTGTTTCTGGGACTGCTTTGCCACTCTTGTCTATCTGACCCTCAAGGCAGGCAGTGCTTTGGGAGTTAGGAGTTCTAAGATTATGTGGTACTCGAAAAATGAACTAATTTAGCTCATTTGAGAATACCAGTTAAAATTACCTAAATGTCTGTTAATGAATTGTGAGCTATCTAAAGGAAAGTAGAGTGTTGATCAGTGAGTGAGTCCTGATGTCCCACTATAGAGCATCTCATGCACACTGGGACTTACATCTCAACAGCACATGTAATGACAGGTACAGGCGTGTTCAGGGTTTCCTATAAACACTTGAACCGGAGTGAGGAGAGGAAGAAGGAAGGAAAAGGAGATTCCTGAAATAAAGTGACAACTATTTACGTTAACAAGCACTAAAAGCACTAAATTTTCTAGCCTCTCTAGTAAGAAAGAAAGGACTGGGCTTCATTTAAAAAAAAAAAAAAAAAAAAAAAAAGTCTAGTATTTTCTTTGGAAGACAGCTGCTGTTTGTGCTTGATTCTGGGTTAGATGTGCAGGACTTCTTTGACTCTGGCTGTAAGTTCCAAGAGTGTAAGAGTGCTCTTTAGGCCACTCTGCTTTGAAGACTGGCTGATAGTGGTATCAGTTCCATGTGAGGTAACAGCAGCAGCCTGAGTTCCTGACCGACTTTGCAAATTACTCAAAAGAGTTTCTCTATGTGTTCTTCTCACAGGTGGATTTGCTCTTGTCTTTCTGGTGAGAACAAGCAATGGGGTGAAATGTGCCTTGAAACGTATGTTTGTCAACAATGAGCATGACCTCCAGGTGTGCAAGAGGGAAATTCAGATCATGGTAAGAGTTTGTGGATTATGACTGCTTCTTCTTCTTCTTCTTCTTCTTCTTCTTCTTCTTCTTCTTCTTTATTTAAACAACACACACACACACACACACACACACACACACATATATATATATATATATATATATATATATATATATATATATATATATGTATGTATTTCTTCTTCTTCTTCTTCTTTTCTTTTGAGACAGGGTTTCTCTGTGTAGCCCTGGCTATCCTGGAACTCACTCTGTAGACCAGGCTGGCCTCAAACTCACAGAGATCTGCCTGCCTCTGCCTCCCGAGTGCTGGGTGTACACCCCCCCCCCAGCTTAAACCTTATATATTTTTAAAATAGTGTTTTCATTAATTTCTTGAGAATTTCATACAGTATGTTTTGATCATATTCATCTCCTTGCCTCAGCTCTTTCCAGATCCTCCCCCACCTCTCTACTTACTCGACTTCTTGTGTTCTCTCTTAAAACCCACTGAGCCCAGTTTTGTGTTGTCGGACTGCTCCTAGGTGCAGAGCCTGCCCTGAAGTGTGGTTGATATACCAGGTGTCACACCACTGAAGCCACTGACTTTTCCTCTTCCAGTGATAATCAGATACTAATAGCTCCTCCACTAGAGGTGACTTCATGCCTACCTCCTCCAATAGGGGTGGCTTCATGCCTGCCTCCCCTCCGTCATGCTAGGATTTTATCTGGTTTGAGTTTTTGCAGGTCTTGTGTATAATGCTGTAACTGATGTGAGTTCCTGTGTGCATCTGCCCTGTTGGGGAACTTCCTGTCCTTGAAGTCTGGCTCTTAAAATTTCTCTGTCCCAAACCTTAAGGGAAGAGGTGTGGTACAGGCATCCCATTAGGGCTGAGCACCTCAAAGTCTCTTCTTATTCTTTGCATATTGACCAATTGTGAGTCTCGGTGTTAATCGCTATCTACTGCAAGAAGTTTCTCTGATGAGAGTTGAGCAATGCACTGATCTGTGAGTTTAGCAATAAGTCATTAGGAGCCAGTTTTATTGCTGTGTCAATTTAGCAAAATAATAGTAGTGGATTTTACCCTCAAACCCATGACTTATCTACTGTGGCTGTTTCTTAAGACAGGAATATTATGTTGCCCTACGAAAATCACAGGGCAGGGATGACATCCTTTCTTGAGCTGGCAGCAAGCTCTTGCACAAGGTAGGACCAATAACCAGGGCATATACGCCTTGATCACCCTCAAGTGGAGATTGAGGGAAAAGGAACTTATTGGGAGAACTGACTAGTTTAACTCAGAAACATAGTTTGGGCCCTTGGGAAAGCATATAATCTGGAGAGCCCACCTTTGTAGGGAGCATTTCTCTCTTTGTGCCTTCCCTCAGTTGCTAGCCCCTTGTTCTGATCACCAGCCGTCTGAGTCTTTCTGCATCCTGTGACTATGTCCTGACCCAACTTTTGATTTTTACAGTTTTTTTTTCCAGCTGGAGCGCTTCCTGTGCTTTGGCCACAATGTCAATACTTCATAATGCTTTGTGAATCCATTTATAGAAGTTCATGAATAGGCAGAATTCACTGTGGCATTGGAAGTCAGAAAATAATTATTTGGGTTGGGAAATGGGCCATGAAATGTATTATTGTAACTGTTTCGGTTATGGAAGTATGTTGTTTTGTGTAGCGCTTATAAAGAAATATATAACTGTCAGAACTCAAACACATTAAGATCTGTATGTTTTTATTTTGTAAATTATACATTAATTTAAAAAACAAGGAAACTTACTAAGGAGAGATGGCTTGGCACTTAAGAGCATGTACTGTTCCTCTGAGAGGATCCAGGTTGGATTCCCAGCACCCACATCATAACTACCTTTGTAATTCTAGCTCCAGAGAATACAATGCCTCTGGCCTCTCAGAGTTCCTGCATGCACGTGCATGTAGAGACACAGAGACACATAATTAAAAATAAAGCAAATCTTTAAAAAATATGCTAATTTGTGTAGAGTTAGATTTCTATCATTATTAAAGAGTCTGTATCAGAAGTATATGCTGACATGTTTATGATGAAATGGAGCATTACTGTGAAAACAGTAACTGGATTTAAAAGAAAGATTTACCAAGATTTGATAATCAGAGCAAAGTGACAACTTCTTGAGAGCTTGTTAGTTGTTATTGGTTGTTTTTGCTTCTGTTTGACATTGTACATAATAAAAACTTCTACATATGTACTTTCTTATTTTTGTATTTCCAGTTTTGTTTATACTAATTATATTGCTTTACCTGTTACGTTTTAGGCAGTTCTGCCATCACAATGTGAGTTATTTAAAATCAGAAACTTAATAGTTTGACACACCACTTAACATGTAGCAAACAGTTCAATGAAAGAGTGAAATGTATGTCTGCATGGTTGCAGAGTAGATCCAGATGTTTACCTGGAGGTGACTCCTTTAGGCACCAGATTTTAAAGCCTGGTAAAGAGCAAAAATAAAAGTTAGGTGTGGTGAGAGCCTAAAGTCAAAGTATTTGGAAATGACCTAATACTGTTGAACCAAGGCTCCAGACTACACAGATCTGTCTGCAGTGGGCCTAAGGTTCTCCACTTGCCCTGTCTCCTCCACATAGGAGGTTCCTGGATATTTCTTATGTCCCTACCCCTCCTCCTCCTTCACCCCCCCCCTCCACTGGCTTCTTCTTCCCCTTTCATCCCTCCCCGATTGTTCGCTCCATGCTTGCTCAACTATCCACACTTCAGTTCCTGTCTCTGCTGCTGCTGTTTCTTCTGCCCAGAATGCCCTTCCCATTGTTTTACTTCTGTTAGAAAAGCAATCTCATTCTTTCATTTTTCTCCCACTCATTTGGAAACACAAAAGCTTGCTTTTGCTAGTAGAGAAATCAAGAAGCACAGGTCTGAAAACTCACAATGGGTCTGATTAGGAGTTTAGTTGTATGGGATCAGTTTTGGTCCAGGGATGCGTTTACTGTGACAGTTTGTTTTTGTTTTTAATTTAGTTTTTATTTTTTCAAAGCTAAGTCAGCTAGGTAACAAGAAAATATCAAACAGCCCTATACCATTCTCCTGTACCATCTCGAAGTCATCATGGTTGCTGATTCCTTGAACTTCCCAAACCATCCTTGTTGTTGGTTTTTACTTCATTACAGGCATTGTTCCCATTGGAAATAAGGATTTAGCTCTTGTGTTTTACAGCCCACCCCTCAGCATTAGCTTTACTCTCAACCTGAATTCACTGGAACACCCATCAGTTTGAGCAGTAGGTTGGCTGTGGTAGTGTTGGTTCTCACATTGCTGTGGGAAGAACTGCTCCTCCTGAGGCTGCTGCTGAGCTGCAAGCATTGCCCTTTGCCACACAGCCATTCTCACCAGGACTCGTCCTGTTCCTCCTCTGCTCTCAGGGTTCTGTGTGTATTTCAGCAATGGGATCCCGGACTTCCCTCCATTATGCAAGTCGTGTTTTAAATGTGCAGATGTAGCATTTGTCTGCTGTAACACTGAGGAGATGTCCAGGATTCCTGACCTGACGGACCCCAAGCTGGTGATGGACTCCTGCTGGTGTTCCTGGAACCAGCTTGTTCTTGTGGAATTCCCTCAGCTCCTTCCCCTTAGCTTCACTTCTGATCAGCTTCCCACCCTTCTGCTTCACCCCTACTTCTGTGGAGGTGGTCACCCAACACCTTCCTCTTATGGATTGGGCTTTTGGGGTCAAATTGAATAAGTTTTTGTTTAGCTCTCAATTCCGAAGACTTTCTCCTATCTTTTTCTCTAAAATTTTACAGTTTTACACTTTATATTTAAAGACAGTGAACCATTATATAAGCTGTGAGACTTGTTGATGTTCTGCTCTTTGCTTATGGATGGCAAATTGTTTGAGTATCAGATCTGAAAAGGTATTCCCTGTTCTGCTGGTTGCTGTTACTTGAAGTGCAATTGTAGCTTAGTGGTAACACACTTGTCTCTATATACAAGGCCCTGGGTTTGACATCTCCCACCCCCACTGCCCACAGGAACTAAATTGTAGGGACCATTACTGGACTTTCTCTGTCTGTCCTCTTAGCAACTGTATGCCTCTTGTTTCTGTAGCTCGATAGCAAATCTGTTTGTTTGAGACAGAGTCTCTTGCTGTAGCCTTGGGTTATCTTAAACTTTGTAGCCAAGGCTGGCCCTGAACTTCTGATCCTTCTACCTCCATCCACCCAGTTCTGGAATTATAGGTGTGTGCTACTGCTCCCAGCTATCAAATACGATTCTTTCACATTTCCCCAGAATGTTTTAAAATATTCATAGCTGGAGAGCTTTTCTCCAGGTCCCACCAAGCCCCGGCAGTCCGACAGCCCACTTATAAAAGAAACATACAGACGCTTATATTATTTAAACTGTTTGGCCTAATGGCTCAGGCTTCTGGCTATCTAGTTCTTAAATCTTAAATTAATCAATTTCTATAAATTTATACCTTGCCACGTGGCTCATGGCTTACTGGCGTCTTCACATGCTGCTTGTCATGGCGGCGGCTGGCAGTGTCCCCTCCCACCTTCCTGTTCTCTCAGTTCTTCTCTGTTAGTGCCGCCTATACTTCCTACTTCCTGCCTGGCCACTGGCCAATCTGCGTTTTACTTATTGACCAATCAGAGCATTTGACATACAGACCATCCCACAGCAATATTCTAGTCCACATAGTGTATTAGTTTCTTTTCTCATCAGTGTGGCAAAGTGCCCAGTAAAAGCAGCTTAAGACAGGATTTGGCTCACAGGTTAAGAACAGTTACAGTGGGCGTGGAAGGGAAGGCATGGTGGTAGGAGTATGAGGCAGCTGGTCGCATTGTGTGTGCAGGCAGGAGCAAAGGGAGACAGGAAGTGGGGCCAGTCATAAATACTCAAGGCCCATCCCTAGTGACCTGCTTTCACTAGCAGGGCCCCACAGCCTTACAGAGCAGCACCTCCAGCTGGGAGCTAAAGCCTGTGGGGACATTTTACGTGCAAACCACAACACATCACCTTTTGTTTACATTTTGGAATAATGTGGAATTTTGATAGGAGGTACTTAAACCTGTATTTCTATTTTGGGAGAACTGACATCTTTTCTGTTTGTGATCTTCCAATAGATGAACATGGTCTGCATCCCCATTCACTTACATCTCTGCTGTCTTTTACTACCATCATGTACTTCTTGTGCACAAACTTATAAATGCTCTTAGACATATGGCAAAGATTTTAAATTTGTTTTTAGTGATTTTAAATCATTATATATATATATATATATATATATATACATATATATATATATATAAAAATCTTCTTCTCTAGTTCTAGGCCTTACCTTGCATGTTATACCTCCAAATTATAGCCTCTGATACTATACTTCAGATTTTGTTTTTAAATCCATAGGTTTAGTGCTAGTATTTAGAAATAGTGAATTTTTACAATATGTCCTATCAGTTCACCAAACTTGCAATGAGGGATGGCTTCCTTGCCTGTAATTTTTCCCCCTTTATAGCGTTATCACAATGGCTAGAACTTGTAATACCATGTTGAATAAGAATGACACATTTATCTTTGCTTTGTTCCCAATCTTAGTAGGAAAGCATTCAGTCCTTTGTCACTAAATACAAGGTTGACTTTAGTCTTTTATACATTTAAAAAAACCAACGTGACTTGTCATATGTGGTCGAACCTCCATCAAGATGTTAACTTTCATGTAGGAGAACTCTAGGGGAAAGAATTCCTCGTGGTCAGCAAAAGCAGCTGGAAGGTACATGCATTTTGAAGGGATTACAATATCCCTTCATCTTTGAGACCTCATGATGCCATGGAAGAAGTCATTGTACACCCCTCCCAAGAAGAGTAAGCAGAAGAGAAAGCAAGTTAAGTTAGCTGTCCTAAAATACCTTAATGTAGATGAAAATGGCAACAATAGTCCCTTTGTAAGAGTACTCTTAGTAAATGTGGTACTGCAGTTTTTGTGGTTACCATTAAGTATATGTTATTCTACATTTAACAAGTAACTTATTTAAAGTAACAGGAGACATGCTTGTCTTTTTGTTTCCATTGGAAGATATAACAACTGCTTTGGGTGACTGAACAATTTTTACAACTGAAACAATGGATTGACTCAAAAGAGTGAGATCATATATGTGGACTTTTAGTTCATTTTAACCAGCTTTACCAGCATGGTTCAGTGAAGGCAAAGATTTAGAAGCAGTGTGAGTAGAAAAAGACGTAGGTGTTTCAAAGGCCAGTTAGCTCAGTATGAATGTATACATACATAGAGTGATGTGGCCGACAAAACAGAGAAAGTCGTTTTCGGCTCTATTGATGACATTGTAGAGGTGGCAGTGCTGGTTTACTCCATGAATCAGACTAGACCTGCAGTACTTTATTTATCTTCTGGGAGCATGCCTTTTCAAAACAACAAACAAATACCACAACAAAGCAACACAGCTATAAATGAAGAGGCAGCCAGAGTGGCCTCAAAAGACATGCCTTTAATCCCAGCACTCAGGAGGCAGAGGCAGGTGGATCTCTGTGAGTTTTGAGGCCAGCCTGGTCTACGGAGTGAGATCCAGGACAGGCACCAAAACTACACAGAAACCCTGTCTTGAAAAACCAAAAAGAAAAGAGAGAGAGAGAGAGAGAGAGAGAGAGAGAGAGAGAGAGAGAGAGAGAGAGGAAAAGAAAGAGAAAGTAAGTAAGAATGTTCCATTTCTGCCTTTTGAAGAAACCATTCTTACTTGATTGAGTTGTCTTGGCACCACAGAAGAAGTAGTTGATGTAAATGTCCAGTTGCTGCCGAAGGGGTCTTGTTCCAGAAGGTGAATCAGTGAGCTGCTCCTTCGAAGGTTAAAAGCTCATTAGGGTGGAGCCTGGCTTGTTGACTGATGAACTTGCTCTTTATTTCCTTGTGGACTGGCTGCAGTCTACTGAGCAGCCAGCATCTGTTGACTAACCACACTTGGAGTGCTTCTATAGGACCTTGCTAAGGTAGGTGCCACTGAGCAGCAGTATGGCACACAGCTGGCCCTGCCCAGGGTTAGCAGGTCAGAATCTGCTTTACAGTGGGATCCCTCAGTGATCATAGTCCTATTAAAATCTGAGGTGCAGCCGGGCGGTGGTGGCGCACGCCTTTAATCCCAGCACTCGGGAGGCAGAGCCAGGCGGATCTCTGTGAGTTCGAGGCCAGCCTGGACTACCAAGTGAGTTCCAGGAAAAGGCGCAAAGCTACACAGAGAAACCCTGTCTCGAAAAACCAAAAAAAAAAAAAAAAAAAAAAAAAAAAAAAAAAAAAAAAAATCTGAGGTGCAGTGCTGCAGAGTAGGAATGTAGGTGACATTTTTAAAGGTTTATTCAGTAAGTACAAGACTAACTGAGTTAAAACGTGTCCTGGTTTGATTTTCTTTAACTCTGATAGAACACCGACCAAAAGCAGCTTGAGGGATAAAGGACTTATTTCATCTTACACTTTCAGGTCACAGTACATAGAGAAGCCAGAGCAGGAACCTGGGGGTAGGAACTGAAGCAGAGACCATGGAGGACTGCTACTTACTGACTTGCTCCCAAGCTTACATTCAGCTAGCTTTCTTATACAGCTCAGGCCTATCTGTCTAGGAGTGGTACTGCCTACAGTGGGCTGTCCCCCACATCAACTAATCAAGAAAATGCCCCACAGATATGCCCACAGTCCAACCTGATGGAAGCAGTTCTTCAGTTGAGGTTCCTTCTTCCTGGGTATCTCTAGTTTGTATCAGGTTGACAGTAAAATCTAAGTAGTGTGGTAGGGGAGAATAAATGTTGGTATAGGAAGAAAAGTATCTTGGACTTCTTAGGTAGCAAAAGCTCAGCAAGGTCTCTACTAGAGCCGAGGGCCAGCCCAAGGTTTCTTTCACCGCTGACTAGAGATGTACTTGCTTGCCTAGAAGAGTTAGAAAAGAGATGTAGAGTTATGAAGAGGGGAAAGGAAGAGGAAAACAAAGCCACACCAAGCATCCCTTTCCAAAATACAAACTTATCTCAGGTATTAGAATGGCCTTCCTTCTATTAAGAGAGTCTTCCGGACTCTCAGGCATGCGTGCTCACATGCACGTACCCACATGTAGACATATACACGTAACTTTAAAAAGAAGTTTCTTTGCAGTTCTTCCTACTTTTTGGACTGCGTAAATAGAAACGAGTTCTAGAAAGGTCCACAATAAGTAGAGGGAAGGATAGGATCTGAATGCTTTTTGTGTTATAAAGCTTGAGCTCTGGAGACTGTTTTTTGACCTCTCTATCTTGGATCTGTGACTCAAGGCAGGTTCCTTGAAGCTTTTGCCTCATCAAGTTTCTTTCTCATCCTATTTTGAAGATGACTTTGTTCTATACCAAAAGCAAAACCATAGCTCTGAACCTACTTGAATTCCCCTTTTCTTTTTTGTGCAATGTGTAGCAAACACCTCTGCCCAGCCCCCCTTTGCAGGAAAATCAATCACTCTGTGATCTGCCCCTTAGCAGTAATCCTCGCCACATCCCTCTAACCTGTAGTATGGTTTCACCAGCTTTCCTTGTCTTCTGTATCTTACAGTTTTCATTCTCCAGTGTGGTTTTCACAATTCCTGACAATTCTTCCTTTGAGGCAGCCTCTTCCTTAAACACAGATGTTTCGAGAGTAATTCACGGACACTGCCCAACTCAGTCTGTTCTTATCCCATCCCATCTCTTCTCCAAAATTCTTCTCACATAAGTCTCCAGAAGTTTCCCGTGGGCACCTTCCTACCATTGTCTGTTTTTCGTGGGGCTGCTGTTCTGTCAGCAGTGCTTTCTAATCCACTACGCAGAAAGAGAGTGAGTGTTACCATTGATGCTGGGGATGCAAATGTTTGCCTGATACCTTGAGGCTTCTTCCTGTGTTAACTTTGTCATTTTGAGCATTGGAATCTGCACTTAGGGTAGTCAGGAACAGCTTTTCCCTGGACTCTGAGAAGCCCAGCCAGATCTACAGGAGCAGTTCCACCGTCGTACTGGACCACTCCAGAGCCTAAGCTTGAGTCAAACACACAGACTCATAGAACCTTGTCTTTTCTACACCCTTCCTTAAGCCTCTAAAACAAAAGTAAAATAATGTATTACAGTTAATTTACAAATCCTAATTTTGCCTTGCATTTGTATCAAAATCACAATGCCCAGTTTCCTCATGTTTTCTTTCCCCAACTTAGTTTTTAAAGATCTTGGGTTTCAGAGTCATCATCGTAGATATCCGTTGTGTGGACCAAGTGTTTTAGCATCATCACCATAGATATCTGCTCTATGGCCCAAGGTATGAGGTGATTTCCAGTGCCTGGGTAGTTCTCAGTAAGTACCCATTGGAGGGATGAAAACCCATGAGCATCAGCCCTGAGCGCTGATAAGCAGTTCAGCTGATGCTGCATCTTCTATCTCAGTTGGCCATCTGGAAAGGCTTAATTATGAGTAAAATGCTGGGTCTGGTCTAGATGCTATTGTAGTCTCTTCAAATTTTGCAAGGCAGTTTTTCTTTTCATATATTTCCTAAAGGGAAACTGTTAAAAGTCAAGTTAGAGCATGTTCAGAAATGTGCCCACTTTCCTTTCTGACTTCGTGCAGGCTACCCAGCTAAAGCCCTTGCCATTCCTTTGTTCAGGGAAGACACTGCTTTGGAAAGAACTTTGTTAAATGCCACAGGTAGTAAATCTTTCTTCACCCCTGTCCTCCCACACATACAAAAAGAGAAAGAAAATAAAAATTCAAGCTGAATTCACTTTTGCCCCCAATAAACAGGAGAAACATAGATTTCTTTTTCTGTCTTAGAATTTTACCCATTTCAGTAGTTGTTGTTGTAGTTTTCATCCTCTGCAGTATTTCTGGATGTTATAGGAGTCCTTCTGAGTCAGATGGAGCACTAATCAGTGAACAAGTGGGTGTTCTGTGTGAGGTTCATTCTAGAGCCTTGGCTCTGGAGATGGCTGTGGTCCAGGAGGAAAGTGGAATTGCTCTTGGAGATATGACTGGGCTTCTCAAAGACCACCAGGAACTTGTTCTTGACTGTCACTCTCCCCTTCCCATGCTGTTAGTGTTGTCGCTATGTATTTAAATTGTTTGTGCTAGTGGAACCAACTGACTAATTCTGCCCCTACTGTGTCTATAACTGACAATGTGCTTCTCCACTCTTGTTCACAGAGGGACCTATCAGGGCACAAGAACATTGTGGGCTACATTGATTCTAGTATCAACAATGTAAGCAGTGGCGACGTATGGGAAGTTCTCATTCTCATGGACTTCTGCAGAGGTGTGTGTTGACTTCACTGAAGCTCTTGTTTCTGGCACTTTAATGGTCAAGGGCATGGGGATCATTTCACTTACTGTCCATTGCACTCTGAAGATAATGCTCTGGTTTCACAGATGGGCAAGCTATGCAGTCCATTGCTGCTCTTGGTTATTTTCATGAGTACAAGGGTTATGGTACAAAGAATTGAAAGCAACAGATAATTCCAGACCCTGTCTCCATTAGGTATAGAAGGGTTTGGCTGTGTATATAAATGAGACCACATGAAAATGAGGAAGAATGTGTTCTTTATGAGGGTTTAACAGTCAGTGAAGACATATAATAAAAACCAGAACGGAGCTTACAGAAACTGCAGCTTCCCTAGCCCTTTTCTTCACTCCCACCACTGCCCCCCTCCTGTGATGGAGTGAAAGAACCCCTTTTGTCTGCAAAAGTGGCCCTCTTGTTTTCTGGGGCTGTAATACCTGGTAAAGCTACATTCAGGTGCTGCTGCTTCCAACTGTAAATAGATGAAAACTTGAAACTTCATGCATTTGCCCTGAGAAATCCAGACTGTAGCACAAATGTGTTGAGTTGATGACATCCCATGCATGTTTGGAGATTTGGCTCTTGTTGCCCAAGCAACTGACATTATAGGTTTGGGCCATCACCTTACTGTTTGGTGCCCTGTTTTGTAATTGCCCTTAGTGTCACTAATGTTTTCTGACTTTAAAGATATTGTCTATAAATTGTTCTTATCCTATAAATGTGACCTTAACCGTTAGTTTTGGCTTTTGTTGGCTATTAATCTGATTTTGTAGAATGCCATCAAATTTGAAATTGACAATTTATTCCCCTTTGACCATTCCTTTTTTGCATAGGACATTTTAGATGCCAAATAGTAGGAGGACTTGGGTCTGAATAATTTTATTTAAAATTGATAACCAGTCTTTTGTTGCCAGAGAGACCAAGTTCCCCCAGAGTTAAAGACTTCAAAGTGGAAACAGCCCCATCTTTTTCCTGCTCCCTGGATCTGTTGTGCTGTCTCATTTTTTCCGAAAGACATGACAGAGGCTGTGGCCTTGTCTTCTACACCATGGGGACATGATTACTAGGCAGCAGTAACTGACTGTGATGTCAGTTCTGCTTCTAATCTCAAGGATACAATGAGGGCAGTTCACATCTGTGTGCTTAAAAAAATAATCTGCTTTTGATGCATCAGAGGAGACATTGGGTTGTAAGAAAACAAATCCCAAGCACAGACTTGAGACCCGTGGAGTTTAATGCTGCTTGGCCAGTGATCCACTTCTGTCTGGACAGCTGTCAGTGCCTAGGTCCAAGTGATGAACATGCCTGTTAATATCCTTTCCTTGCTCTGTACCTGTCTCAGGAGGCCAGGTGGTAAACCTGATGAACCAGCGTCTACAAACAGGCTTTACAGAGAATGAAGTCCTGCAAATATTCTGTGACACCTGTGAGGCTGTTGCCCGCCTACATCAGTGCAAAACTCCTATTATCCACCGGGACCTGAAGGTAACAGACTGATTGCTTATGGAGTGTGTTTTTACTGAGTGTTTCTGTCTGTCCCAGGGATGGAGCACGTATTGAGGGGTAGGAAAGAAGTGTAAGACATAGTTCCTAATTCTGGGCTTACATTGAAGTCGGGGAGAGAAAATCCAAAGAAAAAGTACAGTTATCAATTTTGTTAATGAGCCCCCAGAATTTTTAAACTTTTCAAATGCCCGAAGTCATGTTTTAATTTTTATTTCTGTATTCCTAAATTTTTTAATGGTCTTCAAAATTAATTTTAATTTAAGTAGCTTATAAATAATGATACTTACTTTTTATTACACACACACACACACACACACACACACACACACACACACAAGGTTATTGTTGTTACTACTAGGATTAAACCCAGGGCCTTGCACATGTTAGGCAAGTGCTGTACCACTGAATTATATCCCAAGCCCTCTTTCATATTTTGAAAAATTAATTAATTATTTTTAATAATTGGTCCTGATTACCATCACATTGCCTTGTGTTTTTCCTATTGAAGTCACATGACAGCATTTGTACAATGGACTTGGCACCTGATTAGGGTTCAGCTTAACATTTATTGACCAGCTGTGTGCTAAATATTCTACTGAACTTTATGCATATTGTTTTCTTAGATATTTTCCATTACCTTTTACAGGTGAGGAAACTAAGCAGCAGAGAGGCTGTGTGTCTTGCCTACATTCTTATAAATAGGAAACAGTAGTGTGAGAATTTAAAGCCGGCCCTTTGTGTGAAATTTCATGTTAGTCTCTGCCTCTGTACCACCACGCGGGTGACGGCAGCAGAGCTGTAGAGCATAAGAAACTTGCTCGATATTGCCAATGTGAAGGATGCTTTGTAGGATTTGTCCTAGTCTACCTGCTGCATTTGACCCCTTCAGTACCCTGTCTTCCCTGGGCCTCTGAGGTATCATGTTCTCTCTAGCTCTTCCTGTTCAAGCTCCTTCCTTAGCTTGTTCTTCAGATTATTTGGCCTCTCTGAGCTGTGGTTCTGTCTTCTGTAAAATATAGATAGCAGTGTCTACTGTTGAACTGTGTGAGCCTGGGCTAGCCTGGGTGGGTCCTGCTTATTCACAGGCAAAACTGAAGAAAGCCCCTCTTGCCCTGCCTAGCACAAGTGTGGCCTCTCTTTCTCTTTCCATACAGGATATGAACTCAAAGTGTTCTTAGTCCTTAGGCGTTTCTGTCCTTAAAAATAATAACAATAGAAGTACTATGCTATGGAAGAGATCTCTTCAGATGCTGTTGTAATGCTTCAATTACTTCCTCTCAGTTTTTATGTTCATTTCTTTGAGAAAGAGAAAGGTCATCATTGCAGACCATGGGGTCAAATCTGGGAAGACCAGCCTTTATTACTTGCCAGTACATAATCCTCGCCAGAGAAACCATGACTGCTGCCCCAACAGCTAATTAAGTTATCAGGTCAGAATAGAGAAAGAAGTTGTTTTTCTTGTTTCCTTTTTAAAAAATTTTGTTTTGTTGTGTTATTTTGTGCTAGTTGTCCTTGCACTTAAGAGAGGACAAGAAAGAGTTCAGGATGAACAAATATGTTAAGGGTGAAAAATCATAGATGTCACTTTTCTTGTCACAGAAGAGACTTTGATTCCGTGGAGTATAGTAGGGTGGGGGCTCTTACCCTACATTTAAAAACACGGGTTTGAAGATGTGTTCTTCTAACCCTCCACGTTTCTCAGAGGTATTAAATTCTCTGAAATGCCTCAGTGCCAAGCTGTTTTGCATAACGCTGAGGTAAAGAGAGGCCAGTGAGAGGTAGCTTTTCAGGCCCCTTAGCAAAGGCTCTGTGCAGAATTTGGAAGTGACAGCTTTCATAAGGCTCTTAAGCTGTTAGGCTGGGAAATCAGGTCAGTGGCTTGGAACTCCGGAAGAACTGAAGTACTGAACAGCAGTAAGCAGTGGTGTTATGGTTTGGATCTGAAGTGCCACCCTTGGGCTTTTGTTCTGAATGCCTTTCCCCCAGCTGGTAGGGCCTTTAGGAGGTAGGGCCTAGCTGACGGAAGTAGATCCCTAGGGATCTTAAACAGGTATCGCCTGGGCCCTGGTTTCAGCCACTCTCTGCTTTCTGGTAGGTTCACTGTGATATGATGCAGGCTACCATGCCCTTCCCTCTGGATGGATGAAAATACCCCGAAATAGTGAACCATAAATCTTTTCTCCCTTAAGTTGTTCTGCCAGACCACAGTTGTTCTGTGGTCATAGCAATACAAGGGTGACTGATACAAATGGCACCAGCCACAGGCTTGTGTCCTCGGGGCTTCGCCCGAGCATGTGACTGTTTTCTCTCTCTCTGCCAGTGCTCAGAAGTGTGTGAGTGCTGGTCGGTTCTCTCCCTCACTCATCTCTTGTAGCTTGTTACCTTTCCTCTCTCCTTCCCATCGCCATTTGCCCTTGCTTGACCTATTCCTCTTCCCTCATTGTCTGCTTTCTTTTATTCTTTCTCTGCAAAGCTGACATTCCTAAAATGGTTGTTTTCTTGAGCTCTTAAAGTTAAAAAATCCAAAATGCCTCTTAAGTAGTCTTCCTCAGTCTCTTTGTTTGTCCTCTGTCTGCCCCCTTCCTTCTCTCTTAACCAGCCTGAAGTGTCCATGCTCTTTAACTGCATGCTGCACGTCAGCATGGTGGCTGAGTGTGGTCTCATAAGTCAGGCAGCCTGGTGTAAATCCTGCCCTGCCAGCCTAACCCCAGGAAAATTGAGTCCTTGACTGGCTTATCTTTTTCCATCTGTTAAGGGGGACAGCAAAGCTTAATAAGGATTTCATGGCCACTGTAAGTGAACGTGCATGGAGTACTGATTGTCTGCCATGTGGTACTGAGTCCAATATTGGCAGTAATGTCACTCTTGCCTCAGTACTTTATTCCTGTGCCTAGTTTTACCTCTTAAATGCATGACCTCTTCCAAAGCCACACATATCTCATCTCCCCAGAAGTGACAGCTCTGTCCTATAATACCCCTGTCCCACATTGCCAGCTTAGCACTGTGCTGGACCAGCCACATGGGCTTATTCCTATGCATGAAACCCCTCAGGGATGTACCCATCTCCAGGCCTTGCTGCGACTTCTTGCTCAGAATGCTCTGTCCTAAATGGGCCACGGCTGCAGCTTCTCATTCTGGTCTCCTTATTTGAGAGGCCTTCCAGGAATGTCATTTGAAGTGGCATTCCTTTTCAGTTTACCTATATTTAACCAGCAGGGATTTATTTTTTATAATATTTTCTTTCTTTCTTTCTTTCTTTCTTTCTTTCTTTCTTTCTTTCTTTCTTTCTTTCTTTCTTTCTTTCTTTCTTTCTTTCTTTCTTTCTCTCTCTCTCTCTCTCTCTCTCTCTCTCTCTCTCTCTTCTCTCTCTTTCTTTTTCTTTCTTTCTGACAGGGTTTCTCTGTGTAGCTTTGCGCCTTTCCTGGACCCCGATCTATAGACCAGGCTGGCCTTGAACTCACAAAGATCCGCCTGCCTCTGCCTCCCGAGTGCTGGGATTAAAGGCGTGTGCCACCACTGCCCAGCTCATAATATTTCAATACCAGACAACTATAATTATTTTCTTATTCCCACTTGGATTTTGAGCTCCAGAAAGGACTAAATTTTGCTCTTCTACAACTGTATATCCTTGGACCTAGAAGAGTACTTGCCATATTGTAGGAATTCAAGCATTTTTCTTTCATAAGTGAATGGCGGTAATTAATATATTTGTCAGGGAACTTACAGTTTATTTTGATATATATTCCCTTACTTGTAACAGTAATGGAAATGTTATCAGCCCCACTTCGCATATAAGAAACTAGCCAAAGGAGACTTTTAGATTTAACTAAGGTCAAACATCAGAAATACTCTTGAAGTCTTCCACCCTGAGTCCACGTTGAGTGCTTTGGTGGTGGTGATGGTAGAGAGTAGCCAATAGTGGCTAGGCTGGCCCAGGAGGTTTTCACAAGACAGCCTGAGGACGAGTGGAGAATGCAGTGGTGCCAATAAGCAATTTCACCTTGAGCAGTTTCTGACCCTCTCTTCAGGTGGGCAGAGTAGCTGGAACACACGACAGTTCATTTCAAGCCAACAGTGTGCCTTGTCTTACTCTGCTTTGTCTGCTTAATTCCTCATTTCCTAGTAGTGAGTTTTGATGCTGTAATTACTATGCTATTTATTATGAATTAATTTTCAGTTTTCTAGTTAGATGTTCATTCCATATTACAAATATAGAATCTGACTTGGAAAGGGATAGGACTCAGGGTAAACTAGGAGAAGCATGATTTCACATAGGTCCTTTAAGGTCCATGAGGCTGAGAGAAAAATAATCTCTAACCAATACTGATCAAGTGATTTCACAGAATTTAAGGATGCCTGCTGAAGTACCACACTGAAGTAGCGTCTGTAAGGAATTCATAGGCTAATACACCACCCTTACCAAAATGATTTGCACTGTACTGGGGAAGAAAAACATAAATATGTCAGTAGCCAGTTACAAATCCGTAGAAGAATTCTGAGTCATCAGTCAGATCAAACATTGGCAAACTTGGCCAGCAGAAGGCCAGATAGGAATGTTTTAGGCATGCTAATCATATAGTCTCACTGAATTGCTCAACTCTTCCATTGAGGAAAAAGTAGTTATATTGTGTTAGCCAGATTTCATTGCTGTGGCAAATACCTGAGAAAAACAAAAGGAAGAAAAAATATTTCGATTTGTAGTTAGGAATTTTCATTCCAGGGTCATCTAATCCATCGCTTTGAGCCTGAGGCAAGATGGAATGTCATGGTGGGTACATACTTTGGAAACAGAATGAAGCAAGAAGGGACTGGGGACTAGATAGAACCTTTAAGGGCACATAACTGGTAATCCATCTCCTAAAAGCCCATTTTAGCTGTGAACTCATATGTGGACCAGTTTTAATGAAATCAATACTTTCATGATCTAGTCACCTATAAATGATTGAGTGTACTAGCTGTGGACCAAGATTTTAACACAGGAACATTTTGATGGACATTTTGTACATAAACTGCCACATGTACACTGCAGAATAAGTAACCTGTGGGCATGACTAGGTTTGGCCTGAAGGCCTTTCCAGCCCCCTCCTGTGGGTAGTAAATTGTATGTATGTTTTAGGTTAGTCATGGAAGGTTTGACCAGCAGAGTTTTCATGAATTGTTGATACTTGTCTAATGGAGAGTGAGCAGTGGAGTAAAGGGTATTAAATAATAGAAAGAAAACGTAGACAACTCTGCACAAACATGTCCAGCTAGGAGTGATGGCTGACTTCTTATTGACTAGATTTCCATGTAGGTGCATTTCTGAATATAAAGAGTTAAGAAACTCTGTCCATAAGCCCAGTCCCATGTCCTCACAACCCCTACCATAGCTCAGAGCTGGAGGTAGACGTGGAGTCCTGAGTGATTTGCTTCTGCCTTTCCTGCCTGGCAGCAGTGGAGTTGTCTGTCTTTTCCTAGAGTTACATGGCTTAGGTTCACTTCAAGCTCTTTTGCTTACCAGCCACGTTACAGTATTGACTGAATGGCCACGAGCCTCACTTTTGTCCAGCTGTAAGATGGGAATCATAATCCATAAACTGTGCTGAGTAAAGTAATACTGGCAGTAGCTACTGCTTGTCAAATGGTGTCTGTTATTTATGAGTATTAACTTGGTTGGGATTATTATTTTGGATTTATAAAGTGAGTTTATGCTCAGCATAGCTTGACTCTTTCTCTTTGTATAAATAGATTAAATTGGTGAGTTTTATAAAAAGGTAAAGGTAGTAGAAATATTTGTCTGCCTTAGCCTTAATCTTCGGGGAACAACTCTGTCCCAGTCATTCATAATTCTGTGATGGATAATTCTTCCTCATAAGATCCTATCTACTTAGGTTCATGGCCATCCCAGCTGCTTTTCCATAACTCTCGGTTAGTAGTGGAGGTGGAGTGCAGCGGCACCGCCACTCTGGCCCTCTCTAGCGAACATCAGACTTCAAGATTTCCTACAGGTGAAGGTCAAAAGGACACAACTTCAAACAACATGGAAACTCTTCACTAGCACCAAATATGAAGTTCAGTAGGAAGCAACAATCTGCAGTCAGTTTACAGCAAAGATTTCAAATGGTTAGAATTAGCAAATATAGACTAAAAATACACTTAATTTAGGTTTTAGAAGAATTAAGAGAAAACTTTAGCTATAACAATAGGAATAAGAGGATTCCTACTCAGCCAGATATTTTTAAAGAACCAGTAGGTACTTGGGTGTTTGGCTACTGTCTTGACTGGAACATGAATGGTCCTTGAATGTGTGCATGCCCAACCAGATTATTAAGTGTGTCTTTGTTTTTTTATTCTATTCAACAGTTTCTATACCAAAAATCTAGTAGAGTTGGGCAAAGAAGATCTCAGCTATGAATAAGAGATGGTTGTCTTTGAGGAGCTTATAGTCTTTTTGCCTTAGTTTCAAGGTGATCCGTCTGGGGTTGCTGAAGAAAAGGACCATAGATAGAGTCTACAGTCTTAAGGGCATAGCAAGATTTTGGGTTTTGGCTGTCATTTCATTGCTGTGCACAGCCAGGTCTGTCTTTCCCCGTGCCGGTCAACTCATTCCCCCACAACAAGAGCTAATCGGCATATCTTGACAATGTTGTGCTCAGTATTTTTTCTTTTAATGCCAGCACTCAGGAGGCAGAGGCAGGCAGATAGATCTCTGTGAGTTTGAGGCCAGCCTGGTCTACAGACAGAGTTCCAGAGCAACTAGGGCTGTTACACAGAGAAACCCTGATTCAAAAAAACTGAAACCAAAAACAACAAAAATGGAATTAAAAATTTTTATTTTATGTGTATTGTCTGTATGTCTATTCACCACGTACATGTTTGGTGCCTACTGAGGCAAGAAGAAGGCATTGGATCTCCTGGAACTGGAGTTGCAAACAGTTGTGAGCCACCATGTGGGTGCTGGGAATTGAACCTGGGTCCTCTGGAAGAGCAGTGAGTTCTCTTACCTGCTGAGTCATCTCTCCAGCCTGTGCCTGTTGTTTGGGAGTTCTTTTCACTGGAATAAGAGTTTCTCTAAGTCTTGGTCCTTACAAGCTTTACTAAGTTAAAACTCTTAACTTAGTAAACAAACAAAAATCCCCAAACCCTCAAATAAGATTCTAACAGAGAAATTGCTCATTTATCACCAGGCATTTTGTCACTTTGAGAAGTAACTAATATGAAAAACATCAGTTCAGAAAGTCTAACTGATAAAGACATTATTGTACCCACTTAGAAGTGAAGTAAATTTTAGCATGGACAATGAAACACCGAAGAAAAATGGGGAAATGGTATTTTTCTGAGTTGGATCCTGGGGAGGCTTCCAAAAGGAGGTAGCCTTTGTACTTGGATTTGATGGTTGGATACGAAAGAGGCTGGGGTCACAGAGAGCATGCTGAACTGAAAGTATGATCACTGTTACTACAGAGGTGAGGAATGTGCCTGGCTGGAGCTGACTGGCCATGAAAATGGGGCCCTAGCTTTCCCAGCCGTACAGTTACCTCTGTCTCACTCTCTGCCTGCATTTTACCCTGTTCCCTCCGTGTGTCTTTTGCTCCGCTGGATTGAGTCCTATTAAGACATGGTGAGGGATAAGTTCTCTGTGCACACTAATAAGATTGTTAAAATGAAACCTTTTGTAATGTGACTGTGAAACTAGTTTTTCCCATTACTAAGTGGCATCTTGGATTGGGTGGTTTGGGAATGTTTTTCAGGTTGAAAATATCCTCTTGCATGACCGAGGCCACTATGTCTTGTGTGACTTTGGAAGTGCCACCAACAAATTCCAGAACCCACAGGCCGAGGGAGTCAATGCAGTAGAAGATGAGATTAAGAAGTAAGCCTTTTCTCCTTTCCTGGAGTTTTGTCCATTGTCAGATGAGCACATTCTCTTTCAGCTTATGGATGAAACAGAGTGAGAAGAACATGGTGCTGACTGGTTCCCCTTTTCCCAGAGCAGAATGTTTACCTATTGGGTTGTTTGATTGTTCCTGAAAGCCGAGGTGGGAAAACTGGCCGGTGGACTGACAGAAGAGTCTTAAAACTTTCTCAATGTTCCCGTGGTCACTATACACACATTTTAATTTACAGTGCCACACATCCATAAAAAGATGAGTGGTAGCTGGAGAGATTTATTGTCTCAAAAACCAAAAGGAAAACTAAAGGCTAAATGGTGATATATACTCATTGAAGTACCATGATTTTCCAAGAGAAGACACACTATGGCATTATGAATCAGACAGGTGTGTGTTTTTTACTGAACTCTAAATTGCTACCTCCTTTTTCATGAGGAACTCAACCACTCCCTAGTGGAATTTATGGTAAATAGAGCTACTGAAACTTCTACAGTTACTGAATCAGGGACCTGACTGGAAATCTCTTTATATTTTTGACTCCTGTAGGAGCCTCATGTTCACACTATTGGGTTTTCCCAGGCACAATAGACTCATTATGGCTTCTAGTAAATCAGCTGTCCATCATGTACTCACAGATAGCCTCTGTCCCTTTTGTGTATCACTCAGGTAACCACGTCTGAGGCAAGACTGCTTCTAGTCCAAGGCCCTGATAAGACACCCAAAGAAATCCCCCTGTGGCCAGATACCAGAGCAGCATAGTTGAGTGTTTAATAACATCAAGATATTCATTCACATGGGACAAGTGCTTACACCACTGTTTTCTTGAGTCAAAAATAAGAAATAACACTTTAGTTAGTATATTATGAGCTGGATGACACAGTATGTGCCTTGCGAGTGGCTTGCTTGCATCATAGCCTCTGGACAGTGCTTGGAAGGTGGAGACAGGGAATCTCTGGAGCAAGCTGGATAGCTAGACTCATCCTATCAGCAAGTCTCAAGACATAAAAGTGGAAAGCAGTGAAGGGAGACATTGTCAACTTCTGTTCTGCACACACATAGGCACACATGTGAACATGTACACTACATTCATTACTCTCCCCGGAAAAGAACACATGATATCCCCACCCCAGCTAGAACTCACTTGGGTTGCTTCTCTGAGTCTCATGTTAAGAGTTTACTATTTTAAAAATTAATCATCAGCCGGGAGGCAGTGGTGCACACCTTTAATCCCAGCACTTGGGAGGCAGAGCCAGGTAGATCTTTGTGAGTTCGAGGCCAGCCTGGTCTACAGAGTGAGATCCAGGACAGGCACCAAAACTACACAGAGAAACCCTGTCTTAAAAAATGAAAGCAAACAACAACAACAACAAAAACAAAACAAACAAAACAAAAAAAAACCACCCTAATCATCAAAACATAGTATTAGACTACAATGACTTATAGGAGAAAATTTTGTCATTTGGAGACTCAAAAAAAGGGTGCTTTTAGGACTTTGTGTCTGAATACCTCAATACTCCAATGTTCTAGGAGTAGAAGGTCTTCTGTGAAAGGCTGTGATGACATCATTGTACCAACGAGAATCTTTCACTTTATCTGTACTAATATTTAATTTGCTCTTCTGCAGATTGCTGCCAAAGAATTGATTCTAGTAATGTGAATAAAAATTGTTTCTCCTTGATTTAATGATAATACTGATATATTTAACAAACCGTGGATCTTTTGATTGTAGATACACAACACTGTCCTATCGAGCTCCAGAAATGGTCAACTTGTACAGTGGCAAAATCATCACTACGAAGGCAGACATTTGGGTATGTGTCAACTAAGCCATTTGCACCCCAGATGTCAGCAGGCCTTGGCTGGACTCCTAAGCTTAACTAGCCAGGGGCAAGCATACAGTGTTGCCCACTGTTGATTATTTTATTATTTTATGTGTATGTATGTTTGCCTGCATGTGTGTCTATGTACCATGTGTGTGCAGTGCCCTTAGAAGACAGTATTGAATCCCCTGGAACTGAGGTTATAGATAGTTGTGAGCCACCATGTGGGTGGTAGATATTGAATTTGGGTCCTTTGGAAGAGCAGCCAGTGCTCTTAACCACTGAGCCATCTCTCTAGCGACCTTGTTGCTGATCTTGATGTCCGGGGATAGCCATGGCCTCTTGGTATATGGGGTAAAAACAAACAACAACAACAATAATAAAAAACTACTTTGCATGTGTACCTGTGCTTTTCTTTTGTATGGTATACTTCTAAAGTACAGGACAGGTGAAATAGTCTTTACTCGTCATAGATAAAAATGTAACTCAGATGCTAGATTGTCACTCTGGGTTCTCAATTCAAGTGTTGCATAGGTAATGTTATGTGGGGTTTGTTTCTGCTGTGAAACATGGCTGACACTGGTCTCTTTGAGCAGATCACTGGCTTTATGGTAAATAAACTACTAGTTGCAATCTGCTTTCTTATTTTGTAGGCTCTTGGCTGTTTGTTATATAAATTATGCTACTTCACTTTGCCATTTGGAGAGAGCCAGGTGGCAATTTGCGATGGAAGCTTCACAATTCCCGATAACTCTCGATATTCTCAAGACATGCATTGCCTTATTAGTAAGTATTTCAAGTTTCCAGTTTCATGTTTTTATTTCTAATCACTAGGAATGGATTGGAGGATAAAGGGATTAAATTCCAGGAACAAGATAAAGAAATCATTTGATACTGTTGGGAACAGTGATAGCATGGCAATGTTCACTTAGAGAAGCTGGTCTTTTTGCTAGAAAACTAAACTCTGCTTCGAAGCTGAGCCAGCCACACCAATGGGAATGGTAGTTGTGCTCCGAGCAGCATGCTGCTGCTGTGTTCTGCTGCAATCTATTTAAGAACTCAGAGTCCAGCTGACTCACATCAAGGGATAAGAAAGTTATCTTTGCAAAGCTGAAAGCCGCTCAAGTGAGCATGATTGCAGTGCCGGAATGAATATGTAATTAAGACCATAGAACTCCATGGAGCCAGGTTTTTCCTCTTATTTAGGTTATCACTGGATTTTTACAACAAGCATCTAAATTGAATGTTTTGTTTAAAATTCTGAAGATTTTCATTTCTTTGTGTTATCATAGCTAGCATATGTACTAACATCCATTAACCAGATGTCAGAAAAGTAAGCTTTGTACCAGAACCTATATAAAATGCTAAGGAAACAGATTTTTTATTTTAAAAAAGTAATCTTTTAAAATGCTGGTCAAGACCTTTAGCAGATAAGTTTGAAAAAGCACCATAGACCATAAATCCTGAGCTACCTAGTTTGAGAGAAAGACAAGTGGTGTAGAACGTTGATCTGTATTGAGGCCTACTTATACCTCACCTAATTCTCAAAACCTGTAGGTTTGGTGGGACTGCATGCATTTGTTTGTTTGTTTATTTGTTTGTTTGTAATTTGAGACAGCATATCACTATGTAGCTCTAACTGTCCTGTAACTTACTGTGTAGAGCAGGCTGGCCTCAAACTCAACAGAGATCCGCCTGTCTCTGCCTCCTGAGTGCTGGGATTAAAGGTGTGCCACACTAAGACTGGCAAGACCTGTATATCTTAAGGGTCATTGTCCATATTACCCACAAGAAGGAACAGAAGATTTACTCGAGCTGACAAAATTCTGACAGTTCCACAACCGCCCTTTCCATTGTGACACTTCTCAATGAGCAGGAGGGTGACGTGCTTATCAGGTAGGAGTGTGGCTCTTGAGAATTGTCAGATCGTTTGCAGAGTCACAGCAGTGTGTCTATATCCTAGGACTGCAGATGTGCAAGGAAGTGGAGAAAGGGCTGGTCTTGGTGTCGCTCTTAGCTTTTTTTTTCTTTTCTACTTTTCCTTTCTAATATCTGCAGCAGTGAATTCATGTTGGAAAACAGCTCTTCCTGAGGGACTGTCGCACTGACACCTTTTCTAGACTATTTAGTGTGCGCGCTATTTGAAGATTTTGGAGACTGTGAACTTGTAGGCCTCTTGTTGCCTCCCCAATGCCTTTCCCCAGAGTGTCCTTTTTCACTTTCTTTTGGTGGTGTTGCCATCCATGTCTGGATAGATAACAATTTTCTGGAAGAAGCTGACTTAAGCTGTATCGATTCTCTTTAATCACTTGTCTTGATTCTCTTCATTGTCACCAAAGTATGTACAAACTCTGGTAGATCATGACCTGGTACATTGCCCCCAGCTTCTCTACTCTCTTTTCATTCTTCCAGTACATCTCTACCATGGATTATTCCTAGAAAATGTCACCTTCTCATGTCCCATTGAGTAAACTTGAGTGGCTTGCCAATGGTCCCACAATTAGGCCCTAATTCTTAGCATGGTGCTTAGGGTCCTTTGTAGTCTTTTCTGTCCCACTCAGGCAGCCATCTTGGCACATTGTCCTTTGGGCTCATGTTTCCAGGTAGCGGTGTTCATTTTCTGGCCTTTATCTAAGCTTGCCTTTGTTGGCATTTGTCCTCTAATCTAGACTGCCTTTTTCTTTGCTCTTCAATGACTAACTTTGTCTTGGCTCTTTGGCAAGGCCATTCGAGGCTCAGCCTCACAGATCTTTTCTGAACTTAGTGCCCAGTTCATTTGTTCCTCAAACAGTAAACTGTCTCGACTCATTTTGCATGTGTTTACACATGTGCTTGCATCTTCTCAAAGATTCTCCTGAGGAATTTTCCAGTGTCAGAAACACTTGAAAGACCTGGAAATAGACAGGCAATCTATGGAGCTGAGTATGTTAACTTCTTAATTTTCCTCAAACTAAAAACCAGCTTATATCTCCAACAAGAATAGTAAGTAAATTCATGAGTTTGTTTTTTAGATCTAGAGACAGAACCCAAGGATTGTCTTCCACCAAACCTTGAGTTCATGATATCTGAAGTTTGGTTGTATTTGTCTAAGTCTTAGAATATGAAGCTGCTCATTTTTTGTCAGGAGTGTGAGCCCCTGACATACAGGATATGAACCCCAAGTAGCTTTGCTACAGCTCAGGGGATTTTCTTGTTTCCCTTGCTAGAAAAGGGGCTAATTGAACAGTCTGACCTTTATGAGAATTGAAACTGAAAATACAACCCAACTTCAGTGGAAAAGTTTAGTTACCTAGCTGATGCAACAACTGTTAAGATATTATGGAATAAGTTCATGTATATTTGTCTTAGGGTATATGTTGGAACCAGACCCTGACAAAAGGCCGGATATTTACCAGGTTTCTTACTTCTCATTTAAACTACTCAAGAAAGAATGCCCAGTTCCAAATGTACAGGTATGTAATGGTGCTTTTTAAAAGGATTCATAATTTTTAAGGTTGTTTTTATTTGTTCTTTGAAAATTTCATATATAATATATTTCAAATACAATATATTTCGACCATATCCATCCCTATTCCTCCCTCTAACTGTTAGGATTCTGCTGCTCCTCCAGCTGCATGAACGAACATGCGCAGTTCAGTAGCTAAGTAAGGGGTCTTAGTCTTACATCATCCGTGTGCTGTGTGATAGCCCAAATGCGCGCAGCATGGTCATGCAATCAGCACATGCATGGTGTGGCTCCGTGAGCCCACCTGCACATGTGCACAGGAATCCTTAAAAAGCCAGACACAGACTCCTCCTCTCTCTTTTGCTCTCCCCCCACCTCTCTCTTTCTGCATGTGCTTCTTCCCAGGTCCCCCACTACTCCTAATAAGCTCTGATACTGGGGTTTGTTGTGTCTCATGACCTTTTTGCCCGGTAACCAGCGCCGCTTATCATTTTTCAAAACAACACTAACTCCTCTGGCACCCTCTCTAGCCCATTCCTCCCAAATTCATGTCATTTCCTTTTTTTTTTTTTTTTTTTAAATAACCCACTGAATCCTATTAGTTTTGCTCGTATGCTCACAGATGTGGAGCTCTCCACCTGAGCACTGGCTACCTACTGTTGATGTCCAAAGACAAATGACTCTCCCTCAAAAGGCATCAACTGCTCAACTCCTCCGCAAGATGTGGGGCCTCATGAGTCCCTAGAAATTTGATTAACTTGATCTTGGGTAGATCTTGTGCATATAACCACAGCTGCCATGAGTTCATTAAAATGGTGCTATTTAAAGGAAGTAAAGATCATCAAATTGTTATTTTTGAGTCATTATGGGTGTTAATCTCTAGATTCAATGAATACTAATGTCCCTTGCTTTACCCACTATAGGACATTCAAGCAAAGTAGTTACTATAAAGAGAACCCAATTTTCCCATGAATTTAGTTATGAAACTGAGACAACTCACTGAACATCAACAACCTCCTCCCCAAATGCCTAGGGACTGAGATGAGTAGAATGACCACCCCTCACTGAGAGCAGCATGTCTGCTGTGTTTCCCTAGAATGATCAGGTGCCTTGTTTTCCTGAGACAAGGCTCTATTCCCTCTGCTGCTCTTTCTTTCTTCTTGGGCATTTTACTTCTGTGATTCCATCTCAAGCATTTGTCTAGCCTCCTTTCCCTCTAACAGGGAGATGAGGCCTTAGAAGTCATATTAGAAGACGCCAAATGCTACTTCCATTAGCCCTAGTCAGACTGGTTGTTTCTTGTTTGGAGTTTTTATTGTACGTTTTAAAACAGGATTCATGATCCTCCTGCCTCAACTCCCATGTGTTGGGATTACTGTCATAGGCCATCATACCTGGCCTCAGATTGCTTATTATTTACAAAGAAACCCACGTGTTTTTTTCACTTTCAACTCTCCCATTTTAGAACTCTCCCATTCCTGCAAAACTTCCTGAACCAGTGAAAGCAAGTGAGGCAGCTGTGAAAAAGAGCCAGCCAAAGGCCAGGTAAGAAATACCCTCAAGAGCTTGCTTACATTGTGCTTGTTGCCAGCTGCGGTGGGGGTGCCTGCTGCTGAAGTCCTGTGTGGCTGTGACTAGAGGCTGCCCAGATCAGGAAAGCAAGCTCTGTCGCCCTATGCAGAAACTGTTCTTTGTAATTGCCAAGAGGGATATAATAAAATGCTGAGATCTACATTTGAAAGGAATCAGTAACCTCACAGATGTCACCCATTGCATGGCAATAGATGGTAGGGGCTTCCTGGGATGAGACAATGCTAGACTTTAAGGGTTGGTGCTAGAGAATTGTCTGTCCTAACCTGTTTCTAAGCTGGTGGTTAGCCATGCTTACCCCCTAGTCTGACACATTCCTTTCTTCTCTGGCTCCAGCCATATTAGGAAAGTGCAGTTGAAATGAAAGTCCATGAACACCAAAAGATCCTTCTAGGTCTTAGCTAATTGCACTGGAGTCACCATGGGTCTTCAGGAGCAGATACCAAGAAAGGATTAAACAAGTAAGGGGAGATACCCAAGTCAGAGGAGAAGGGAGCAAGCCAGGAAATCTGGGTAGGTGGTTGGGAGGTACAAGTCTCACTTCAGAGGGGAAGGAGACTAGTGGGTAGACATGACCCAGACTACAATACCATTTCAGGAAGGATGGCTGAAGTACTTATCCCAGAGTCAGCCAGCAGAGGAGTGCCTTCCTACTGGGGTCTCTGCATTTGTGATTTGGGGCCTGAGAGCGCTCTGTGGGAAGGAAGCTACAGGCCATACTGGACTGGATTTTTAGATTGGTTTCCATACCTGTCACAGCTCAGGGTCTGCCAGACACATTTATGTGGATTCCAAATGAAAAATTCTAAAGGTGACCAGGAGGTTCTCTGTCCCTCCTTTTCCTGCCATCCTCCAATGGCAAGGAAATGCTAGTAACAGACTGTAAACAAAGACTCTGGATAACAATATGTGTATTTTAAAAATATTTGATTATTTATTTAAGTGTAAATGTGCATGGGCAAGCAGATTTATGTGTTCTGAGTGCAGGTACCCCCCTAGGGGTGAGAAGAGGCTAGTGGATCCCCTGAAGCTGGAGTTATAGGAGTTGTGAGCCACCCCGCATGAGTGCTAAGACCTGAACTCCAGGGACCTCCGCAGAAGCAGTGTGTGCTTATACCTGTTGAGCCATGACCAGAACAACTTGTAGAAGAAAGTATTTTATTCAGGCTTATGGTTCCAGAGGGATAGGAGTCTGTCATGATGGGAGGCACGGCAGCAAGCAGCAGGCATGGTGGCTGGAGCAAGATGTTGCTGGGATCTCACATCCTGTACTGCAGGCATGAAGCAGGGAGCAACTGCCAGGAAAGCAAGGCCTTAAGCTCTCAAAACCCACCTCCAGTGACATAGTTCCTCTGTAGATAGCATCACCAACTGGGAACCAAGTATTCAGGGGTCTCAGACTGTGGGGACACCTTATTCAGACCACCATAGCTAGTCTGGTAGTTCTGCTCCATGAAGCTCTGGAGTCCTGGGTTTCTTCATGCTTTTCACTTTCCCACCTTACGACAAAGCTATGGTCTCCTGGGTTAATGTGGCAGCATCCATATTCAAAGCAGCAAAATCAAGAAACAGTCAAAGAGACCATTATTCTTTAAGGTTTCTAGGAAGTGCCAGTCCTTTCTGTTCTGTTATACAGCCAGAACTTGGTCATTTCAGATTTCAAGAGAGGCTGTGCCATGTGATCTGTATCTTAGGTGACTCTGTGTCAAACTGAAAATTTATTATTTTGGAAAACAAATGAATATGCATATTTTAGAAATGGTGTTCCTGTCACACTCCCCAATTTTAAACTCTTTATTTTGGACTATTTGCTTAGTTCTTTGATTTGTCATGTTGGGTTCATTCATCTGCATGCTTTTCACTGTAGAGAGTTCCCCCACCTTTTAAAATGATTTGTTTTTGTTTAAGTCTGTGTGGTGCTATGTCCGTGTGAGTATAGGTGCCCACAAAGGTCAGAAGAGGTCATCAGATCCCCTGGATTTGGAGTTAAGAACTCAGGTCATGTGGAAGTATATATAGCAAGCACTTGTAACTACAGAGCCATCTCTCCAGTCCCTAGAGAGCCCATTGTCGCAGCTATTTTCAACCAAGTTTAAGTTCTCTGTGTGTGAAAAACCACTGCCCCAACCATTACCCAGAATATATTCTGGAAATCCTGTGTTTGGTGAAAGAGTCTCAAGATGGAATCAGCTTAAAGAACACTGTTTCTCTGTAGAGGAATCTCAATACCAGTCACTCTGCACATTGACATGCTTAAGAAATCTGTTCATAGACTTTGTTAGTGTGTTTAAAACTTATTTGTCCACCAAGTACGTTTTTTTTTCTTTCGTGTGTGTGTGTGTGTGTGTGTGTGTGTGTGTGTGTGTGTGTGTGTGTGTGTGTGTGTGTGTGTGTGTGTGTTTAAACAGAGTTTCTCTGTGTAGCCCTTGCTGTTCTGGAACTCACTCTGTAGACCAGGCTGGCCTCAAGCTTACAGAGATCTGCCTGGCTCTGCCTCCCGAGTGCTGGGATTAAAGATGTGCCCCACCACCACCCGGCTTTTAAAATTTTTTTTACTGGAGACATTTAGTAACATTTAGTAACATTTTTACTAAATGTAAATGAATTATTACTAATGATATAAAGTTTTTATTTCCCCCTAATTTCTTTGATAAACTCACTTGTCACTAAAAAGTATATTCAGGAACTGGGGAGGTAGCTCATTTTTTTTTTTTATTGGAAATTCATACAATATATTCTGGCCACCGTGTCCCTCCCCCATTTCCCAGATCCTCTCCACCTTCCTACCCATCCAACTCCACACCTTCTTCCTCTCTCTCTCTTTAGAAAAAAAACCCTGGCAAATTAAAAAAAAAAAAAAGAGCCAGCAGTGGTGGCACATACCTTTAATCCCAGCACTCAGGAGGCAGAGGCAGGTGGATCTCTATGAATTGGAGGCCAGCCTGGTCTACAGAGTTCCAGGACAGCCAGAGCCATACAGAGAAAACCTATCTCAAAAAAAAAACAAAACAAAAAAAAAAAAAAAAAAAAAAAAAACACAAATAATGAAAAACAACAGCAACAAAAACCCAAAAACAAATAATTAAATAAATAAAATGAAAAATAATAATAATAGAAAAAAACTGAGACAGCACAAGAAACACATATATAAACAGATACATACACAAAAAAGGAAAAGCCACAAAAACATAAAATTGGAAACCATAATTAATATACAAGCAAAAGACCAGTAAGATTTTAAAATACACCAAACAAAACAATATGACACAAAAAAGTCTAGAAAAGCACCATTGGGTACATTTTGTGTTGGTTATCTTCTGGGCCTTGGGGCCTGCCCTTCAGTGTGGTTTCTCTACCCAGTGAGACTTTATTAAAGAAAACTAAGTTTTCCTTTGCATGTGGTTGCCAGTTGGAGACAGCTTCTTGGTTAGGTATGGGAGATCATGTCCATTTCCCTGTCTCAGTGCTGGAACTCCATCTGTCTTGAACCTGTGCAGACCCTGTGTATACTGCCATAGTCTTGTGAGTTCCTATGTCCCTCAGCCCTGTTTTGTCTGAAGACACATTTCCTTGGTGTCCTCCATCTCCTTTGGCTCTTATAATATTTTCCCTTTCTCTTCTGTCTGGCTCCCTGAGCCCTGAGGTGAGGGGTTTGATGAAGACATCCCTTTTAGGACTGAGTGTTCCAGTTTCTCATTCTCGTCAGTATCCAGTTGAGGGTCTCTATGTTAGTTCCCATCTACTGCAGCAAGAGGAAAGCTTCTCTAATGATGGCTGAACAAGACACTAATCTAGATAAAGTAGCAAATGTTGCCAGCAGTTGTTTCATGGCTGTGCTCCTTTAGCAGAACAGTAGTATTTGGTGTTCCCCTGCGCCCATGGTCTGTCTAGTCTCAGGTTTGGGGCATGGGTTCTGTCTTGTGGAGTGACCCTTAAATCCAACCGGATAGTGGTTGTTTATTCCCACAATGTTTGTACCACTGTTGTACCAGCGTATCATGCAGGCAGGTCACTGTTATAAATTGCAAGGTTTGTAACTGGGTTAGTAGTCACGAGCTCCCTTAGTTTGTGCTTGTCTTAACATATCCTTATTTGAGAATGGGGAGATGACCTAGTAGGTAAAGTACTTGGCAGAACCCATGTAAAAGTTGGATACAGTAGGGCATGTGTCTGTAATTCTAGCATGTACCAGGAGATGGGAGGCAGACATAGGAGAATTGCAGGAAGTTGACAGACCAGCTAGCCTGATGTAGTCAGTGCTGTATACGGGAGACTCTTGTGTCAAACTAGGTAGAAGGGGAGAACCAATACTCAAAGTTGTTGTCTTCTGACCTCCACATGTGCATCATGGCACATACACACCTCCCCTCATGTCCTTGAATCTCCATTGGTTTTTAAAGATTGCTTTGCTAAGTATGGTAATTTTGGTTGGGAGTTGTATTTTTTCGGGGTTTGAAATGTATCATTCTGTGTTTTCCTGGCTTTAAGGTTGCTAATGAGAGATCAGATGTTATTTTGATGTGCTTGCCTTTGTAGATGAGTTGGTATTTGGGAAAGTGTTGATTAAGCAAATCTAAATGGTTTGAAGGAATGTTGAAGGTAAAATATCATGTGTTCTGCCTATGCTCTCTGGTTCTCCCCCATTTTAATAGCAATGTTGTTTCTCCTTTTCTAGACTGACAGATCCGATTCCCACCACAGAGACTTCAATCGCACCCCGCCAGAGGCCTAAGGCTGGGCAGACTCAGCCAAACCCAGGAATCCTTCCCATTCAGCCAGCCCTGACTCCTCGTAAGAGAGCCACCGTTCAGCCCCTACCTCAGGCTGCAGGTCAGTAACTGTTTGCAGCTTGTTGCAGTGCTTCTTGACTATAGTGTTAGAAGGCACAGCCCAAAGACTAATGGGCTGATTGCCAGGGAATGGGTATGGCAAGTGGCTGCCACAGGAGGACCTCCTTTCTGGACTCAGGTTGACCGCCAAGACCTCTGAAGCCTGCTGTCTGCATTTATTTTCTTATTGGACCTTTAGGCCATCCACCCTTCCTATTTCTTTATTTTATATATTTCTCCTTTCTTTAAAGAAACAAAGCTTACTTCTTTTGGATAACTATATAAGAATAGCATTTCATTAATGCTTCACTTATTAATTTATCATCCTCTGTCATAGTATTCTGTTATATGAGAGGAATGAGCTTTGTTTCAAGCAGGGATTGATCCAGAATAACAAGTCATAGACCACAACTATCACATCCTTTACCAGGAACCACTTTTGATAGATTTGGTGGCCTTTTTTATATAGCCAGGCATTCAGATGTTAGTTGTGAAAGCTATTCATAAAATATCAAAGAATGCTTTTTGCTGTGGGTATGCAAGCTGGAACAAAGATCATGTTTAGTGGCAATAGCTGTGTGTGTATATAGAAGGGTGACTAAGGGTTCTGACTACAGGACTAGTTGGCTAAATGGGATGATGGATAAGGGAAACCCCTCTGAAGGAGGCAAGTGTTGAATCTTATAATTCTGTCTGGGTTTGAAATATTGGAAGCACATTGGTAAGAAATGGAAATCTATTCCAAATAGAACATCACAAATGGCAAAATGGTAAGGAGCAGGCAAAGTTTGGTATAGTCTGCCTGCTTCTACCATTTCTCAGGTGACAAATCAGAAAGCCATTTTTGTCTGGTAGAGTTTTGAACCCTTACATGGAGTTTATTTTCATTGCAGGACCCAGCAATCAGCCTGGCCTTCTAGCCAGTGTTCCCCAACCTAAAGCCCAACCTACATCCAATCAACCTCTTCAACAATCTCAGCCCAAGCAGCCACAAGCTCCACCCACCCCACAGCAGACACCTAACCAGACCCAAGGTCTGCCCTCCCAGGCCCAGGCCACTCCCCAGCACCAGCAACAGCTCCTCCTCAAGCAGCAACAGCCACAGCAGCAGCAGCCACAGCAACAGACAGCACCACAACAGCCAACAGGCACCTTTTACCAGCAGCAGCAGCAACAGCAGCAGCAACAGCAGCAGCAAGCTCAGACACAGCAGGTGAGGATGTCTATATGACCCTTGCTTTGCATAGTGGAATTGTTGCTATTGAAAGGCCTCCTAGGTACAGCATCTTTCTTGGAAAGTGCTAGAATAGCCCAGAGCCACTGGCCAGTGCACCATCACTTCTCACAGATGTAGAAACTGAAACATAAAGAAAGGTGCAGATTAATGACTCTCAGGCCTTTCAGTGTTGTCTTCAAGCTTTGGGGAGTTTACCCCAACTTAGCACCCTCAGTGAAGGAGCTACTTTCTAAGGTGATACAGTGGGGAAAATAACAGTGATGTCCTATCAGCACACAGTATCCAATAGTGTCAAGCTGTTTCAGATATTTAAGTTTTCTTGGTTAGATCAGGATCCAAACAAGGTCCATGTATCCTGTTTGGTTGGAATATATTATTTCCCATTATTTTTATGTATTTTTTTCATTACAGTATTTTTTTTAACTTTGAACACCTTTGTTTTATGATTGCTTTCTTTTTTAAAAATGTGTATCTGTGTATGTGTATGAGTGTATGCACATGTATATATTTGAATGCATACACTTGTGAACACTCAGAGGCAAGAGGGAGCAATGAACCCCAAAGTTAGAGTCACCGGCATTTGTGGGACACCTGGCTTGTTATATGGGTGCTGGAATCTGAACTCCAGCAAGTGTTCCTAACCTTTGAGCCAGCTCTCCAGCCACAGGAAGAGGTCTTTATGTCTTTTACATCCTCTTTTGTCTCTTTTGCCATGTATTTTTTGAAGAAACTGGATTATTTGATTATTTGAAGCTTTGAGTATTCCAAACTTGGCTTGTTTACCCTTTGGTGGCTTTTGATATATTCCACCATCTATTATGTAAACTGTTAATTTTTCAAAATATATTAGACATGTTTAATTTAGGATGTGTGTCTGTATAATGTGTTAGCTTGTGCACTATGGTGTGCATTTGAAGGTCAAAGGACAACTTTCAGGAGTTTGTTCTCTCTATCTACCATTGGGTTCCAGAGGTAGAGATCAGTTGGCAGACGTGGCTACAGTAAGTGTTTTGCTTTGTATGATTGTAAGTTCATGGATTTGCGTATGTCACCATTTTTAAACATGCTCAGATTGTCCAAGTCCTTTTAAATTGGCTTCTAGATCCTTTGAATGTGACTGCAGTGGTCAGTGATTTTTTTTCTTTTCTTTTCTTTTCTTTTTTTTTTTTTTTTGCCAGAGTATTGACTGTCCCAGGATTATTCTGCTCTTAACTTAGAGTCATCCATTTCTCTCAAGATCAGATTGTTTTTAATGGGAATGATAATTAGAAACCACAGTTGGCTTTAGAAATGACTACTTGCTATTGGGTCATTTGGTATTTGTTTCTAGAACTTTTTAGTAGATACTTAGAAATGTGTTTATTTTATTAGAAAACATACATTATGAGTTCAGATTTATACACCTAATTCAGACTCCTAATTATAAGATTTTTGTTTAACTTCTTGGCTTATGCGGTTTTTACCATCTGAAGATCTTTTTGTTGCTTATTGGTTGTGAGACGAAGTCTCACACCAAACTATTAGTGGTCATCCTGCCTCAGCTTTCTGAGTCCAAGGATTGCAAACATGCACCACCATGCCTGGCAACCTTATATATATAAGAATATAAAGCACATTATTTTCTGTGGAGTAGCTGCTAATTGGATACACAGACTATTGAATTCATCTTGATTTTGCTTTCCACATTTTTGGTCAGTTTGTGGCTGAAGTTTTCTCCAGTCCTACCCAGCCCCACAGACCCCATAGCTGCTTATAAAATAATCACTCAGAAGCTTGTATTAATTAAAACTGCTTGGCCATTAGTTCAGGCCTACCACTGACTAGCTCTTACATTTAAACTCAGCCCCTTTCTTTTAATCTATATGTTGCCATGTGCTCTGTGGCTTTACCTGTGTGCTATTACATGCTGTTCCCTGGATGGCGGGCTGGCATCTCCTGACCTTTCCCAGAATTCCTTTAATCTCCTCACCCTGCCTATACTTCCTGCCTGGCTACTGGCCAATCAGCATTTTATTAAACCAGTGTACAAAAGCATTATCCCACAGCATTTTCCCTTTTCTGTCTAATCAAAAAGGAAGGTTTTCAGTTTTAACATAGTAAAATTACATATAATAGAACAATTATCAAGCAAGAATAACAGTTACAATATCTAGTCTTTATATTTAGCGTATTCAAAGAAAATATTCTATTTATCCTATATTTGTGAGTCTAAGGTTTCATATCTAACTTATCTTTTATCATAACCAAGAAAAATTATAACTATAATAATCTGGTTTTCAACTATATCAAAGACCTCAGAAGGATACAATATTATCTAAGTAAACAGGAAAGGCATTGTAAGCAACTTCCAAAAATATAGAATGATAGAGACAGCTGTCTTCTTGGACAGTCAATCGAAGTTCCTCTGCAATGTTAGGGCATCCTTCTTCAGCATACATGCCTAGAGTCTCTCAGTTACTTCTTCCTGTGTCCTGTAGAATGTCTGGCAGTTTCTTCTGTGAAGCAGGAACCTGAAGGACCATCTTGTCTGGCAAAGTTCAGTGGTCACCTTCTTATGCGTCCTGCATGTCCAGTCAATACAACATTTTGACAAGCAGTCCAGGCAAGAACAGTTTCTTGCCCAAATGGCTATTTTTGCCAAGAAGAAGATAAACTCCATATGGAGTGTCTTTGACGCCCATCTTTCTCTTTGAAGTAAATCGGTGGTGCCAGGAACAGACATGTCTCATTGTCCAAAAAGTCTAAGTTTTTAAAACATTTTTAAATGCCATATTCTGTAGGTCTTTGAAGTGTTTGAAGATTACCTACCAAATTGAAATATATCTATGTATACCTAGAAAACTTAACTATAGTCATGTTAGACTATAGTTTTGATTATCATAGATGACTAATTATTAATCTGTATTTCTTAATTATCCATTACAATTTAAGTGAGTTGCATAAACGTAGTACCTTAAACAAGAGTAGAAATATACATACAGTATAACAAAATTAACTTTAAATTTGTATCAATAAACTAAAATCTATAGCAATTTTAAAACATTTTATACAGTTGTTGCTCTTTAAAAGTAGATTCAATAATCTACCCTTTCATCCTATCATATCTATATCCTATCCCCCTTTTTTTCTTTAGAAAGATATTTACTATGACCAATAACAATCTGTAACCAACAACCTAAACAAAGACAAACATCTATAATCCATTTTTTGGGAATGTGAGTGTAGTTTTCTCGGCTACTTTCTGCTGATAAAGGGCACTGTATTTTTATGGGGTTCCTGAGAAAATTAAGAATTATGGTCAAGTCCTGACTGGAGTAGTCTGTGAGGCTGCATTGTCTGAGCCAGTTGCCTTGAAACTGTTCTGGGTGTTGGATCATCTCGAGACCTCTCAGGAGGTCTTGGCTGATCAAACCTTATGTATCTTAATCTGGAACAAATCCATAGCCTCTTGTTTCCTGTGGAAATAAAACAGAACCTTCTTTCCAAAGCAACATATCCTTAGATCCAAATTTTGAAGTCAAGATACCTTTAAAATACACATATTGGTTTAACTAAGCAACCTTTACAATCAAATGTCTTTATGTAGTTAAAAATCCCAAAGGCAATATAATCCAGACTCTCTGTGTGAGTTCCATCTTTTTTAAAACTATTTCTTTGTATAACTGTCTATATTCATTCTTTTCTCTCTTCCAAGCCTACGTGCATTTTTACACACACTGTAAACCATTTAAAGTCTTGTTCCATCTGAATATGCCTTATTGTGAATCTATTGCTTTAAACTGCAGCATTGCTAGGTATGAAATGGCAGCTTTGGCTGCTGGCTCTGCCCACCTCAGCTTCCCAACATGGTGGAACTACATTTACTGCCAACTCTGGGAACCAGGCTGTCTGCTGACTCTGGGAGGCAGTGGGTCTATGCTTCCATTCAGCAGTGTGTAGCCCAAAAACCTCCCCTCCCCTCCCCTCCCCCTCCCCTCCCCTCCCTCCCCTCCCCTCCCCTCCCCTCCCCTCCCCTCTCCTCTCCTCCTCTTTCTTTTTCTTTTTCTTGTCTGTATTAGCAAAGGCTAAATCCACGATGTAGTGTAATGTGTGGCTTGGAGACACCTCATTGCTGCCATGCTGCCAGTCAAGCCCTCATCAAGCCCGCAGGCTGCAGCTGGTCTGAGAGAGACAGCTAGGAAGCTGTTCTTGGCTCCATTTTAGAACCCTTTTTTAAAGCTTTCTCAGGTTTTAGGTGTAAACTCTCACCCCACATCTTGGTACCATTTGTAACTGAAGGTGTTTGATAATTGTTTTGTTATATATAATTTTACTAGGTTAAACTTAAAACCTTCCTTTTGTTTAGAAAGAAAAGGGGAAGTGATGGGGAATGTCTTTTTTTGTATGCTGTGAAAATGTTACTCTGATTGGTTGATAAATAAAGCTGTTTGGCCAATGGTGAGGCAGAATAGAGTTAGGTGGGACATTCTAACTAGAGAGGAGAGAATTGAAAGGCAGAACAGGAGACGCTGCAAGCTGCCACCAGGAGAAGCAAGATGTAAAGATACCCGTAAGCCACAAGCTACATGGCAAGTATAGATTTATAGAAATGGGTTAATTTAAGATGTAAGATCTAGCTAGCGAGAAGCCTGAGCCAATAGGCCACACAGTTCATAATTAATATAAGCCTCTGTGTGTTTATTTGGTTCTGTGGACCAAGTAGGACACAGAAAAACTTCCAGCTACATCAGTTTTGTTTTATGCACGTGTAATAATAAGTAAGTAGTTTTAAAGTTAGATCTACAAAATTCTGTCCTCTCATTCTTGCAAATATATACTCCTTATTGCTATCTTCTTCTTTAGAGTGTCCCCTTACTACCCTTAAGGACAGACCACAGCCCTTTGATTCCCCGGTGGGTGGGTCTTGGTTATTGCTGTAAACAGGCAGTTATATTCTTACATGTTGTTTTTGCTGACATTTTACACTAGTAGACACATGGTATCCAGGGACTATCCCAATTAACTCAGTAACGTTTTTGAGGATTTTCCAAGACTTTACTTTTGTATTAGCAGACTCTTATTTTGAGCTTTGTTAGTGTACCTAGCATTTGAAGTTTGAAGCAGCGCAAATTAGAGAGACATGAAAGAGATGCCAGGAAGATGGGTGTGGGGTGCATTTTTAGCCCCAGCTACTTGGGAAGCTTAGTTAGCAGGGTGGCTGGAACCCACACATTTTTGGAACAAGCTTTGTCAGTGTAGTGAGACTCCACATAAAGCACATAGAAGAGGAGGATCATTAGTGATAGGATATTTGAGATTGCAGAATTTCATAAAGGGAGCTCTGTTGGGAATAACTTTGGCAAGGTTTGGATAGGTGTTAGTCACTGCTTAACATTTCAGTTGCTCTTTCAGCAATATCACTGAAGCATTCTGTTCATGCAGGGATGAATTTGGTTCTTGGCTGCTTCAAAATTCTTTATAAGAAGGATTTCTTCTGCACTGGAGATCCCTCACTTGCTTCTGTTCACTCCAGGCCTCAGAGTCACTTGAGTTAAATCTTGGAGCTTCTGTGTGATTGTACCTGGGAAGCAGCCTGGTGCAATGGGTAGGGTCTGGCAGTGCAGATGCTGCTGGTGTGATTCTAATGCCCTGAGTCCTGTCCTGAACTACTTGGCCCAGCTACCAAGCTTTTGCTGGGCCCTCCCTTTGGCTTCAACATTGTCTTTATAGTTATTGAGACTTTAGTCTTTTGTGAATGTGGCTCTGTGATAGACTTGTATTCATCTCCTCATTTCCTGCCACTCTCCTGTACAGTTTCAGGCAGCACATCCAGCAGCCCAGCAACCAGTCACTGCTCCATTCCCTGTGGTATCCCAGGGAGGCTCTCAGCAACAGCTGATACAGAACTTCTACCAGCAGCAGCAGCAGCAGCAGCAGCAGCAGCAGCAGCAGCAGCTGACTCAGCAGACTGCCCTGCAGCAGAAGACTGCTGTGGTAGTACCACAGCCTCAGGCACAGCCGGCCACAGCCCCACAGCCAGCCGCTGCCCAGGAGCCTGCGGTAGGCTGGGGAAGGGAAGAGGTAGCTACAGCTCTAGGGGGCGCTGAGTTAGGGTAAGGATGCTCTCCTACCCTAGTTGTTAAAATACTTCATTTTTTCTTGACAGATCCAAGTGTAAGGTGTTCTGTAGAAAGTAGAGATTGAAAGAATATTTCTAGACTATTTATAAAGAACCTTCTTATTTTTCATACTGAAGTTATGCTGGTGGAAAAAGTGGTTCTTTGTCTTGGTCAGTGCTACTGCTGAATAGCCAGAGACTTGGGAGCCGAGCTGGTCCCTGTTCCTTTTTCAGGGCCACTTTGGTTTGTTGTATCCATGCCTGTTTCAGCAGGTTCAGGTAGTGTCTTAGTCAGTGTTCTATTGTTGTGAAGAGATGCTGTGACCACGTCAATTCTTATAAAAGAAAGCATTTAATTGGGGCTTGCTTGCGGTTTCAGAGGCTTAGTCCATTCTCACCATGGTGGACAGCATGGTTGCATGCAGGCAGACATGGTACTGGAAAAATAGCTGGGAGTTCTACATCTGTATCTGCAGGCATCAAGAAGAGACAACCACTGAGCCTAGCTTAGGCTTTTGAAACCTCAAAGCCCACCCACAACAGCACACTTCCTCCAACAAGGCTATACCTACTCTAACAAGTTCATACCTCCTAATTCCTCTCAACTAGTGCCACTCCCTAATGACCAGGCGCTCAAATATATGAAACCATTGGGGGCCATTCTTATTGAAACCACCACAGGTGGCCCCACCTTTACCCTAAATTCTGATACCATTTTGTTTGTTCTTTATCTTAAGTGACCTGCGAAGTACATTGTTTGAGTTTGCCATGCAGTGATATTCAAAGGCTGCTTGCCTGGGGCCATTTACCTCGACATAAGCCCTATTCTTCAGAGCATCCTGAAACTGGAACCATTTGGTCAGTTTAGAGATTGAGTCTGCTTTTAGATACTGACTGGATGTGGCAGTGGACCACTACTCTGACTGGCCTCTAGTTTCAGCAAACCTCAGACACTCTTGCCTGTTTTTTTGTAAGTAATCTGTTGTTTTTGTTAGGGTTTCCATTGCTGTGAAGAGACACTATGACCACAGCAACTCTTATAAAGGAAACATTTATTTGGGGTGGCTTGTTTATAGTTGCAGAGGTTCAGTCCATTATCATGGCAGGGAGCATTACAGTGTGTAGGCAGAAGGCAGCAGGAAGTCGACTGTCAGTTACACTGAGGAAGCTTGAGCAAAAGGAACCTCAAAGCCCAGCCCCACAGTGACACATTTCCTCCAACAAGGCCACACCTCCTAATAGTGCCACTCCCTTTTGTAGGTGGAGTTTTTGTGTCCTACAGCATCTCTCAAATAATCATTCAGAGGCTTAATACTAATTACAAATGTTTGGCCAGTAGCTCAGATTATTACTACCTAGCTCTTACATTTTAAGTTAACCCACCACCCGGCTGAAGATACTTCTTAAGAGGGTCTTCTCTGTTTTCCCAGAAAAAGTATCTGCTGTCTTGGGAGTGGACCCTCAGCCTTCTCATGTGTCCTGAATGAGCCAGCTCTGAGCTCTGTGCCCTGGGTGCTGGGTATAGGGACACAAGATGGAAGCCCCATGAAGCCTGTACATGCATATGAAAAATACCCACAAGGGAGTGTTGACAACAGTTGGCTGCTCCTGCAGATGACTCACCTTCAGCTCCCAGCACCCCTGTTGGGCAACTCACAGCTATATGAAACTGAAGCTCCAAAAGTATCCCAATTTCTCAGGCACCTGAACTCACACACACACCTAAAGTACTTTTAAAAAAAGAAGACTCTGACAAAATAGACATCAGACCCCACCCTTTTACTTTCTATGGTGTACCCCTCCCTCCTGCTCCTTTTAAAAGTTTTTAATTTAATATATTTATTTTGAGACTGGGTCTCACTGTGTAGTCTAGGCTGGCTTGGAACTTGCTGTATAGATCAGTTTGGCCCTGAATTCACAGAAATCTACCTGTCTCCACCTCCCAAGCACAGGCTAAAGGTATACTTCACTCACCATGTTTCTCGACTCTTCTGCCCCTTCCTAATCCTGTGTTTGGAAGAGGAGACATTGTGATGCAGAAGATCCCAACCATAGTCAGGTTCTATGGCCAAGAGGATTAAAGATCCTCTCTCTCTCTGAAGTCAAGGTTCTGGGATTTGTTCTGTAAGGTTTGTTTCTACTTGTTTTGATTTCCATTGTCCATAAAAACCTGCCCTGTGGAGTTGCTATCAGAGCAGCTGGTGGATGGAGATACTATATATTATGGATTGAATGTTCCTTGTCCAAAATGCTTAGGACCAAAAAGTACCTGAGAGTTTGGCATACTTGTAACCATAAGGAGATATCTTGGAGGTGAAATCCAAATCAACACACAGAATTAAATTATTTTATAGGCACTTGTACAGTGAAATAATTGTATATGGTATTGTGCCTTTTGGCTGCGACCTGCTACATGAAGTCAGATATAGAACTTTCCATATGTGGCATAATGTCAGTACTCGAAAGTGTCAGTTTTTGGAGCCTTAAGGATTTCAGGTTTTCAGATTAGAGATGATCAACTCTTGCTGTCTGGGGATGTGGCTCAGTGCTCCATTGCTCACATGTTAGAGGAGGAATCCTCTCCCTGGAGCATCTGTTATGTGTGCTGCATTTGAAGCATAGGTAAGAAAAGAGACAGTGTTCTTGCAATAATGTGGATGCTTCTTCACAGAGTCCATTGTAACTGTGAAATACCCTTTCTGGTGAGATAAGCCAGTCCACAACTGACCCCTGTGGATACTGGTGTTCAGAAGGCCTTTCTGATGGAGCTCTGGGCCCCCAAAGGAAGATGCATCATCAGTGCTCTGACCTTTACAGAGCTCTCTGCTCCGTGGTGGGCTGTCACCCTTCCTGGCTTAGTTTGGTTGACAGTAGAACTGTATAGTTGTATTGTCATTCATCTTGTTGATGGGGTGGTTGGCATACAGACACAGGCAGATAGTGTGCCTCAAAAAACATCCCAACTCCTAAGGACAGCATGAGGACACTCTCCCCTGCTGTAAGCCTCCTAAGCCATTGAGATTTATGTCATGGTTTTGTAAATTCTTGATGTCTGTCTTCAGAGACACAACAGGCACTGAGCTTCAGTGTGGAGAGGCAGCTCTCACTTGAGTGGAGGGACTGGAGGGAAGGCATAGTTAAGTCCCTGAGGCACTCAGTATCCAGGCTTTTTATTTCCAGATTGGCAGAACTAAGGAGAGGGCTTAGGTGGCTTTCTGAATGCCTTTAAAATTAATTTGCTTGATACAGGTAGTTTGTGCTAAGGACCACTTACATGGCCACACAGCTACATTCCTACTTGTTTATTGTTCTGTGGACCTCTTCTCAAGAGTCCTTCTATTAGTCCAGTTAGCATTAAAGTTTTTCTTCTGTCTCACTGTATTTTCCACTGATCTTCAGTGCCATTTCTCAAGGAAAATTGGAGCAAGTAAATCCTACTAAACCAGCGTTGCACTTTTGCTATGGGGTTGAAACAGAAAAATTAGGTTGTTGATGTAACCAACCGTCTTATTAAATAAGAAACACAGAAACAATGTAAAAGAGAAAGCCAAGAGGTCAGAGCTCAGAGCTAAAATCTCACCCTTCCTCCTCTGTGTCCCAGCTTCTCGAAAAGAGAGCTATTTCCTTGTGTGTCCATAGGTTCAAAGTCATTCTGCCTACTCATTGGTTGTAAACCCAAACACGTGACTGCCTCGTCACTGTCTGTATGTACAACCCTCTAGGTCTTAAAGGCGTATGTCTCCAATGCTGGCTGTATCCCTGAACACACAGAGATCTATGGGATTAAAGGCGTGTGCCACCACCGCCATGCTCTTTCTATGGCTCTAATAGCTCTGACCCCCAGGCAACTTTATTTATTAACATACAATCAAAATCACATTTCAGTACAATTAGAATACCACCACATTAGGTTCTTGTGGATCCATCCCATCAGTGAAAAGAAGGCCCTTAATAACATAAAACAAGAGCTCCCATGTTTCAGTCACCCTGGGATTGTCTGATTCATTCTCCTTAGGGTAAGAGGGAGTGCACTACTCTCAGCAGAAGCCGTCATGCTCCAGAGCATCTTGGCTGGAGTGTATCTTCTCTTCTAGCTGTAATAGAAGGTAGAATCTATAGCCTGCCCCATGGAAGCATTCCTGATGAGGTGTTGTTTGTCCTCAGAAGTAAAAGGGGGTCCTTTAAGATACCTTCTAGGTCTTTAGGGTTGGGAATAGCTTCTGTAGTCTTAGGCTGGTAGTTCTATTACATCTGGTTGACTTGTATATTGAAGCTAATGGAAACTGAATGTGTATAAGAACCAGGCAGTTCCTTGGTGATGTCAATCTCCGATGCAGCTCAGATGGTTGGTGCCTTGATTTTCTTTCTGATGCTGTTGATAACCTTGGCCATTCAAATCTTTTATGAGCAAATGAGGTGTTAAATAGTTGGTTATTGATTTGTTTTTGTTTTCCATTTTCTCCTCCTCTTTTTCTTTTTTGTTTGTTCATAATGAAGCTTTGCATTTCTCTCTCCCTAGCAGATTCAAGCTCCACCAAGACAACAGCCAAAGGTTCAGACAACTCCACCTCCAACCATCCAGGGTCAGAAAGTTGGATCTCTCACTCCTCCATCATCCCCCAAAACCCAACGTGCTGGGCACAGGCGGATTCTCAGTGATGTAACCCACAGTGCAGTCTTTGGGGTTCCTGCCAGCAAATCAACCCAGCTGCTCCAGGCAGCTGCAGCTGAGGCCAGTCTCAATAAATCTAAGTATGTTTGTTCTTCCCAGGTGGGCAAGGGCTGCTCTGGGTTACTATTGTATGATTCTTTGCATAAGCTTGTGGAGGTATGGTAGTATACTTGTGCCAGTGCATGTCTGTATTTAGTAACATTATGGACTTGCCCACCATGTGTGCACTGTACAGTTCTGTCTTTTCAGTTTCCTTTCTCCCATCTGTTCTCTGCTCTGTAGAGTGTTTTCTAAACCCTTTGACCAAGTCTTCCTGTACTGACAGTTCCTCATTGGACCCCCAATATTTGGAGGGTAGCTACCTTAGCAAGTACTGTCTACACAGGTGACTTGACTCATCTTTGGAGCTGCTGCTCCCCTCTCCCATAGAGGATATGCTTTGACTCTTTAGCTCCATGTCAGGCTTTATTCTTTCCTCTCATGTAGTATTTTGTCTGGGGACTTTTTTTTTTAAAGTGTCCATCACATGTTTTATCATGAATTATTAGTGTATCTGGCCAACCTGGCTTGTGAGTTCCAAAGTCAGAGACTTAGGTAAGTTTCACAAACCTGGTAGGCTTGCTAGTTCTGTGCTTTGCATAAAGTCGGTCTTGGTGACCATTGTTAAGTCAGTGTAATTGTAGACTCTTAGCTTCCTTGAAACCCTGTACTCTAAAGTTAAACATAGTTAAGTCAAGAGAGACTCAAGGAAAAGTAGGTGATCTAGGCGTACAAAGGTGGTGGTAACTATTTCTCTGTGTGATAGAGTGAATCTACCACTGAACAACATTCTGAACATGTGATGAGAACTTAGTACTGGACACACCAAATCCAGAAGGGTCAGAGGCAGCTAAGATAGGCCTGAGAGTCAGTCCTGATATATGGGCCTCAGAATAGGTTGCTGTGGATCCTAACCTGAAGGGCCTTGCTGGAGACAGGCAAGCTGCAGGATTTCATGAGAGCTTAAGTGAAGGAGACAGCATTTATAAAGACAAAACTTTTCAGTGTCTATGGGAAGTCCTCTATGGAAACACTGTGGAAAATGATGGTTTGATTGAGAAAATAATTGGTACCATAATGAAGAGAAAATTGTTTGGGCCCTTCTGTGTTTTTATATTTGCTTTTCCTTCACCCTTGGGGGAAACTTTCCTAGGTCTGCAACCACCACTCCCTCAGGCTCTCCACGGACCTCGCAGCAGAATGTCTCCAGTGCTTCCGAAGGTTCAACATGGAATCCTTTTGATGATGACAACTTCTCCAAACTCACAGCTGAAGAGCTGCTCAACAAAGACTTTGCCAAGCTCGGGGAAGGTGAGCAGGCTGAGTCTTCTCTGTCTTTCTTGGTTATAAGTCGGCTGAGAATAAACTTGAGTGTGTCGGTATCTTAGCTGTAGAGGGACATTCTTGGGAAAGGTCAGCATGGACCTGTCTTGAAAGAAGAATTGGTTTGGGGGTTTGCATACTGATTTTCATTTTCATTTTTGCCAGAGCACTAATTTTTTCTTTCAAAAGTGCTGACCAACTGTGAGAGGCAGCAGGGACTGTGTGAGTGTAGAGGAGAAACCTTGAAAAGATTTAGTGGTCTAAACTGGGACAGTTACATCAAGCTGAATGATTGCTTGGAGAAGTGTAAATGTCCCATTCATCCTCAGTGGCCTTGCCCTGTAATGAGTAGCTGAGGGCATGCCTCACAAGATGCTGGGTCCTGGTCACAGTCTGTGTGTTGTTGACTGACCATAGAAAGGAGATGCTTTAAATGCAAGACATAGTTCTATCCAAAATAGCCATACCACACAGACCCAGACAGACATATACATACCACACAGATACCTGGGAAATCTCTCCAATGTTGAGTTGGAGAAAAACACCCTTCGTGTACTCAGCACAGAGCAAAAGAATGAGCAGAGCCGGTGAATGATAGGACCTGATTCACTTTTCAGCAGGGTTTTAAAAACATACTTTCTACCATTTTATTTTGATTTCATTTTGAGACAGTATCTCACTATGTAGCCTGGCTGGTCTGGAACTCCCTGTGTAGACCAGGCTGGCCTTAAATTCACAAAGATCCACTTGCTCCTCTGCCTTCTGAGTGCTGGCATTAAAGTTGTGGACCACCATGCCTGGCTAGTTCAGCCTTTTAAATAGAAGACAGGGAGTAGGATTTGACTTTCTTTGACAAGTCCTTTTCATTGTTATCTCTGCCACTTCTTATTCTGTGCTGTAAATAGACATTTCTTCGTGCATTATTGAAAATTAGTATGTTTGTGTCTAATTAATGAGCCATTGGGTTCTTTTTTTAAGATTTATTTTATCTTTAAATTATCTGTATGTGTGTCCATATGTGGCTATATGCATGTGAGTGCAGGCCCACAGAAGCCAGATACATCAGATCTCCCAGGAGCCTGAATTACAGGCAGTTGTGAGCTGCCTGATAGAGGTGCTGGGAATTGAACTTTGGTACTCCATAAGCACAAGAGTATGCACTCTGAAATGATGAACCATCTCATCTCTCCAGCCCTGCCCCAGAGGGTTTTTTGTTTGATTTTGATTTTTTTAAAGATTTATTTATTTATTATGTATACAGCCAGAAGAGGGCACCAGATCTCATTACAGATGGTTGTGAGCCACTATGTAGTTGCTGGGAATTGAACCCAGGACCTCTGGAAGAGCAGTCAGTGCTCTTAACCTCTGAGCCATCTCTCCACCCCCAGATTTTGATTTTTTAATTTTGGGTCTGTATTGCTGTTGTCTCACTGTCTTAATAGCATCTCCCCACTTCCTCCCCTGCACTCCCTCTTAGTTCTCAAACTGCTTCCAGCTGGAGCATGGTCTTTGAACATCAGCACAGACAAGGACTTTTTGGTGGTAAAGATGTTGCCATAACTGTGGAGTCCAATTGGATAGTGTTCTTCACTTCACTGTGTGTCTGTGCACCCCAGGATTCTGCAAGGATGAACCAAGTGGTATTTTGTCCCTCTAGGAAAGCTTCCTGAGAAGCTGGGTGGCTCGGCAGAGAGTTTGATCCCAGGCTTCCAGTCAACACAAGGAGATGCTTTTGCCACTTCCTCCTTTTCTGCTGGAACTGGTGAGTGTGACACATGCCTGAGGCTCACTGTTGTTACCTTCAGGTTTCCTCTTCATAGATAGCTCTAGCACATAAAGAACCCAGTTTTCGATAGTAACTCATTCCTTTCCTTCATTCAGTAGTTGTCCAGTCAAAAACATTTAAGGACCATCTAAAACCACTTTGAACTCAAGTGGTGGAGTGACCTGGAAAATATACAGGAGTTACTCTCCCTAGTTCAGGATGTGTCTTATGCAGATATTTCTAATTTAAGGATCAGTGCTCTGGCAAGGTTTTGTCATTGCTTAGGGTCTTTGGGATGATTTGAAGGATTCTAAGAATTAAAAACTGTCTTATACTTGATATTCTACTAATATGTGCATGTGCATTTTTAAAAATCAAATCCATGACTTGTTTTTCCCATGATTAGTAAAAATTATCCATACTTATTATATAAAAGTTATAGATTTGTATAGAAATAATCCAAATCATCCATGCTCTCATCACCTAGACATAGCATAGTGACTTCATCTTGATGTATCCTTAGCCACTGTTCTTATTGCTATGAAGAGACACCATGACCAAGACAACTCATTAAAAAAAGGCATTTAATTGGAGGCTTGCTTACAGTAGGGTTAGTCTATGATCATCATGGTGGGAAGCAGACAGGCATGGTGCTGAAGCAGTAGCTGAATGCTTTACATCATGATCTACAAGCAGCGGACAGAGAAACACTGGTCCTGATATGGACTTTTGAAACTTCAAAGTCCACCACTAGTGACACATCTTCTTCAAAAAGGCCACACCTTCTAGTCCTTCCCAAACAGTTCCACTAACTGGAGACTAAGCATTCAAATATATGTGCCTCTAGGGGCCGGTTCTCATTCAATCCACCACAATGTGCAGTCTGCATTTAAGTTTTTTAGGGTCAAAGACATCTTTGTGAATCTAATGAAATTTATAGATTTTCCTCACCAAAATGCATGTGATAATAATAATTTTGTACAATTTTAGGTTTTGTTTTAAGATTGTGACTCTGTTATGTCCATCTGTATATTTTAAAATTTGTTTGTTTCTTCACTTAATAAGACTGGCATGGGCTAGTGAGGTGGCTCAGTGGATAAAGGCACTTGTCTCCAAGCCTGACCACCTGAGTTTGAGCCTCAAAACCCACATGGTGGTAGGTGCTTCCTAAGCCCCTGTACCCTTGATACACTTTCTGTACTGGGTGGTTTTGTGTCAACTTGACACAAGCTGTAAAGTCATCAGAGGAAGGAACCTCAGCTCAGGAAATGCCTCTTTGAGATCCAGCTGTAAGGCATTTTCTCATTTAGTGACCAGTGGGGGAGGGCCTTTCCACCTCAATTATACAATGAAGATATTCCTTCACAGACATTCTCTGATGCCCATCTCCCAGGTGATTTTAGATTATGGCAAGTTGACAGTTAACTGTAAACTTCGTGGAGCTTTGGAGGACATCTCAAATCTAAACTTTAGCAGGGTGCAAGGGAAAACCAAATAGTTCAAGTCCTAGTATTGTATAGCATGGGTGATGCTGTGCTGCTGTTACAGAAGTGTGCTTGTTGCAGAAGCTGGGGCAGAGCTCATGCTCTGCCTGCAGCAACTTCCTGTGAGTCTGTACAGTTTTCTTTGTTGTTGTTGGGTTTTTCCTTCCTTCCTTCCTTCCTTCCTTCCTTCCTTCCTTCCTTCCTTCCTTCCTTCCTTCCTTCCTTCCTTCCTTCCTTCCTTCCTTCCTTCATCCTCCCTCCCTCCCTCCCCTCCCCTCCCCTCCCCTCCCCTCCCCTCCCTCCCCTCCTCTCCCCTCTTTTCTTTCAACAAAGTCTCACTATGTACATAGACCAGGCTGGCCTCAAACTTGTGATCTTTTTGCCTCAGTTTCTAGAACACTTCGAGTACAATGTACATCACCATACCTGGCTTTCAAATTATAAAAATAAAAATGGGATTTTAATTAACAACCAAACTGATTACTGAAGTGAAATGTAAAGAATGCTAAAGTAGAAACCAAGAGACCCAGGTTCTGACACTTGCTTTGTAGGCAGACCACTAGATTGTCTCTCAGTTTGGGTCTTTGTTTTCTTTGCCAAAAGAGAAAAAGAAAAAGAAAATAGTAGTAGAAATTTCCAGGGCTTTAAAGGTTTTAAGCCCTGATATGCTATAAGATACTTAGGTTTCTGGAACTCTATAGTTTACTGAATACAACATGATTAGCAATAGCATCAGGTAGGAGTCAGAGGCTGGGGCTTATCCATCCCATAGTGTTGCACAGCACCTGTTACACATTGTAGTGGTGCAGTAAGACTCACAGGAAGTACGTGGAGGGCATGCAGGGTGTTGAGGAGGTATACAGGAAGATAAACACATATTGACATTATGTGCCAAAGTGTGTGTGTAGACAGTAATTTCTACAGACTGAATCACTGAGCAGAGATTCGTAGGGTGGCAAACACTTAAGAAAAAAGGCAAGTTCAAACACATGTCTGTCCTGCTCTGGCTCCACTGCATCTCATGGCGTATTACAGGACCCCTTGCTGTGTCTTCTAGGTGTTTTGCTATTAGCTGAGTTATTTCCATTCACCCCCTCCTTTCTGTCTAAATTTGAATTTTCTCTGCTATTTGAGCTCTTGTATGAATAGATGGTAAATGCATCAATGTTTACTTGATATTTTCTGCTTTTCTCATTTTTCTCTCCCTATCTTTCCTCTCCAACTAACTCCAGCTGAAAAAAGGAAGGGTGGGCAGGCTGTGGACTCTGGCATCCCACTTCTAAGTGTATCTGATCCTTTTATTCCTCTTCAAGTACCTGATGCTCCAGGTAGGTACAGAGGACTCATTTTAGGGTTAGCAGCTTGAGTCTTATATCCCAGGACTTCCAGGACCTCTGGAGAGTTCTGCTTTAAGTGCTTGATGACAAGGACCTGAATTCCAAGTTCTAATAATTGGATGCTGTTAAGTTTCTTAGTAAGATAGACAAATTTATTTTGGAGGGTACTAACTCTTACAAAGATAATCATCATCACTTCAGGTTTATACCACTTGTGCTGTGAATCATATCAGTGTTCTTTTTTTCACCCTGTTTAATAAAATTGTTGTTAGTATATTTTGGGGGGAGTAGGAACAAGGTTTTCATTGAGGCCAAGCTGGCCTCTACCTTGCTGTGTAACCAAGGATGACCTTTAACTATTGATCTTCCTTCTTTTACCTCCCAGGTACCCAGATTACAGGCATACACCACCACATCTGGTTTGTGTTTGATAATTTGGAGAGGCCTATGTATTGGAAAGAACATTAGTCTAATATGATTTTAATATAATAATAGAAGCCATAAGCATGTGATAAAAAGAGTGGTACATAATGGCTAGGTGTGATAATAGAACTGTGGTGACCCATTTGGTTCCTCTTTGCTGTCAGTACTTTATTACTTTATAATACAGTAATATATAATGAAAGTTGCTATGGAATATAAGTCAGGAGACCTAAGGTTCCCTACCAGGTTCTGTCATTAACTGAACCCTTTGGACCAGACTCCTCATCAGTGAAGGAAGTGACTACTGGAGTTCCATTATCTTTTCTGTGTACCCTATTACTGATTCTTAGGAAGCAGCTAGAAAGTGAAGCTGGTTAGTTTCCATGACTTCTGAAATGATGAGTGGATGCACTCATCTGGACTTGGTGGATGCTAAAGGCTGCTTCTTGTTCCCTTCCCCATATCTTTTTCAGGGGGCAGAGTTGTGGGTGGTGTGAGGTCTCCTTTTGTGGAAAAGCAGGTAAATCTGACTCTTTAGAAGCATCTGGCAGTAGTTTTGCATCATTCCCCTCACTTGCCCCCAGTTCTTAGGCTTTCTGAGTCTTGACCTTGCACTGACAGAATCAGCTTAGTTTTTCTTTTCTCCCAGAAGTCAAAGATCTTTTGATTAGCTCTTCAAGATTGAGAGGGAGGGGCTGAAGAGATGGCTCTGTAGCTAAGCCCACTTGCTTTTCTTCCAGAGGATCCACATCACCCTTGTCTGCGATCTTAAAACTGCCTGTGACTTCAACTCCAGGGAATCCAACCCTCCTTTGGTCTCCTTGGGCACTCCCACTAATTTGCATGTACCCACACAGACAGATACTACATATATATGGATAAAAAGAACAATTAGAATTGGAAGGGATTGGGCTGTTCAGCGCATATCTTTTCCTTACTGGACAAACCACAGCTAGGGTGCAGAGACAATTTTTGTTCTTTAGTGCTCAGTTGACCTCTCCGGTTCCCTGCCTCGGGTAGGCATGACCATGGCAAGTTGGGTAGTATGAGTAATAGCAGAGTAATAGCACTACTTTCCTGGCCTAAATACAGCTCAAATGTATCAGAAATCACTGGAGAATGATTCTGTGGAAGTTGATTAATGAATGGGGTCAATTAGATCTCTTTTCTTCTCTTTCAGTGTGCCTGGCAATGTCCAGATGAATTCATTTTGAGCAGATTTGCAAAGGTGTGGACTTTTCTTCTTTGCTGTGGTTGGCATAGCATGAAAGAAGGGCAAAGGTTATAGAGACATTCTTTCCCTGGTATACACTGGGTTTTTGCATTGCAGTTGCTTTGAAAAACCCAGGGCCTACAGAAGCTAGTTTTTTTGCTCAGGGCAGAGAATGAAGGTACTGGATGGTGGCTACCCTCCACAGCTGCCACAGGAGCCCTTTGGATTGGGATTGCAGAGCCAGGGACATAATGGTAGCTTGGAAATTTCCTGAAGGTTTTGAAGATGCGTATCGCCTCATTCTCTATACTTCTTTTCATCCTAGAAGAGTCCTGGAAAGTTTTAGTGGCATATACTCTAATACCAAGGGTCTTAGTTAGAGTTTCTATTGCTATGAAGAGACACCATGACCACAGCAACTCTTATGAAGGAGACCATTCAATTGGGGCTTGTTTACAGTTCAGAGGTTTAGTCCATTATCATCATGGTGGGAAGCCTGGCAACACACAGGCAGACATGGTGTTGGAGAGGTAGCTGAGAGTTCTACACCTTGATTGTCAGGCAGCAGGAAAAGAGAGCTGCACTGGGCCTGACTTGAGCATTTGAAACCTCAAAGCCCACCCTCAGTGACATATTTCCTCCAACAATGCTACACCTACTCCAACAGGGCCACACTTCTAGTAATGCCACTCTTTATGGGGCCTATGGGGGCCATTTTCATTCAAACCACCACACCAAGTAAGCTATGATCTCTCTTGGATTGTAGTGGAAAGTTCTATTCATATGAGACATTTTAATAGATAATTTCCAGGGTTTTGTTTTTTGATCTGTTTGGCCAGTTTCATCTGCTAAAAATGTAAAATGAATTCCTCCATCATTGAATATAAAATCCAGACTTCTGGGATCAAGGCCCTAACTGATGTGGCCTTCAGCTTTCCCCGTAACATCACTCACAGCTCATGCTCACCTTTAAGTTGTACCTTTCTTTCAACACGTTAAACTCATTTCCACCTTGGGGCCTTAGCACTTACCAATATCCTCTTAACAGCTGGGAAGCATCCCCTTCACCTCTGTTCCTGTGTCTAAGCTTCTATACCATCTTGTCAGAAAGGCCCTCTGTGGTCTCACAGGCACTCTCAGTCCTACCTCATGGCTGTTACCCTCATGACACTTGTTAGAATGTCTGGTTTACTTTGTTCACGGTCTGTTTGCTTCAGCACTTAATTGTCACTGGCAGGGCCACTGTCTTGCATAGTGGCACTCTTAACTATTTGGCAGGTCAGATGGATAGATAACATTAACTTGAGGCTCTTAGCCTCCATTCCTGTTCCCACCTCCTAGACAGTAGATTGATGTTCACAGCCTGCCCCCACCTGTGCCTGTGAGAACTCTGACCATTCACCCATGCTGAAAGAGAATTAAGAAGGCACAGCTCATGGTACCAGCAAGTTCCCATACCCTGGTGAAAGAAATGGTGAGGCTCAGCAGACCCCCAGCTCCATCCATCCTTCTTGCCCTCCAGTAGCACATCTAGTTACCTCACTCTTCATCGAGGCCCTCTTTTAGCAATTGAAGTGTGCAGTGCGCTCATGTTCAGTGTCTGTCATCTGAACCAACTGCAGGTGCTCACTGTTGGCTACTCCTCCAGCCCACTTTAGACACCAGGCCTGCTGGGGGCTTGGGGGATGTTTGCTTATCTTTCACAGTTATCAGTCCCCGTGGTAAGAATCTAGGAATCTGGGCTGGAGAGATGGCTCAGTGGTTAAGACCACTGTCTGCTCTTCCAGAGGTCCTGAGTTCAGTTCCCAGCAACCACATGGTGGCTCACAACCATCCATAATTCAATCTGGTGACCTCTTCTGGCCTGTAAGCATACACATAGACAGAATACTGTATACATAATAAAAAAATATTTAAAAAAAAAAAGAATCTAGCAATCTTAGTGGATAGAGGCTATGCCTTTTGAGTGACTTTCCTTCGAAAAGGTTTCAACATGTAATCTATAATCCTTCTTGATCTTATAGATCTCCTGAGTGGTGGGTTGTGGTGACGTCAAGTCAAGTCTTTCCCTGTGAGGCAGCAAGTGAGACCTTCCTCTTCCTTGTCAAATCCCCCAAGTCATAGGCATTGCTTTTGTCCTTGGGTTTTGTAACTTGGGATCAGTAAAGCCTTTGACTAAAGATGTCAGTTATGGAGTTATAAGAGTGGATTTGAACTTAAAAGCCTGGGTTATTACCATGCCCAAGTAGTACTAGATGACTGTGATCTGATCACTTGAATTCAGTCTCTATATCCTAGAAGCTTAAAATAGTAACATTTCCTTTGGAAATAGGAAAGAGGGTCTATTGAAACTGTATTTGGAATTGCTGTGTAACTTCAGCTTACTGTAAAGATGAGAAATGCTATTCTGACCTCAATTCTAGGTCTGGATTCCCAATGGGGCAAGCTTAGTTATGAAGTCATATTTTTCTCTTGCTTACTTTTGTAACCTTTAACGTTCACTCAACTGAGAGCCACTGAAATAGACTTCCTGGTTATGAATTGTCAGGCTGTGGGTGAAAGGGCATTAGAGAATTGTGGTTTGCTTGTAGGATTTCTTTTATTTTCCAAAGTACCCATCTTAGTTAGGGTTTTTATTGCTGTGAAGAGACAGAATGACCACGGCAACTCTTATAAAGGGAACATTTAATTGAGGTGGCTCACTTACAGTTCAGAGGTTCAGTCCATTATCATCATGGTGGGAAGCAAGGCAGTGTGCAGGCAGACATGGTGCTGGAGAAGGAGCTGAGAGTTCTTATATCTTGACTCACAGGCAACAGGAAGTGGTCTGAGACACTGGGCATAGCTTGAGCATATATGAGACCTCAAAGCCCGCCTCCACAGTGACATACTTTATCCAACAAGGCCATATGTACTTCAACAAAGTCACACCTCTTAATAGTGTCACTTCCTTTGGGCACTTTTTTTTTTTTTTTCAAACCATCACAGTACCATAAAACACATTTTAAAGAGTCACGGTCATCTGTGAGTTTACCCAGCTGTCACATGGCTTGTGACCTGACAGTGCCTCACTGATGCTCAGGTACCACTGCCCATCTATTAGGGAAGATCTGAGTATGGATGGTTCAGAGTCTAAATACCATGAAATAGAATATTTTTTCCTGAAAATAGGTGAACAGATTTTTAATTAGTTGTTTTTTCACCACTTTACTTTTAAATTTAGGTAAAAATTTCCAGTGTTTTAGTGTATAGTTCAGTAGCATTAAGCACATTTAAATTTTTTGGCTGTTCCCTCACATTCTTTTTCTACTTGAATGACTGAGAACCTGTGTCCCCTGAGCAGTGATTTATTCCCCCTGTTGCAGCATATTACTCTACTTTCCATCTATGGGTTTGACAGTCTAGGAACCCCATAAAAGGAGAATCCTACAGTATTTGAACTTTTGTGGCTTACTTTGACTTTTCACAATCACAGTTTAGCTGTGTTGTGTATATGAGAATTTCCTTTTTTTGTTTTTTCTTTCTTTGTTTATTCAAGACAGGATTTCTCTGTGTAGCCCTGGCTGTCCTGGAACTCGCTCTGTAGACCAGGCTGGCCTCAAATTCACAATTTCCTTCACTTTTAAAGTTAGTGTTCCACTGTGTGGAAGACCAAATGCTGCTTGTCCAGTTTTCCTTTGATGGACACTTGGGCTGCTTCCCTCTGTGAATGATGCTGCTGTGAACATCAGCAGGTATCTCTTTGTGACCGTGCTTTCTTCTTTTTGCCGGGTCACATGGTAAGTCTGCTTTTAAGTTTGAGAAACTGTCACACTGTCTTTCAGGGAGACTGTGCCATTCCTCTTACATACTTTCCTGCAGTGCTCGAAGCTTTGGGAAAACAATTTTGACAATTTCTCTTCAACTCTGAGCTCTTGATCCCAGAGCTCTACCAGACCAGAGCAGTACATGTTAGCTGCCCCACAAGTGGTACTTCATAGAGTTGGAGGACTTTTGAAAGTCCTTCTTAGTTGTATGGCCCTCCACCATCTTCTTGAAAAAGACAGGCAAGTGGAGCTGGGTGTCAGAATGGGCAGTCTTCTCCCCTTTTGGCCTTATATCTTCTTCATTTCCAACTCCTGCCTTGTGATATTGACAAGCTCAAGGCCATTCATTCTAAGTGCCTTATTCTAGAGACAGTCTTCCTACAGTTGTAGTTCTCTAAGTGGAATTCGAATGGAAGTGACGCTTGCTCTGATTCTGACTCGATGATGCTGCAGGCAATTTACTGTCTGTTCTCTCAGGAACTATTTAGAGGGACTAGATTTTATTTTCTAGTTTTATTTTTGTTTTTATTTATTTATTTTTTTTTTGAGGCAGATTTCTGTAACCCAAGCTGGCCTTGAATTTTTGAGCCTCCTTCCTCTACTTCCCAAGGGCCGAGCCTACAGGCATGCATCACCATGCCTGGCTCTATTTTTAGTATGAATTGGTGGATAGTAGTCACATTTATTGACTGGGTTCAACATGACATTTCAGTTCATTTATACAGTGTGTAGTGATTGCATCAGGGTAGTTGGTGTTTCATTTCATAGAGTGACTAAAATCTAAAAACAGCATTTCTTATTATAAGTCTTACTTGTTTGCTCCATGTCCAACAAGTCACACATTTCAAAAGCCACAAAGCTGTATTAATTACTTTGTTGTTGCTGTGATAAAACATCATGATCAAGGCAACGTATAGAAGAAAGAGCGTATTTTGTGCTTACAGTTCCAGAGGGTCAGAGTCCATCACTGTTAAGGCAGGGAAGCATGGCAGCAAGCAGGCATGGCAACTAGAACTAGACACTGAGAGCTGGGGACTCACATCTCAAACCACAGACGGGAAACAGAGCAAATGGTAAGAGTCTTTTGACACCTCCAAGACCATCCCCAGTGACATATTTCCTCCAACAAGACCGCCTGTCCTAAGCATGCCCAAACAGCCACCAACTGGGGACCAAGGATGCAAATGTTGGAGATGTGGGGACAGTTCAGTCACACCGCTCACTGTAGCTGCCATATCATTTTTTTAACTGAGATTCATAATAACCTGTCTTTTGAGCATGTTTGGTAGATTGGTATGTTCCGATCTTCAGGTTTATATTGAAACAGTCAGAATCTTCATTTGACACAGTCTCACATGTAGTCCTGCCTGGCCTGGAGCTCTTCAAAACCACACTGGCCTTACTTACACTGACAGTTCCCTGCCTCTGCCTCTCAAGTGCTCTCTTCCAAGTGCTAGGGTCATGGGTATGACTACCACACCAGCTGTCCTAGTTAGGGTTTCTATTTCTGTGAAGAGACATAATGACCATAGCAACTCTTACAAAAGGAAAACATTAAATTGAAGCTAGTTTACAGTTTCAGAGGTTTAGTCCATTATCATCATGATGGGAAGCATGATAGCATACAGATATGATGCTGGAGAAGAAGCTGATAGTTCTACATCTTGATCTGCAGGCAGCCAGAGTCTGTACTACATTGAACATAGCTTGAGCATAGGAGACCTCAAAGCATATCTCCACAGTGACACACTTCCTCCAACAAGGCCACATCCACTCTAACAAAGCCACACCTCCTAATAGTGTCACTTCCTATGGGGGCCATTTTCTTTCAAACCACTACACCAGCTTCCTCTGCCTCCCTAGTGCTGGGATTAAAGGCATGCAGCACCGCCACCTGGCTTCTTTTGATTTTTTTTTTTTTAAAGGAAAAGATCACAAATCATAAAATATCCCAGTCTCATGTTAGGAAGCTGTTTTGATTATGTAACTTAGACTGGTTTGTGAAGGATTTATTACCTCCTTGTGTTGTGAGGGTACCTGGTGCCTGAGTGAGGACCCTCCCTCATAGTGAGAGTCCTGGGGAATGCAGCAGCCCTTTTGTGCATATCACCCACCTAGTGCAGAAGGTGGTGTGTGCTCTCATGTCTGCTTTTATGCATGGTGTTGTTCTGCCCCTTCTGACTGTCTCATTGCTAACATCTGAGTACTCCCACACAGCAATGACCATGCAAATTATCTGTGTTTATAGCCTGCATTTTCAGGTTTGGTCAGAAAACAAGACTCCTAAAAATTAGCAGTTTGTCCCATCCTACCCTTTTATATTTCATCAGAAAACCTGAATATACAACACCCCCACCCATCCCCCCCACCCCGGGCAGGGTTTCTCTGTATAGCCCTGGCTGTTCTGGAACTCACTCTGTAGACCAGACTGGCTTCAAACTCAGAGATCCACCTGCCTCTGACTCCTGAGTGCTGGGATTAAAGGCGTGTGCCACCACTGCCCAGTCACACACATATTTTTTTACCTTAAAATATACTTTTCTAAATTCTAGTCAGAAACTTGGAGTGTGGAGTTTGGGTAGGAGTGGAGGCACATGGGCCATGGTGCATTCTGTGGAGGTCGGTGGTCGGCTGAAAAGAGTCGATTCTCTCCTTCTGCCATGTGGCTTGTCGTCAGATTTGAAGGTGTTATGCCCAGATCACGGGGACCCCAAAAGACCATCACAGAGACCCAATCCCATATGTAAAAGCAAAGAGCCTTTATTCAAGCATGAGGGATGATTTTTTTTTTTTTTTTTATCATGACAGAGGTTGGGGTGAGGGTATTTCCAGGGTTCAGGACCCTGATTGGCTGACATTTGTCTATGGGTATCTGTAAAAGGGGAATAGGTATGTGCTAGACTCTGGGACATCTGGAGATCTTATCTAATCTTAACAGTTGGAATGTTTGGGATGTCAGGTACTTCTCCTTAGATGCTAGCCCATCCTTGTGTGGAGTCAGCTTATGGACTTTCCTGGATCCGAGTATTGCCTATCAATAAATCCGTCACAGAAGCTGTGTCTGGACCCCTAAGCTGTGTGGTCAAGCTGTATCTCTCCCCCCCCACACCCACCCCCCGCAAAGGCAGATGCCCTTACCTGCTGAGCCATCTGACCAGCCCAAATTAAATGGAAGATTTTTGTTTTTGTTTTGTTTTTTTAAATGGAAGGGTTCTTTAGGAATAGGGTGGGGGAATAAGCCCCAAACTACTGTTCCAACCAAAGGAATGCTATTTTTTTATGTAAATCATCTATTTTAACTAGTATTGTGAAAGATATTTAGTATTGTTTCCTAAAATAAAATGCCTTGTATAGTATAACACTAGTGATGGTACTGTAGTTGGAAGGTTTTTCCAGTCCTACCCAGGCCCCACGGTGCTAAGTTCCTCCGGTCCCACCAAGCCCCAGCTGTCTGGTGGCAGCTTATAAAATAATTACTCAGAGTCTTATATTAATTACCAATTGCATGCCATATGGCAGGCTTCTCGCTAGCTAGCTCTTGTAACTTAACCCATTTTTATTAATCTGTAAGTTGCCACGTTGCCATGGCATTACCTGTGTTCTGTTACTTGCTGCTCCCTGGACAATGGGATGGTATCTCCTCTGCCTCTCCTTTCTCTTCCTGCCTATCTGCTTGGATTTCCACCTTTCTCTAAGCTGCCTGCCATAGGCAATGCAGCTTCATTTATCAACCAATCAGAGCAACACATATTCACAGCATACAGAAAGATACCCACAGCATGGTACCTTCGCTCTTTGTTAGTTTTCCGTTTTTTCCCATCCCCTGCTTTCAAGCTCCTGTTTTATTCTTTAATCAGGTATAAGTGAGAAATGTAATACATTGTCATGTAATTCAGAGACATTTGTGCTTTGCATTCTCTAGAGATGATAGATTCACTTCCCACTTGTTGACAGGGCTTTTTGTGTGCCATGTAGTCATCATCTTGCTGTGACTCTGGAGTGGATTCTTCTGCTTGAGTTGAGCAGGGTTAGTGCTTCAGTCATAGTCTCTGAAGCTAGTTCCTGTCTTTAGTGAATGTGTTATTTGTTTATTGCTTCCTTCAATTTCCAAAGGCCTAGAAGACTGTGAATCCAGTCAAATGTTTTATGTGTATACTTGAACTTTAAGCTGTTACCTTTTTCTCAAACATTTTAATTTTAGTTTATCTCAGTAAGTCATAATTTATGTAGCCTTACTCCTTCTGCAACAGAAGTACAGGCCCTAAATTCCCTTCTTCCTGTGACCATTTCTTTGTTTTGGGTTACTGTCTTACCTTTACTAAGTTGAGGATAAATAGAGGGCTATTGATGTCTCAGGGCTAAGGAGTGGCTTTGGAAGTTGTCTTGATGTGTGCATATTGTCACCTTTAAGTAACCCAGGGTGACAAATGTAGATGCCGACATCTTTTGATTTCTTTGCCCAAATGTCAGCAGTAATTCATCTTCAGGCTTAAGAGAATCTCCTAAGATGAAGCTGTAACCAGAATCCTAGGCCAGAAGTTGGGGGTGGGAGTGGGCAGTGGATGACATCCCCAAGAAATTAGATCCTGACACTCAATTTGAATCACTGAGTCCTTGTTGGGAAGGTAGAGGTTGGGTTTTCCAGCCCAGCGTCAGGATATTGACATGAGCCTTAGATCCAGAAAGAGGAAACACTGGAGTAGGATGAGAATGTGCCCAGCCAGAAGACTTGGCCAAACTGTAGTCTGGCTGCTCACTATCTCTAGTACTTGGGTAGTCATTCCTGCTTGGGTGAAGAGAGGTACAGCCTCAGTTTACATTGTGAAGTAATTGCTACCATTTAGGAGTGATCTCATTGTGAGGTGATCTCTGTTTCTGGAATCTATGGGAACTGCAGGTTCAGGACAATGAATAGAGAGACTTCTAGGAGCCTTTTCTGGAATTTTAACAGGACTTTGTAAAAGCTGACAGTAAAATACCTAACCTATTGTTATATCTGTGCCTCAGCCCTGAAATAGGATGAAGTAGATTAGGTAAATTTAGGGCTAATCAACCTTGTCTCACTAATTTTAGATAGTCACTCATTCAATGATTAGTATGCATATGTTCCGAGCTAATAAGACTGACCCAAAATAAAATGGGCACAAACAAAAGCAAGATACTGGGCTTTTACCTTACTCTTAATGTTCGAGTGAGGAGTTTCCAAGTACTTGTTCCATAACCCATAGGTAAGTCAGGCAGCAGGACAGTGGTGAAGGTTCTTACCTGAGGCCTAATTGGTTTTCTTGTTGAAACATAAGCTGTTTCTAAGTGCAAATTTAAATTAAAATTTGAAAACTAAGTCCAGTAAGGACAAAGAATATATACTTTTGCAAGTGTAAACAAAGGAATAATAGAAAAAAACCAAATGTCTGTCAACTGGGACCTGGGTCAAAACTGGCATATCTACACTCAGTGCAAATGGTAGCCACTGTCTAGACTGCAACGTGGAAGGTTGTCAGTATTATGTTAAGAAAAGGAACTCCGCCGGGCGGTGGTGATGCATGCCTTTAATCCCAGCACTCGGGAGGCAGAGGCAGGTGGATCTCTGTGAGTTCGAGGCCAGTCTGGTCTACAAAGTTCCAGGAAAGGTGCAAAGCTCAACAGAGAAACCCTGTCTAGAAAAACCAAAAAAAGAAAGAAAGAAAGAAAGAAAGAAAGAAAGAAAGAAAGAAAGGAAGGAAGGAAGGAAGGAAGGAAGGAAGGAAGGAAGGGAGGGAGGGAGAGAGAGAGAGAGAGAGAGAGAGAGAGAGAGAGAGAGAAGGAAGGAAGGAAGGAAGGAAGGAAGGAAAGAAAGAAAGAAAGAAAGAAAGAAAGAAAGAAAGAAAGAAAGAAAGAAAGAAAGAAAGAAAGAAGGAAAGAAAGAAAAAGAAAGAAAAGAAAAGGAACTCCCAACTCAAGTGAGGCTGCATGGTTCTATTTTCAGATCAGAAAATCTGAGCCAGGTGTGGTTGCAAATACCTCTAATCACTGCAGTTGGGAAACAGAGGCAGGCAGATCTCTGTGAGTTTGAGGCTAGCCTTGTCTACATAGCAAGTTCTGGGACAGTCAGGACTGCATAGAGACCTGCTGCTGTGAGGGCCAGTCTTCAGCAGCTCAGGAGTTGAGGAGAGCCACAGAGTCAGTGAACTAATCACTCACTTTGATTTTTCTATCTAAGGGAGTAAAACTTAATTCACTGGGGTTGGTGAATGGGGCAAAACTTAACTCTCTGGGGCCAGTGAGAAAGGGAAACATGCACACACACATCCACACACACTTTCAGGATCTTTCTATCATCTCTCTTTTCTTAATTCTAGCCAGGTGTTTCCCTTCTGTGTGTCATTAATTTTTCCCTTACAGCTTGTGTACCCCAATAAAATCTTTCAAGCAATATAAAAATTACTGTGCAGTTACATTCTATTTTTCAAGTGAATGATTACAATGAATACAAGTAAAAAAACATCATTTTTCTATATCCCTTACATGATTAAACATTTTATGTATTATAGGTGAAAAACAAATTATTCCCAAGAACCCACATACAAGCATGTCTAAGCAGCTTGTTATATATTAACAAAGTATAAGCAAGAAGGAAGGTATTTTTCTCAACCAGTTCTTTTACTGGCAGGCTGCATTTTGCTGTTACAAAGAAAGGATCAATCACTTTATTATTTATCTCAAAAAGTAATCTTATTAAAAAAATCTTAAAATAATCACAAATCTAAACTTTTATATATGAAAACCATCAGTCAGATCTATTTTAAATCCTCAGAGTGCATACCCACTCATCAACAGTTTTTTATATCAGGAAGCTGAGGACAGAAATGGGTACAAGGAATTAATCATCACCTTTGATCACCAACCCATCCTAGCAAGAAAGGCACATCAGCTAATAATAACAGGGCTATCTTTGTTCTTGTTTCTTGACCTCAACAAGTCCCTAATTCAATTATGTGTCTTTCTAAACTTTAAATTGTTCCCCAAAGTTTTTTTTTTTTTACCTCAAAGCCGTTAACAAAAACATCTTAATCTAACCTTGTCATTATTTAAAGCTTTGTTTTTGCTATGATGCACATCAAAACTCATGAATACATCTCCCAGTATTAAGATTAAAAGAACTTGAGCTAGCCTACCCTCTGGGACATAATTGTTTTTCTTAATCATTAAACTAAGCCACAGTCTATACGACTCCTCAAGAGAAACCCGTAAGTCCTAGCTGTATGACACTTCCTTGTTGTTATTTTCTATTCTCTGCAGCCCCTGCTTCATCAGGAGCAGGGCAGCGTTATAGCCTATCTTCACCTATATTAATTTTCCCACTAAACTAACCTCTATCATAATCCCTTACTATATTTATTAGAAATCTTTAATCATCAAATTTCTGTTTAAACTAACATTATTATTGTATAAAATTATTACTTCAATTAAACAGTACAGCTTAAGAAGAAATTATCTTCATAAAAATCCACAGGTAAAAATGCCCAGTAGAACAGGATATTTCCATGAGATAATCACACCATATTAAAGGCAGTGGGGATCCCCCAACACCCATTCACACCCTGCCAGATACCAGAGAAAAATGGTAGTGGCAAACATGTAAAGGCACAACAGTAGCAAGAGACATTCTGGAGCCAAAGACCTTGAGGCCTTCCCTATCTAAGATTCACTCACCAGTGCCTTGCATTCTGGTGGGCTGATCTCCTGAAGTCAGTTGCCACCTTCTGCTCTTCTGGTATGGCCACTAGCAGAGACTCTTTCTTTAAAAAAACAAACAAAAAATGAACTAAACTATGTGGAGTTTTTCTGTCCTGTAGTCACTCTCAAATAAACACACCAGGGCTTATATTAATTATCAATGCTCATCCAGTAGCTCAGGCTTGTTACTAACTAGCTCTTACAACTTAAATTAACCCATTTCTATTCATATGTGTATTGCCATGTGACTCATGGATTTACCTGTCCTCCAGCATGTCTTGCTCCCTCTGTGTCTCTAGGCGACTCCACTGATTCTGCCCTTCTTCCTCCCAGCATTCTCAGTTTGGCTGTCCTGCCTATACTTCCTGCCACCAGCCAGTGAGTTCTTTATTAACTAGTGAGAGTAATATATATTCATAGTGTACAGAAGGATCATTATTACAGCACTAAACAACAACAGCAAAAAATAAAATTGAAAATCTGGAGGTTGGAATTTAGCTCACATGGTAGAGTGCTTGCCTAGCATGTTTGAGGTTCTAGGTTCAGTCTACCACCATGTAGTACCTATAATCCCCGCACTGAAGAGGTAGAGGTAGGTATTGCAGCCTGGAGTGCCAGCCTCTAAGCAGCACAGAGCTAGGAGGGAAATAGTGTCGGCATAGCTAAGATTTTTCTATCTGGGGTGGGCGGTGGGGAAAAAAGACACTCACACATTCTCCTGATGGGTTATTCTCCTCTCATGTTGTTCTTCCTTGTTTTCTCTCCCTCCACTGCTTATATACCCCAACAAAATCTTTCAGGCAATACACGAGTCATAAAGGGGTTATATTTCATTTCTCAAGTGAATGATTATAGGTGAAGACATGTTTTTTTTTTTTAATCTCCCTAACAAGATTAAAAACAGAGTTATCCCGACAGCTCACATGCAGTACATCTAAGCAGCTTGTCACAGAATAACAGATCATGAGTAAGCAAGAAGCACATTTTCTCAATCAACCCTTTTGTTGGCAGGCGGCAAAGAAAGAATCAATTACTTTATTATCTATCTTGAGAAGTATCTTATAAGGAATTTTAAAGGAATCACAAACCTAAACTTCTGAAGAGTCCAAGAAAATGAGAAAATTATGTATTTGTAACCTATACTTCTGAGTGTATTGGCCGCTTAGACCTTTTGCCCTGTATTCTCCCAGGCAGGGTAAAGGCAAGTCAAACTAACTCACAACTATGTAAACATTTTGAACTAACACCCTATAATCAGAAGTTGTAAATCTTGGATTCTCTTTGGATCTCAGAGGTATCTGGAGAGTGCTTAGTCTCAAGAGATGGGGATACCTGGAATGTCGTGAATCCTTTAATTCAGGCTCAAGTCAATGTTCCTGATGTACTGTAAATCTCTTAACATCAGCTGCAGTTGGCATTTCCAAGATACTGTGGCACCACGATGCTTTAAATCTCAAAATGTACTTTCTGCCCTGTGTGTGACCCCCCAACCACAAAAAGAAACCTGCAGCTCCCTTTTTTGGGGCTATAGAGTCAATTTATTCTCTGTAGTCCTGACTAGTCAGAATTTCCTTCTTTTCCATGGTGTCCCTGAACAAAAGTTGCTTTTGTTTCTAGACTTCAGTGTTCTACTTCCTGGTGTTCTACTCCCTGTTATTTGCACAATACCTGGACCCAACACTTATATACATAAAAAACAGTTGGCTGAACTTTGAATCTACAGGGTGCATACCCATATCAGCAAATTGAGGTCAGGAATGGGTGCCAGGAAGTAATCACCCATCAGCCAGCAATAATTGGGCTGTTTTGTATTTACGACTCTAGCCTAAATTAATCAAACAGCTTAGCTATGTGTCCTTGGGAACTATAGATTGTTTTTCTGAGATAGTTTATCTTAAAAACCATTAGCAAGGCATCTGGTCTAATCTAAAGTTATTTTGAAGCTTTGTTTCAGCTAATGGTGCACATCAAAACCTGTGACTACATCTTTTCAGCATTAAGAGAATTAGAGCCAGCCTGGCTCCTGGGGAGAAATCAGTTGCTTTCCTTAATCATAAACCTGAGCTGTAATCAAAAGCAACTCCTAGGTGGAATTCATAGGCCTTAGCTATGAAGCATATCCTTTTGTCTATTTTTTCATTAAAACTGTATAAGCTAACATTGTTTTATCAATTAAACAGTACAGCTTTAGGGAGGAATCATCTTCTTGACAATCCACAGATAAAAATGCCCAATAGATAAGGATATATTTATGAGATAAACATACAACATTACAGGCAGTGAGGGTATTCCCACATTCACTCACACCATGTCAGATACCAGGGAAAGATTGTAGCAGCAAACACATAAAAGCACAGCAGAAGCAAAAGACATTCTGGAGTCTGTGATCTCATAGCCTTGCTTAAAATGAGATTGACCCATCAGAGAGTTTTCATCCTGGTGGGCTGACACCTTGAACTTCAATTGCCATATGCTGCTCCTCTGACATGGTCAACGAAAGACAAAAGAATTAGAAGTTCACTGTCATCATTGGTTATATAACAAGTTCAAGGTCAGCCTGGGCTATATGAGACCATGTATTTAAAAGAGTAGGAGGAGATGGGAATCTGGAAAAGGCAAAACTATATGGACAGAGAGGCCTGTTGTTGCCAGTGCCTGTGGTGAAAAGGAAGCCTTTACTATAAGGCATATAGGTGTCTGAAAGGGTTAGAAATGGTCTATATAATTACTTCAGTGGTGATTACATGAATGTATAAATTTGTCAACATTCACCATGTTGTACACATTTAAAATTGGTGATGGTTATTGTATAAGTTATGCTTCAAATAAAAACAATGGATAAACATACCCAAGGGTCTCACCTTGAGTTCCATTTCACCTGGGGAAGTAGCCTTTTAACCTTCTCATTTGGAAAGTATGGGGGGGCAATTTTTTAAATTTTGTTTATTTATTTATTTGCTTATTATTTTGTGTTGTATGTGAGTACATATATGGAACTCAAGGTCACTTGTAGAAGTCTCTTCTCTCCTTTACTGGGTAGGTCCCTGGAACTGAACTCAGTTTTTCATGTGTGGTGGCAAACATCTTTATCCACTGAACCGTCTTACTAGCCCTGGAAAAGCTCACTGTTAACAAGATCCTAATGGTTTCTGTTTTTATGGTGACCCTTTAAAGTGAGGATCCCTAAACTGTGTTTTCATGGAACAGTAAATGATCCACTTGTTTTATGATCTCATTGCATTTTTGCCTTTTCTTTACCTCTTTCCCAACCTAGAAAAACTAATTGAGGGACTCAAATCTCCTGATACTTCTCTTCTGCTCCCTGACCTCTTGCCTATGACAGATCCTTTTGGCAGCACTTCCGATGCTGTGATTGGTAAAATCCCTGTCTTTTTCTTCAGTCTTCTGTTATATGTGTGTGGTGGTGGGGTAGCTCTGGCATGGGGAGGGGGTAGAGGGCAGAAGTGCCCTGATGCTCTTTAGCTCTTGTGCATGGTTTGAAGCCAGCAGTCAAGGCTGTTAACTCTGTTTATGCTAGTACAAATGAAGTATCTTTTTCTGCTTTCCATGTATACAACCTGTAACTCTGGTCTTTACTGATGTCCTGTTATTTATCCAGTAAATTTCTTATGAATAAGGAAAAATATGGGGAAACAAAACTTTTGTGAAAACTATCAGTTTCTAGTTGGCCCTGAGAGCTTCACTGAACTTAATAGACTTAGGCTGATTCTTCTTAAAAGGTCAATGCTTGTAACAAATACCCATACCAGGAAGTCTGCCTAGCAGTTCAGCCCCATGATTGACCAGGGCAATGGCTTGGTCTGCTTACTCTGTTAATATTTTTTTATGCTATATAAGCAAAAAGTATAAACTGACTCCTGAAAGGTTTAGTCACTAGACTTTAGACAAGAAATGCTAGCACTCAGGAATGCCATGGCCTCCATTTGTGAGATATCACAATGCGCAGAGCACTTCCCTGCTACATCATGGGATAGGTGGGGTACATTTGAAGGTTGTGCATTAGATTGGAGGATGTTTACCCCAAGTCTGGCCCATTGAAAGGGAAAAATTGCCCAAACTAATTTTGAATGAAGCTGTTTTGGTCATCATTGGCTTTTTGAAGTAGGGCATCACTGTGTAGCCTGGCTGGCCTCAAACTCATGAAAGTCCTCTTGTCTTAACCTCTGTAGTTGTTGGATACAGGTGTGGGCCACCATTGCCTGTCTTGAAGCCGATCTTTTCTGACATGGAAGAATTTGCTGTTTGAAAGTTGCTTGTCTCCCACACTTATTCATAGGACCTGGTGATCATTGCACTTTCCTGGTAGTTAGCCTTGTACATGCATGCTCTGTCATCGAAGCCTAGGCAGCAGCAGAAATAAATCACAGGCTGTGCTCTGCAGCTTGCCCGAGACTTGTGGAAGCAAGCCTCCATGGGTTTTCCTGAGCAGCATCTGACTTCTTCCTTTTCTTACCCTTTCCTCTGCACTGTTAATACCCTTGATACAAAAGAAAAGGCCGATGTTGCTGTTGAGAGTCTCATACCTGGACTGGAGCCGCCTGTTGCCCAGCGCCTCCCATCTCAGACGGAGTCTGTGACCTCGAACCGCACAGGTCAGTCAGGGTCCATGTAGCTGCAGAGCTGGTTAGTGCAGTAGCCTCAGGGCTTCCCACCTGTGACAGATGAACCTCTTTTTATTTGCATTCTGGTTGTTTTTACAATGGATGCTATGAGTTGTTCTTACAGGCCTGGCTTCTAGATGTTGAGTATGTCCTTGTGCTAAAGAACTGAGTACTTTTTGGAGCCATGTTTTTCTTAAGAGTGACTCCTGGGCTTGCTGTGATTACAGAATTTTATTATTCGATATTCTTTTCCCAGCCCTGGGGATATAGCTCAGTGACAGAGTGCTTGACTATCAATCAATCCCCAACACCAGGAAGAAAAAGAAAAAAAGATGCTCTTCACTGGTGGCAGGTTCCCTCTACCTCTTTAACACAAGTCTGCTCAGATAAATGGCTGCCGTAATTCTTCCAGCTATTACACAGACATGTCCTCCACTTCACCGAATGCAGTACTGGCATCTGGATCTATGGAACTCATCTTCTGCTGTTGATACTCTTTTCTAGATCAGGGCTTCACCATCTAGAGGTGATTTTCCTTTCACTTTAGGCAGAATTGAAATCGGTCTGGATCCAGTATTGCTTTTGCTCTTACTTGAAAATTTCAGTTTTTGTACAAGTCATTAGCCACACACAAACAAATCTGATTGCATTCATTTTAGTGAGTCCTAATTACCTTGATAAGATTGTCTGATTGTCTGCCTTAGGGAGATAACAAACTAATGCTTATAGGGAAAAAATCACCCCAAAGGCAATGTGGTTCCTCTTATTTTCACTCATTTGGATGTTTTCTCCCAGGAAACACTCCCTGCTCAAATGCTTCATCTCTGAATTTTACCTCCCCTAATTCTTGACATGAAAGAATACACTATGTTCAAAGGAGAATTCACATTTAAAGAATAATAAGAAAGAGGCATTTTGAATGGCAACCTGGGAGTGTCATGGAGGGTTCCTTCTTGAGAGTTTCAGCACTTCACTTAGTAGTAACTTTCTTCCTGAGTGGGGAAAAGTTAAGTGAAACTGAAGTTACAAAGTCCTTTTTCCAAATGATATTTGCTGAGAACTGGGTTGTTAAGTTGTATTGACATTTGAATCACAAACTTGTTTGAACAGCAGTTCCTGAGCTCAAAATCTTACATTTATGTTTACTACCAAATAGAATCTAGGATATATATTTTTGTGGTTAGAAGTTCAGAGAGCTTAACATGTTTCTTTTGATTTTTCTTTCTGCACCTTGGCTTGTACATATGGCCTGTAAATACAATAATTTAAAAGTCAAGATATAACCTCACAATATTGTTGTGTGCTGTTTAATGCCGCCATTGCTGGGGATGCTGGTAACTGGACTCAGACTCTCTCCCTGGGGAAGACTCTCTGCTTGACTGCGCTCTGCTTTCTAACCCCACTGCTGACCTTCTGGAAGAGTTCGCCCCTATGGCACTCTCTGCCCCCGCTCATAAAGGTAAAGTCTTTCTTGGGCCCACATGTGTCCTGGGGAGTTCCCTTACCAAAATCTTCTTTGGTAAAGTGTTCAAGCTGTCCATTTCTATGGAAACATGGCTTTGTATCCTTAGCCACTGTTGCAGTTCTTCTCTGAGTAGTTAATAAGCCCTAACAACTACAGAGAGATGCAGAGATCACTTTCTCACAAGAACTAGGATACAGATGGTCCATGCTACCTTTCAGAGCCATATGCCTTTAGGGGCAACCACATAGATGGGTGAGCCAACTGATCGATCATGATTATTAATATGACCTTAGAAAGTAAAGTCATTTCATCAAATCTGATTCAAGGTTTTTGAATGTAAAGAAACACAACCCTCAAAAATCATTCCTCAAAAATTGAACTTGTGAAAGTTTTGAATATTATTTCGCCTTTGAGTCATAATTGATTACTGAGTTTCTCACTCTAACCTGCCATTTTCACTTCTTAGTCTTGGCATGGTCTGGTTTGAGCTTTTTCTGGCAGACTAGCTTGGGTTGGGTTCTGAGGTCTGTTGTGGTGATAGCTTGCTTGCATATGGCAAGCTTATTTCTGTGTTTAAGGAGTATTAGAAAATGAACAGGTTAAGCCCTTTCCAAAGGAAATTCAAGAAGAAAGCCTCCAGAGATGACTAAAAACAATGAGCTCATGGGTAGCAGCAATGATAGCTGGGTTTGTTTTACAGCTGGCACAGGAAGTTACCGGTATAGACATCGATGGCTGGCAGGAGTCTGTTAGTAGCAATGTGTAACCATAGAGAAGCATTGTCTGCCAAATAAGTGCTCAGCTAGCATTTGCTGGGGGGTATAGAATTTAGAATAAGCAGTCTCAAACAAAACAAAATAAAAGAACAACCACCACTAAAAAAATGGGGAGGGAGGGTTGTCTAAGAAACTTACACAGGTAGTCTTTTGTACCCCAGTATTCTGAGTTATTTAAAAGTCTTTTTTCACAGAGAGGGAGTCTTGGCATTTTGCTTGCCTTGTACATATTGGTTACTTCTCGTCCGTTGTTGGTTTTGGGTCATGGGGTCAAACTCAGGACCTTGCACATGCTAAGGCACACTCTGCCACTGAACCGTGCCCCAGCCTTTTAGTGTTTGAGGTGGTGTTAGTCAGGCCTCTGTTAATTCAATAAAGATAGTGCACATTTCAGAGAGAACTTCACAACTGGAATTATGGTCTTCTGCAGAGTAGAGAATTCTTCTAAGAGCCCATTTCTTAACCTTTTATGAAATCTTAACATTGTAAATTCTAAAAGTTTTTACTTCTATATACCTGTGTTTTCCAGCTTGACTTTTATTTCAACTCAGAATAATAAGTATTTTCACCTTTCAGAACAGTGATTGTTCATAGTTGAAGGCTTGGAGCCTCTTTCCTGTTCTCTCCTTGGCTAATCTCTTCTTCTGTTGTTTCTGCTTGTGTGCTTGCATTCTGTATTAAGCTGCAGAAGATAGTAACCTCATCTCAGGTTTCGGTGCCGCTGAGGGCTCGGAAAAGGTGGCAGAAGATGAGTTTGACCCTATTCCTGTACTGATAACCAAAAACACACAAGGTAAGAGAGAGGCTGGAGGAAAGAGAAGAGCTTGACATCGGTTCTCATCACAACACTGTCCCTAGCCTGCATGGTGGGTGGGAGCATCGCCATTTGGTGAAGGACACTGGGTGATGACAGTCAGTGTAGGCTGGACCCATAGGAGAGGCAGGTGGAGATGCTGATCTATGTAGCTTAAAACCTAATTGATTTAGGGTTTATTTAGAGAAGAGTTAGTACTTATGAAATGTCAAGCTAAAAAGAAAGTGTTCTCTTGTTGGTAGAAGCCTGAAGGTATATGTCAGAAGTGTTGAACATTTTTATCATAATTAGAAAATCTGTAATAGATGTTCTTCCAAGAGAGTGACAGTGGTATTTTGCTGTATGCTACATTAGTAGACTTTATGGACCATTCTTTTCCTCTTTGGTGGATTGAATCATTTGAGCATGCATAAAACACTAAAACACATCACCTATTTATTTTTAAAAGCATGTTCTTATTGCAGTATCCTAATAACTAATTCTCCCTAAAGCAGAAATTGATCTGTACTTTATAGGGAGATGGCTTGCTGTTGGTAGGCTAGTAGACAGCCAGAACTTGTTAGGCAAACGAGTTGGTTTGGCCAGTGGTATCTTTGCAGTGTCCTGCCTCTACTACTGTGGTGTGCATGGAGTGAACTTCTGGTGGGAGGTGGTGGCTGGTCAATGGCTATGTTTAGAATCAACATGTAAGACTTTTTAAATGTGAAATGTTGCTTCTCTGGATTTCTTTGTTTTTCTTTTTCTCCTTTGCTTGCTCTTCACATCTAACCCTAACCCTCTGTGTTTTGTACTGAATCCTATCTTTCCACTTCCAGGTGGGCACTCTAGAAACAGCAGTGGGAGCTCTGAGTCCAGTCTTCCCAACCTAGCCAGGTCTTTGCTGCTGGTGGATCAGCTCATAGACCTGTAGCCGTGAGCCAGTAGCAGACGCAGTTCTGTAACCTTCATGCCCTAATACACATTTTCATTACGGAGTTATGAGAGAAATGATTGTTTTAAATCTGCAAATAAGGGGCCCTCAAGCCCCTTTCTCCTACCCCTTGCCTTCTCCTATAGAAATGATAAGGAAGAAAAATCTCTGACCCTCCAGATCCGTTCCTTGGCCGACTCTTCTCGTTAGTTTGCTGTGTTTTCTCATTCCCCATCTTCAATAGCATTACCTTAACTCAAGCGCTAGCTGCCCTGAGCTTCACCTCTGCTGGAATCCACTCACAGAAGCTTGACTGTCATTGAGCTTATGACGGACACTTTGTCTCATTCTTGCTAGGAATTGCCCCATGACAGTCCTACATGGCCTGTCTCCCAGATGCTGATGAATGTGTGTCCATTCTTGCTTTTTATCCTGGTGCAGTATCATGAGGCTATGGCAGCTATGGCTGGTCTTATCCCCAGGCAATAGTCTGGAGACAGGTGTGCAGTTTAAACAGGGCAAAACTAATAGGATATGTTTATGAAGAGAAATTGGGCTCAGCTCTAGCCAGCTAACTTGGACCTTGTTTGGTAATTGACTGAGCCAAGGGATCTTACACCCATGCGACCTTCCCAGCTATCTAGTTTGTCTAGCTCTCTGGCTTCCATTGAATTGTGATTTCTCAAATCTGGAGGCGTGACTGCAAGAGCTTGAGATCCTTGAATATATACGTATGTGATATAAATACCAAGCATTGCTACCCTCCCATGTTACCTGGCCCAAGCTGGGATCCCAGAATTAGACCAAAACAAGACAGTGGTGGGAACATGATACCTTTTACTAGAAGACTTTAAATGGGGGGTGGATGGGGAAGGGAAGGAATTGTAGCAGAAACAGATGTATTTTTCTTGTGATTTTTTTATTTTGAATCAAATATTGTAAATTGTGTATAAATGAAGATGCTGAATAGTTCTGTTTCCACTTGGCATTTCCAGTCTGACATCAGGTGTCTGTACAGGGTTTTGATCTCTTCGCTTGTATAACCATATAGCAGTCCTACAGTGTAACACATGGAACTGTTTGAAGTAGAGTGTATGTCTTGCTCTAAGCTTTCACCAGGCCTTTGTCTCTGTAGAACAAGCATGTTGTTTGTTTTCAGATCATCGGAAATAAGTGTGCTGGGCCCAGTTTGCCTGTGGCTGCTTCCCTTCTCTCTGGTGTTGAGATAGACGGCTGAAGCCGATGGAGTGTGTGCTGCTGCCTTCCTTGGCTTCCTAGAGTGAAAAGACCAAACTAAGAGTAGCTCTTCACTAACCTTAGACTGTTGTTCATAGATTTCCATAAAGACCCTGCCCTCGCCCTACAACATGCTCTCCTGGTCACCCTCTGTGTACTTACTCACCAAGGTGTGTTTCATTGCCGTGTGTGGAGAGCACTTTTGTGAAATCACCCTTTAGAAGAGGAGTGGGCACAGAGCCCCTTCCTCCAGTGCCGTCCTCGGGGTTGGAAGGGAACCGCTTAGGTTCGTCAGATTGGTACAAATAAAACCCCAGATCTCTTTGCTTGTTCTCTCCTACTACTTTGTGTCTTGCTCACATTTGCACTTTAAGTGGTGGGGAACCAGCAGCAGCAGCAGCAGCAGCAGCAGCAGCAGCCTGCAAGCACTGCCCTCGGGAGGGCCACCGTTGTCTCCAGCAATGGGACAGCAGGAGGAGTGGACACTCAGTCTGCCTTCCCACTTAAAATCCTTCCTGGGCCAGCAGAACCCGAAGGAGCTGAGGAAAGGCCTCCGCTAGAAGAGATGGTTTCCACAGGTGAGCGCGGCACGGTGTGCAGCGAGGATGGAGGAGGAGATGCCACGAAGAGCTTGCCACAGTGGGCTGCAGGGAAGCAGGACTTGGTTAACCCCTTGGTGGACAGGAAATGGTTGTGTCCTCTTTCCTGGACATAGAATGTATAAACTAATGAAGGAAATGTTTATTTTTAAATAAGGCTAATGTTTTAGGTTTGTGTTTTCATATTTGTTTTTTTCCTCATGAAAACGTTAGCAATATAATGAAATGTCTTCTTTCTCAGTTTAATTGCAGCTATGAAGAGTGCAGTCTAGAAATTAGGTTAAGTGTCTCTAAACCACTTCTTCATGTGTCACCCAGAATTATATTGAGATCTATTGTGTAGTCATTTGGCTCAGTAAGGCTTAATGGAGACGCTAATGAAAGTGAACAGACTGTCACCAGGGAAGATGGTAAAGCCTGGGTGAGAGAACAACAAGAGACCTAGGCTGGTCCTTCAAGAGTAAAGCGTGGGCGGGCAAAGCTACCTTTCTATGGAGAAATACATTCTAGTGACTGGGCCAGCACAGCCTTCCTTTGCATCATCCTAAGCTGAGGGAGTGGCTTGAGAAGAGCATGATGTGTGGTAACTGGCGATGCACAGAACAAGACTGAATTATATGAGGGCTGCAGAGACTGTCCACTAGTCCATTTACTTCATCTCACTGGTGTGGACCTGACTGATGAAGGCAGGCTGTTAAGAAAAGGGGCCGGGGCAACTCAGCCTTCTGGGAACTCATCTAGACCCTGGCTTATGACCTTGAACAGGCATTTTATGCCTCAGAACTGCTGTTGGATTTTTACACAGGATGGGTTTGGATAGAGGATGTGTGAGGCAGTAGACCATAGCATTGTTATGCTGTTGTATTTAGAAGGACTATGAAGGATCATATAATCTGGATGTCCTTCAGGTAACTTCTATGCTCTTGCCATTCCTACATCTTTCTTCAGCATTTACTAACAGAGGATTAGAATGAGCAATATTAATCTTGTTGCTACTTGCTGGTTACCTGACTAAAAGCCCGCATCATCGGAAGCTTGGAGATAGATTTCCCTTCTGTAATATTAAGCACACACAACCTTACCTATTACAGTAAAACAGAATCCAGAGACTTCTATTATTTCATACTGTGTAATCTGGGATTTGCCATTAAAATATGGGCAAATACAATGTACACATTTTTTTATTTGATCTTCTTTCTGCTGAGTGGAAGTAATTACTGTACCAGAAAGTATCACAAATTGGTATTTCCCCCAGATAACCAAATTTAATTCCCAAAGTTTCTAAAAATATGGTCCTCAGAGGAGATGAGGTTTAAGTGGTCGCTTCTAAGTAGTATTGCAATGGTTACAGTGATTTCTGAAGTAGACAGATCAGAAATGTTTCATGTGTTTGATTGTTCCCTCTGGAAGCATCTGATTTTGCTTGGGAAGTGAATGCTAACCCTAGCAAAGCAGGCCAGTGTCAGCTGAGTCGTTCTTAAACTCTTGTCCTTAGACATAACATCTCCAGAAAGGCAGAAAGAATATAGCTGTGTTTTCTCAGTAGCCTCACTCGCAGCATCCACAAGTCTTATGTTTTTTCTCTGACACCTCTGCCTCTGAGTAACACTGAGTATTCCAAAACGCAGAACCATTCTGATAAGATGAAGACTTTGAAACCCCACAGGCACTTCCTAGAGAAGACTTCCTAGCTGAGAGAGATTTCCCCAGCACTGAGACAGGGAGGTTTGTAGTCCTCTGGTCTTTAGGAAACTTAAAGATGCAGGTTTTAAACCCCTCTGACAGAGGTTGTCACTCTGCTCGTAGGCATTTCACCTTGGACTTGGCTCCTGCTGATCAGATTGGAATTCTAGCACTTGGATTTCTAATAATTGGAAGAAAACAAACCCAAAAGGGAATCTGTTTTTCTTAAGATGTGATATTTTTGTGATTCGCAATTCTCATTTCCCAAGGAGTGTTTGTTTTGATTCAAACCAATAGAGTCTTCCCCCAGGCCAGCATTAGTTTTGTCTCCAGCAGTGCCCTGGGAATGAGGAGACCTTTGCGATGGGGGTGGCAGTCTGTGCTCAGTGAACAAATGATGCTGGAGACACCTGTGACAAGGTTCCTCTGGCATCAAGCGTCTTTACCCTTCCTGGTCTGCAAGATGACTGCATTCTGTTGCCACTGACATGGCGTTTGGGGATGTGAATGACAGCATCACCCAGAACAGAGTTAAGCAAATCAGAGGCTGCCTGACCGAAGGTTTAGAGTGGAGTGTTTAGTGAAACACTTCAGATACTGCAAGCTAATTTATATCCCTCTCTAGAGACCAATTTTACCAGTGCAAAAATTAGACCTTCCATTCCACAATGATAATGTTCCCCAAGTTGGATGTGCTTGGCTTTTGTGAACTGAATGAATCCCAGATGGCCTCCATTTCAGTCTGTAACAAGATATCCTATGTACTTTCCCCTGGGTTTCCTTTCACTAAGTGGGAGGGAGGAGGCCTGAAGGCTGCTTGGGTAATGTTAACTCATGCATAGTTCCCAAAGGGTGACAGTTGCTAGAAGGGAAGGCCTTGGTTCTCACTTTGATGCAGTGTCCTGAATTCATGTCTGTGGGTATTCTCTTCTGCCTTGTTGTACATGCCTTTGTCACCTGGATGGATTCTTACCTTAGGTCTTTAACTTGTCTTCCCCAGGGAAGCAAAGCAAAATGATGTAATGTAGCTATCTTGTGCAGTAAAATGTGAAAAATGAACACTGCTTTGCAAGTATTGTATAAATAAGTCTGTAAACAAATTTCTTATGTAAACATACAGAGGAATAAAGCTTTTATCTGTTCAAATGAGTGCATGATGTTTAGATATATAAATAGCTTAAGGTAGCTGTTATATTACTCCAGAAGGACTTGAGCACATATTCAGTGGCTGCAAATACCAGTGGACAAGAAAAGTGTGGGCAACTCTGCAAGATGTCCTGAGGAAGGTTCAGTGAGTGCACACCTGTGCAAGAGGGAAAGGAGGGTGCCTGGGAGGTCTGAGAGGTTCAGTGAGTGCACACCTGTGCAAGAGGTCCTGAGGAAGGTATATTTAGTGGATACCTGTGAGTTATGCCTAGGTTTAGTGAGTTATGACGACCCTTATGGTCAAGAATGAGAAACCTGAAAACACACATTAGCCAGGACCATACTTAAGTGATAAAACGGCACCAATTTGCAGCTGATCTCCTCTAATTTAGTCTTTAATACAGCCAGGCCAATTGAATTAAACACTAGGATGGCAAGAATATGTTTATGCCCAGTGAGAAATGGCTCTCCTTAATTACTTCTGGCATCCGGCTGTGGGCTTTCCTGCTGCTGCCTGTCATAGGGGAGAGCCAAATGCTAAAGTTCATGATGAACACCGAAGGGTGTGGGAACTACAGGCTACTGAGTTTGTGCTCCCTGGGTATGGTTCTGAGACACCAAATTTCACCTGATGCCCCACACCTCATTGAGGTGCTTCAGTCTCTGGGTGTAGGAGATAGCCAAGCCATTGCTTCAGACTGGAAAGATTTTGTCATTGATGTTCCCTGACTCTATAATTTCAGCTATAGTGTAGAGACAAGTACAATTCTGACATACTACACTAAAGAGTATCCAGCCTGAAATTGAAATTTCAGATTCGGGGCCAGCCAGATGACGACTCTTTGGGTAAAAGTGCCTGTGCCAAGCCTGATAACCTGGGTTAGAGCCTGTGGGGCGGAAGGGGAAGACTGACTTGTGCAAACTGTCCTGGGACCTCTACTTGAACACAGTAGCACATGCTTGTGTACGCATACACAGGAAGAACCTTTTTTTAATCTTAGATTTTGCTTCTTTAGAGAGAAGTCTGATGACCTCACTGTCAATCAGAGAGCATTTCTGGGGTCAGTCATCCCCCAAAATGCCACACTTTGATCTCTGGGATAGTGCAGGGGATGGTGAAGATAACTCCCCAGGGTTTGTGAGTTCTACTGAAATCTGTGTAACTTACAGCCTCAAAATGGAGCCAGATGGAGTTATTTCTAGAAGTTTTGAAAACAAAAAAGAGACATGACCCAGTTTGAGGGAATAGAGAATGCCTTGTGATTAACAAAAAAGCCTTGTATACACTGAGGGTGGGTCCTAGGCTAGAACAAGCTAGAGGGTTTTTGTTTGTTTGTTTGTTTGTTTGTTTGTTTTTGTTTTGTGTTTTAGTTCTTTGGTTACAAGGTATCTGCTGTGTGGCTGTCATTTATAACCAAAGAACTCAACCGTGGCATGAGGGTCAGCTGGGTGGATTCCTAGGAGGTATGCTGCTTCAGAGGTAGGCTGCTCTTGGCTTAAGACCGTTTCCACTGCAAGGGCCGTTCACCCTAAAAATACTTGTAAGAGCACATTCACATACTAAAGTGAGCAACAGCAAGACCTTTAACTGCCAGTAAGGTTTTTATGAGTCTCCTCTGAACTCTGTTGTTTCCTGTGATACCACCATCAGGACTCCCTAGAGTCATGTAGTCATCTAGGGTTTCCATATTCTCTAGTATTTCTTTGGCTGTCAAAGTGCTAGGCTTGGTCACTCTGCCTTAGTTACACTGCACCTCCAAGAAAGTTTGGGAGACGGACTTTTCAGGAAAGCCCCGTTAGATGCACTCTTCCAGTCTTAAGAAGATTCATAGTGAGGTGGAAGAAATAGCTGTGAGCCTTCTTTTGAACAATGAGAGACTGGTTTTCCCTTAAAACTTGATGCTGTGGTGTTTTATGACTCCAAACTTTTTTTTTTTTTTTTTTTTTTTGGAAATAAGTTTTCACTGTATATCCTTGGCTGGCCTAGAACTCACTATGTAGATCAGGCTGGCCTCGAACTCACAGAGATCCATTTGCCTTGGCTTTCTGAGAGTTGGGATTAAAGGCATGAACCATCACACCCAGCCAATTCTGAGCTTTTTAAAGCTGTTGGTGTTTTAAAACCTAACTATTCAATTCAAAAATCGAAGATATCCTGAGTTGGCAGATTTTCTCCTGGGTTCTTGACTCAAAGCCTGCTACTTGACAGGAGTAGTCTGCATGGGGCAGGCATGCTCTTCTTGTCCCATTGTGGATAAGGGAGTTCTTGCCTTGCTACCCCATATGTAATGTACCCTCAGAATGTAATCTAGCATTGAAGGCATCGGGCCCTGGGTCTCTAGGTAGATAGATGCCTTTTGCAGTCTGTACATGACTTGGTTTGCATGAATCCAGTGTCTGTTCCTTCAGATAACTTGAGTACAGTGAAAGCAGTGCCATTTTCAAATCAGTCTGTGCAATACCAGGAATGGTCGCTGCTTGCCTTACTTACCTTCCATCTCTCTGTGCTAAAGGACACTTGGCTCTGCTGCCTAGCCAGTGGAGAAGCAACAATGTTCAGGTAGTTTTGGGGAGGGGAGGAAGTGTACCTTAACTTTGTCAAATGAAGCTGTAGACTGCCTGACAGATAAGAGGCAATAGTTTGTGGACTCTCAGGAGCCTCTTTAATTTCTTGGTGAGTTTTATTTTGAAAGTTAGTGGTTCCCTCCCCCTTCCCTGTAGTTCTCTCACAGAAGTTGTCACCTGGGCATCTCTGAGATAAATCTAATCTCAGTTCTCTTTCCTGAGAAACTAGGGTTGTATCCATATCCACTGTGAGGGAGCAGGTGGTCTTCATCCACTGCTGGATTCTGTATCAACACTTAATTGCATGCAGGAGAGTTCCAGTGTAAGGAAACGCTGATTCTCTTCAAACTCCCATTCTTCAAATAGCATTTAAAAAGCCAACCTGTCCCAAACAGGATTCCACTTAAATTTTGAGTAGAATCCATATGTTCACACTATTAGAAAAGGAAATAAAAGCAAGGGGGGAAAGCTTCCTGAAAATTATCCTCGTCAACTGATTAAAGTGAAGCACTGTTTTAAAATCAGTTACAGGACTCAGAAAACAGTAGTTTTGTATGGTGTCTTTTAATGAAACGCTCAGCCCCCTCCCATGTGTTCTCTACAGTATAAATTCTCACTAAGTGACTAGTTTCTAATAAACCAGCTTCATAGCCCCCTCCTCTGTGCTGTGTGCTTAGTTCAAGCAGGAATGATAGTAGAGGGCAATGTATAGCCGAAATTCCTGTCTGGTAAGGTGTTCATCAGAGGGAGAGGGCCCGGGTGGGGAGGGACTGGCCAATAGTTCGTATCCTGGTGGGTTGGGACATTCTGGTGGTATGTCTTTTTTGAGCCCATAATGAAATCTATTTTGTCCCTCACCCCACCCCCACCCACCCTTCCTCTGGCTTCTTCTTGCTTAGTTACATATGCCTTTTTCCTACCCTCTTGCTAACATGTGCCCAATGACATACTTCTAACCTGCTAATATTTCTTGGAAGGTAAGCTCTCTTGCATTCTGATAATTGTCTATTTGATTTTAAATGCCAGAGCACCCAGAGGCACCCCTACCTACATCACCACATGTACTAGTACATTGGAGTTTGCTAGTATTTCTGCTTAAAGAACTTAATGGCGGATTCATTAAACAGAGATCTTTGCTAACTTGGGACACTAAAAACAAAATTCTAGGGCCACTCCAGCCAACTTGATGTCCTCTGATATGACTCAGAAAGTACCCTTCATATTTGCATCAGGCACCAAGTGCTCTGTGAGTACTGCTGAGGTGTGCCAGCACGTAAGCATGCATTCCCTGACAGCTGAACTCTGCCTGTCAGAGGGTCTGTCTTTCCACACGTGGAGCACATGCCAGATGCCGAGTTAAGTTCATCCCGGGCAGTGGTTCTCCATAGCCCCAGACTGTCTGGTGTGTGTAGAGAGGAATGACTGAGCTGGTTTCCATTTGGCACTGAGCCAGGTAGAGCAGGTGTCTGTGCCTGGCCTCCAAGTAGGAGTGTTGCCTAGTTGCCCTGAGTGTCCGTGTGCCTAACATTTTCACCTTTCCTGCTCATCTGTGTCTATCATGATCCAAAGTGTGAGATAGTGGTTGTGTCTTCAGTTTGTGTGCATTTACCTTGCTTGACTTTTTATTTTATTTTTTTTTTGTTTTTCCATTTTCAACATCTATCATTTGGTTCCACAATGTATCTGCCTCGGTTGACCATTAAATGTTCCCAAAAACTCTAACCCAGCCTCCACATTAATTCTAAATTTTATGCTTTTCTAGGTCTCCAGAGAGAGCCCAGTCCTTGTCCTGTAATTACTGTAGAGCACTTTAAAGAACCCGTGGGTGCCAAAGGCCTCGCCCTCTATCCAGATTCCTGCAGAGTTCCTGGAACAAAGGCCCAGAACACCTTAGAGTCTGATTCCCTGGCCCGAGAGGGCCCTTCCAGCAATAGCTCCTTCCATAGCAGCGAGGAGGAGGGCACCGACTTGGAGGGGGACATGTTGGACTGTAGCGGGTCTCGGCCTCTCCTTCTGGAATCTGAAGAGGAGGATGAGAGCTGCAGGCCTCCCCAGGGGAAGCTGGGAGAAGCCACTCTGTTCTCTGAGTCTGGAGTGTCTGCTGAGCCAGAAAAGGGGGGACAAGGCGGGAAAAAGAGCCAGTTCTTCCCAGTCAACCAGCAGGCCTCAGACGGTCTCGGAGAGCCGGATGTCTTTGCCACAGCACCCTTCAGGAGCTCGCTGGTTCCAGCAGATGCCATGGACATTTTCTCCAAAGCCCCTTTTGTCTCTAAGGGCAGTGTAGCTCCTTCCCAGACAGAGGAGATGGACGTGTTCTCCAGAGCTCCTTTCACCAAGAAGAGGAGCGTGGAGGAGTTACTGGCCGTGCAGGGCTCCTCACAGGATTTGCCGATGCAGGCCGGCCTCAGTCAGCCTGGTGAAGGGCCCCTGCTTCCAGGCCGCGATAGAGCCATGTACACCCCTGCCCAGGCACAGTATCCTGTGACTGGCTTTGCACAGCAGGCCGGTCTCCCCTCCCACACTGCCCAGGTGGCAGACCATTTTGATGGCAGCTCTCCCAGGGGATCTCCCATGGAATCTGGGAGTCATCCTAGTGACAGAAACAGAGGACTGCAGCCCCAGAAAGAAGCCTTTTCTGGGCCGGTGGCTGGCAAGCCATTCCGCCCCCAGGCTTTATCCAAATATTCCCGACACTATAGCCCAGAAGATGAGCCAAGTCCAGAAGCCCAGCCCATCGCTGCCTACAAGATTGTCTCACAAAGCAATAAGCAGCTGCTAGCTGGCTCTGTGTCTGTCACATCTCTGTCCTCCAGGACTACAGAGCTGCCCGCCGCCGCCGATCCTTTTGCTTTAGCGCCCTTTCCTTCAAAGGCAGGCAAACAGAAACCCTAGGAGCAGAGAGCAGCCTGAGGCCTGCCTCCACCCACCCCACCAGCACCCATCACACCACTCCTGGCTGGCCTTTCAGGGACTATCCACTGTGACCCTGCAGTCACTGCCTCAGAGCAGAATCGCTACAAGGCAACTAGTGGAGTTGCTGTGAGACTCGGCAGAAGCTCTTTATGTTCCACTTTCTGCTTTTGCTTATGCTCATTTCTGGGTGCCTTCCACCTGCACCCAGAACCCTTTTTAATCCAGGAATATTTTACCCCCAGTTCACAGGGGCTGTATTGCACCACAGCTTGGAATACCTGCAGCTCCTGTTGGGAGTCACTTGAATCCAAGAGTCAGGATGAATCCCTCCAGGACTCTACAGGACTCCTGGAACAGAGAGATTTCCCGATAAAAAGAGCAATATCAGTCTCCTGCACATCTGAAGAGTTAATCCTTCAGCCTCTCATCATTCATTCCTGTGGAGCCAGCAGCTCTGAAAAGGATTCTGGGATCTGTCACTGAGTCTGTATGAGCCAAGCTGGCCCTTGTGCACAAGAGTCTGGGTGCATGGTGTGGGTCAGATTCTCTGTCGTGTAAAAGAGCACACAGGTGGAAAAAGCTCACTTTGCCCTCCCATAGTCTCCTTTTTAGACTAGTATGGATACATGCCTGTGCATGCGTACAAGAAACCTTTTTCCTCCGAGGGAAACCACCATGCCTACCTCCGTTATCAAATCATTTTCTTGTGTTTGCCTGTTGACCTGACTTGATTTTTTTTTTTTCTCATGGTAAAATTGAAGTTGTTGGACTGTATGGGGGCAATCCTGTTGGAACTGAGGTTTCAGAGTGAGTTTTTAAAATTCCATTTACCTAGTTTTAAAAAAATCAAAATTTCAAAACTGGACATGGTAGTTCATGTCTATAATCCAAGCTCTTGGAAAGCTGAAACAGGAGGTTTACCACAAGTTAGAGACTAGCCTGGGTTTAATACTGAATTCCAGGCTACCATATCTCCTCCAACCCAAAAAAGTCACTGGTAATTCTGTTTTCCCCTGGCAATAGGGGAAGAGCATCTTTAGTGTTCCAGTTGCTGGGAATCCTTCCAGGGTTCCATTGTATGAAATGAAATTATGAAATTCATTAATCAGGAACCTAAGCCACAAGCCAGGTTTGCCTGTTTTTTCCCTCAAACTCTTACCCATACACCTCTGTTACCTCTTGAGTGGATACAAACCTAAAACCTAGAAGTAGGTTGGAAATGAAAAAGAGCTGGTCAGCTGTCCTTACAGATCTGTAAATTATCTGTTCCGTTCAGATGGTAAAGTAGAACAGACAGGTGACTGGCTGGGTTTTCACAAGTGTGTTTTTATTTCTGGAAAGCACTGACTCATTTCTAGTGTTTTCATAGCCTTCATTTTTAGTGCCTTAAAAAAAAACAAAAAACAAAAAACAACCTCACGACTCCGTGGGGAGGTTTCAGTTGAGGAAGTTGAGTTTAATGGAAAGAGTGTGCACCAGACTCAGGGTGCATGCTTACAGCTGCTAGCATACACTTCCTCCACTTTCTTGGGAAAGTTTGGAGAGTTGTGCATCAAGCTACATTAGTGATAGGAAAATTACTAGACGCCAGGCATGCTAGCACACTCCTGTAAGCAGGGCACTTAGGAGGTACAGGAAGAAGGGGTTTGAGGCCAGCCTAGACTATATGAGACACTGTCCCAAAAAATAAAAGAATTACTGAAAATGTATACAGTAATGAAGCTTAAATGCCAGACTGCACTTGCAATCAATTAGTTGTGATGTTCTTTAAATTTGCAAGTCAGGGTTTGGGTGCACAACTGAGTGGAAGAATACATGCTTTGCATGCACCCTGCCCCGGGTTCTGTCCTTGGCACACACAAAAATAAATAATAAAACCCAGGACTCTTGACAGCAACGTAAGAATGATTACTTTTGGCCTGGTATGGAGATAGGCACCTTAACTCCAGAACTTGTGAAGCAGAGACAGGTGGATCTCTATGAGTTTGAGGCCAGCCTTGTCTACATAGCAAGTTTCAGGCCAACCAGTGAGTGAAAGCCCATCTTAAGAGGGAGAAAGGAAGCTATTTTTCAGTACTTTTCTTTTTGGTATTCTCCACCTGTTTAAATAAAAGGCAGTGTGCATATCCCCCCCCCCCCCCCCCCGCATCAGTGGTTGCCATATGAGGGCTCCACTCCATCAGAAACCTGCCTTTCACTTCAGTAAAGGCTAACTATTCTCTCTAGGAATTTGCTTTCTCATAGTTATTATTTTTGAATTTTTTGTATACTAGTGGATACAAACTGATTTTTTGTTAAATGAGTAGTTTGGCTAATGTACATGGAACTTGGCAACCAAACTTCCCATGCTTGTTGTCAGGTGAAGTCCTCCAAGGCATGTGCAAAAAGGATGGAAATGTTCAGAGTCCTCACTTGAAGTCACAAGCTCTTGCCAGGTTGCAGCATATACCTGTAGTCTCAGCTGCCTAGAAGACTGAGGCAGAAGGACAGCTTGAGTCCAGGATCTCAAGGCCAGCTTTGGCAACATACAAGGACCCATTTCTTGAATAGAAATTTCAGAACGCAAGGTCAATGAGCTCCATAACAGTGCTACACACTGTTCTAACTTTGATTACTGTATTACTCCATCTAATCCGTCATTTTAATTCACAAGGTTTTAATTCATTTAATTCAAATTAGAGTAAAATCATGGACTCTTTATTTTATATAGTTGAATCATTTATGAAGTGTGGGGCTTTCGGGCCTTTTTTCATCTACTGAGTGGAAAGTCTGTCTACCATCTTTGAATCGGGAATGAATGTGACCACATGCAGATTATTTTGGTTTTTTCTAATGTAGCAGTTTGTGAAGGAAATCTGACAAGAGATTAGCCAGCAGATGAGTTCTGAAGGAGATGCTGTGGAAGAGTCTGGATACAGGATCAGTGTGTACTTTAATGTCCTGATTGGAAATCTGGAAGTTTGTTTTACAGGGAATTAGGGGTGCTTAAAGTCTGTGAACCAATACCAAGTTCCTAGTGACCATACTCTAACAGTTAAGGAAGAGGAATCATTGTCAAATACTACACTTTGTTTTCATTTCTGCTTGTGCTGGCCACTTTGTATATTTTTCATAGGAAACAGGAAATTTTGAACTTTTGACTCAGAAAGAGATGAGTCAGAATGTCCTTAGACAAAGCCTTAAGCCGTATCATGTACTGGTGAACTCCTGAATGATGTGTGAGGCTAGCTGGGGACAGCTCAGAGATGGAGCCTGCCCACGTGAGGCCCTCGCTTCCTCCCCATTAGCTGACTAATGAGCACTGTTAACAGAGTTAACTTATGTGTGATGGAAATTGTCTCTCCAGTTTTTTAAGCTTACAATACAGCTCTTTTGCGCCAAACCCATGGTTAGCGCCAAAACAAAATGAAATAGTGAAATGAACATCTGTGGCAGGTACACGTATGATCCCAATACTTGGGAGGCTGAGGCAAAAGAATTGTGAATTCAAATCAAGACCAGCCTGAGAAGCTTAGCAAGATCTTAATATTAAAATTTAAAGAGGGTTGGTTATGTAGTTAGGTGGTAAAATGCTTACGTAGCATGTGCAACCACTGGATTTAATTAACTCCAGTACTGGGAGACAGAGGGCACACAGATGGTTCCATCATGTGATGGTGAGCAATGTAGCCATGAAAATGAACAGAAGTTGGTGCTGAAAGCAGATTTTAGTTCATACAGGCTGTTTTGTCTTGGCTCACTAATGGAGTTGAAGACCTATGTACTGGTGCATGCCCCAGCGTGTGTATGTGTGTGTGTGTGTGTGTGTGTGTGTGTGTGTGTGTGTGTGTGTGTGTGTACACATGTGCTAACTAACCCATGTTGTGTCTCAGTTTCATCTGGCAACTGAGATCTTTTAAATGTTCAAAAAAAAAAGCTGTCTTTCTGGCCTGGTGTATATTTATTAAGTATTGGACCATGTGCTTGTCAGTGTTTTCAGTTGCTCTTCACTGGTACATAGTGATAGAGTGATCTGATGATAAGAAATCTGTATTTTTACTCTGTGGATGAAAAGAAAACATGTATCAAATTGCATGATATGTGTACATTACTTCAAATAGGAAACTTAAGTGGGAAGTTGGGGAGCAGGAGATGCAGTGCCCTCTCCAGCAGGACCGAGGCCACTTCCAGTGGAGTCCATTTGGGTCCCTCAAATGTTAAGAAATGTTGCTCCTTGCTGTGTCTTTCACATTCAGACTTTCGAGCACATCCCAGTCAACTCCAAAACAGCTGCTGGTCACAGCATTTTTATCAGAATCAAACTTCTTTTGATGAAAGGTAGTTTGCAGGAGGACAGCGGTAGAAGGCAGGAGCACCCTACCACTTTCCATGGCCACCTGTTTCCCAGCCGTCCAGTGCTTGCCTAAAAGAGTCAACACTGGGAATTGTAAGTGAAACCATGTCATTTGAGTGATAGCCTTTGTCAATCAAATTTGTTTTGGTCTAACCACCAGAACACTTGAAAATTTAATAGAAATTTCATTAAAGAAAAGTTTCAAAATGCTTAAAAATAAAAAGTAGTGTCTAGTTGTTTCTGTTCTGTCCCAGAGTTCTTTGTGTGCCCCCCCATTCCTAATCCCCCTTAATTTCCTCCTTCAATATTCTCTTGTTTTGACCAGACCAATAAATGGGTGGTGAACTGTCATTCTAGCTTATGGTTGTTTCCCTTACTACTGTAAAATTTCATTTTAGGATTCAGGCCAGCCTTGACAATCTAACAATGAAATGATTCACCCTCCCCTAGAATAAAGGACAGAGGAGAGTTGGCAGGCCCCAGCTTTCCTCTGTGGAGATGGAACCAGAGAGCACTCTCCACCCTGATCCTATATGGCTCTAGAATGAGTATATATGTGAGAGGACTCTAGAATAGCAAAAATAACTAAGTGCTGGCCATGGGGACACATGCCTGTAATGAGGCACGAGGTTCACTATGAATTGGAGGCCTGCTTGGGCTACATAGCAAGACCTTGTCTCAAAACACACACACACTCACAAAAGGATAAATATTACCTACATGTGTTTTAGGCCAAAATTTCTGTAACTTGTAAATCCATGTGTTGTCAGCTGTATTTCAGCAGCCTCTGACTTAGGCAAGTGTTGCACAGTTCTGAGTTGATAGTAAACATTACCTATGCTGCCTTGTGCTGGAACCATGTGTCGGACCTCCAAGGGGGTCAGAATAGACTTTTCAACATCAGTCAAGCATAGATCAGGGTTGGCTGATAGCACATGCTTAGACTGTGTGAGGACTGTGTCCAGTCTCCAGCACTTTCACTTTGAGGTAATGGGAGACAGGGAAATCGTTTCCTTCAGAAATGGTGAGCCTGCTGTGTTCTGCGAGTCTCTACCAAAGATGCTTTGTAGGAAGAGTTTCTCAGCGTCTGTGCGCAAACATGCATCCTCCTGCTTCCCTTGTGGTGGTAACCCCAGCCCTTCCAGTTAATCATCTGAAGAGGACTTGGGAGGGACCACAGGCAGCTGGCACCAGTAACTCAGTTCCCTTTGCCAAAACCTCCGAATTTAGCATTGGAGTTGTTTGCCTCTGTGGTGAGGGAATTGACTAGCCATTGCTTCAGCCTCCTTCCCAAGTAAGCGCCTTCTTGTGGTTGGCACTGGGAGGACAGTGGTGACCTGCATCACAGGGCCTGAAGATGTTATTTTGAAAGGAACATTTGATGTCACCTTTAGGGAATAGAAACCAAATAGCAGAGGCCTAGGCCCGTTCCTATTGCGAGGAGGGAAGGTGAGCGCCCTCTGCTGGCAGTATTTGGAGTTGATTGAGGATCTGTAAGCAGCCTGGAAGGAGTGCTGAGGTCAGCAGGCCTCAGGGATCCTTAACACGCAAACAATCTTGGGGAAACCAGAAGGTCATTCTTAGCAGTTTTTGTAATACGTCTGATTGCAGGCTGTTAGATTATGTTGTTCACTCTGGGTGTGATCTGTCATATGTATCTGATAGTTGTTATGGATAATTGTTTGGGTTGTAAACTCCTATACTCTATTAAAATGAACCTAATTAAGTGACTAAGTGGTGTGCTTTTTCTTAAGTGGGATCTTCTATGGACGAAAGGGCCCCAGGCACCTTTCAGCAGCACAGAGCCTGTGATAGATTCTAATATTCCTGAACAGAAGCCAGTGTTGGCACAGAGAAACCTACATGAATAGAACCTGACATTCCAAGCTCTCTGTCATGAGGGAGAACCTGCCTGCCTGTTTCCAACTGTGAAGAAAACAACCTGGGTGGTATTTAACTAAACTTCCTGAGCTTGACTTAACAGGATTCAAGAACTGGCGATATGCTGTGTCCAGAGACTGTGTTCACAATCCAGGGCCCCAGAGTTTTGGTATAATAAACATGAGTGAAGCCAAAGTTGGCCACATTTTCTGAGAATTTACTTATCATCTAAATATAAACCTCCACCCGCTTCCATGATTTATTTTTTATTTTTTGGAACCTGAGTCTCACTATGTGGCCATGGCTGATCTGGATCTCACGATGTAGACCAGACTAGCCCCACACTCACAGAGATCTGCCTGCTTCTGCCTTCTGAGTGCAGGAATTAAAGCCATGTGCCACCATACCTGGCTAGTTTTATGATTTAAAGTTCTTAAGTGTTGCCAGGTGGTGGTGGTGCACACCTTTATCTCCAGCACTCAAGAGGCAGAGGCAGGTGGATCTCTGTGGGTCAAGTCCAACACAGTATACAGAGCAAGTTGCAGGACAGTCAGGGCTACACAGAGAACCCTTGTCTTGAAAAAAACCAAACAAAAAACCTCAGCTGTTTTGTGTTTCGAAATTGCAGTAGCAGTCACCAAAGCTGCTTGCTTTCTTACCTGAGACTGCGGGTGCTCTGGGGGAAGACAGACTCCCACTGAGCTTTCTACCAAGCTGTGGGACAAGACTCTCAGTGGGAGGAGTCAGGAAAATGCCACTAGCTGATGGCTAAAACCTATGACTCTAAACTTTTGTCTTTCCTTGAGTTCACCTTAGATTGGAGTAGTGAAATCCGGGCTGTAGTTAGAGTGTATCCTGGGGAAGGAGAGGAGCTATCTCCTTGGTGTGCCCTCAGATAAGCTTAGTCCAGAGGCAGTCCACAGTCTCCGCACACTGTACCAGTCTCTAGTGGACTACTCCTCAAGTCAGCTGCTGGAACCCGTACTTCTACCTTGACAAGATTTAAATACAGATTTTAACTTGGAATGTTTGAATTTATTAAGCATAGGGAGTACATGCAGGACATGGTTGTGCATGCCTTTAATCCCAGCGCTGGGGAGTCAGAGGCCAGCCTGGTCTCCAGAACAGCCAAGGCTACACAGAGAACCCTACCTCAAACAACAAAAACAAAAACAAAACAAAAAGTATAGAGGGTATAGAAAGAACACAGTGGAAAAATGTAGAATTTTTTTTTTTAAATTTTGTTTGAGACAGGCTCTCACCCTGATTGGCCTCAAATTCATGGGTGATCTTCCTGCCTCAGTCTGCTTTGTACTGGAGTTAGGGATGCATGGTATCATATCATTGTAAAATTTGCAATGAACCAAAAGTTGACTAATAAGTCTCCATTGTATGTAGGAAAGAATATGCCTCAAAACAGTGATAGTATCCAAACATGCATTCTATGGGCAAGTGATTAAGATTTAAATTGGCCTAATGAAGTTGCTTCATCGTTTATACCCACATATTAGTGTTCTAATCCTTAAAACCTGAGGATGTGGGGGCTAGATGGGAGGGGAAGAAAACTGGGAGGAGTAGAGGGAGGGGGAACTGTAATCAGGATATGTTATGTGGGGGCGGACATCTATTTTCAGTAAAAGGGGGAAATAAAAAGAGAGCCTGTCCTCTCCCCTCACCCCCCACCCCCCACCCCGCTTCCCCGCCTTGGCTCACCCGCAGCACCGCCCTCCACCTGTAGAGGGCGCGCTTCCGTGACCGCACTCTCTCCAAGGCCTGAGTCAGAGTAGGACTTGGAAAGTGAGGGGGGCGTGTCCGCGCAAGCGCACTGATACCGAAATGATGGCGGCCGCGGAGCGGGCGTGGGGAGCAGTAGCTGATGTAGCGCGGCTGTGCAGGCGGTAGGTGTCGGCGCTGGGGCCAGCAGTTCCCTGTCGCCGCCCTCTCACGTGAAGGGGACTGGTGTCTGATGGAGTCTTGTCCTGGCTCCAGAGCCCGAGGCCCGGCCACCTTCTCGTACGTCCCTTCCCCTTGTAAACCCCGTGGGGATGTGGCTCCGAAGGGAAGAACATTCCCGGGTAGTTCCCTTCCCGATCCCGGGAGACACATCCAAGGTCAGGCTCTGAGGGAAGCGACTGGAGGGAACCCACGGCCCAGGCCTATGCCGGCCGTGTCTTGTTCCTCTTCCAGAGCCACCCTGATTCTGACTTCCTCAGACATCTGTCAGTCCCAAGGGTGACTCCTGTAGAAAAGGGCCTAACTGTATGCTGATGGTTACCTTGAAGTTTCAAATGCATTTCATGAGCCAGGTACGTGGGCCCACCCCTGTGTCGTCCCCGCACTTGAGAGGTGAAGGCAGGAAGACCAGGAGTTCCAGGCTAGCCTGTATTATAGGAGGCCACTGGCTTAAAACTCCTTAATGCATCTCATAAAAATAAAGGATTAACAAAAGGATTTTGTGGGTTGCCCCCTTCTCCCCTGTTTTCGATTACCTTTTTTGTTTGTTTGTTTTTCGAGACAGGGTTTCTCTGTATAACAGTCCTGGAACTCGCTTCGTAGACCAGGCTGCCCTCGAACTCACTGAGATCTGAGTGCTGGGATGAGAGTGTGCGCCACCACCACCACCACCACCGCCGGCTGGATGACTTTTCTTGAATTACTTTCCTCCAGGTCTTTTAGAATTCAAACCTTCCTGCCAGAGTACACTTCTGATTTATCGGCTCTGCTGCTCTTTTTCAGGGTTGAAGGAACAGTACTGGAATGCCAGGGTGTTTCCAAATCCTGGAATATTCACTCCATTCACTTAATGGGTAGTTACTGGTTACTGCATAGTGATAAGAGCTGCCATTTGCTGAGCACTTACTGTGTGGATTGATAGGTGCTCTTGAGGGAGAATGATCTCCAGTGCTCTACATGCCTTTTGTTTTGAGTGCGTTTATTAAATATACAGCAAACAGTAAAAGTGTAAGACAGCAAGCAGCAAGAAGGCAGAGCGTCAGAGCAGACACACCATCCAGCAGAACAGACTGGGGAAGCCCCGGGAACCAGCAGTTACCTGGGGACTCGGGTGGACAGAGGAGGTCCAAGGCAGAGTTTCTTCTCCTGGGTATGACTTGTAATTAGCCATTTCTATCATAGGTATTTTTATATCACGTGATTAAACAGTAGCTGAGTCTTGTATTTTGGGAAGGTGCTTGGGAATGATTTACTCCCCAGCTCTGTTGAAGGGACAATGGTTTTACTCTGACAGTTTACTCTCCTGGTCTAAAGGGCATGATGTTTTTCTTGTGGCCTGTTTCACTCTTCTGTTCTTTCCCTAACAAGGGGTCTTGGAGAACAATTTTAAGTAAACACTTCAGGCAGGTGGATGGATCTCTGTGTTCAAAGCCAGCCTGGTCTACAAAGCAAATTCCAGGCAGCCAGGGCTACATACACAGTGAGACCTTGTCTCAAAATTTAAAAAACAAAACAAAACGAAAAAAACTGAAGTCAGAGCTGGAACATTTTTCACTACTAAAATGTCCTTTTATTTCCTTTTCTAGCAGTAGTTATTCTCAAAGCTCCCTCTGTTTTTACATTAATGATACTATGAAAATACCCAGTCAGTGTTTCTCTATCAGAGAGAAATGGAAGTGCCACCCTGGATTCATGTTTCCCAACAAACATATAGATTGGTGGTTGCCCTAGTAGTGTAGAGGTGATAGTCTGTATTCTGTCAGACTTTAGACTTGGAAATGTCGGGATGAAAGTGAGTGTCCTTAATCTTTTTTTTTTTTTTTTTTTTTTTTCCAGAGCTGAGGATTGAACCCAGGGCCTTGTGCTTGCTAGGCAAGCACTCTACCACTGAGCTAAATCCCCAACCCCAGGTGTCCTTAATCTTACCTGTTCCTCCAGGACAGTTCCTAACTTCAGATTTGGGGACATTTGTGTTTCATGAGGTACCATGGGGCCAGAGCTCAAGTCTGAACACAGAATTCATTTGGTTTTTCCATGTGCACCTCACCCATAATGGAAACTGTATGCATCGTTTTTTAGTGGATTTTGGCAGAACCCTTACATGAGGTCAGGTATGGGATGGGTTGAAGCTTAGAACACTTAAGATTTTTGTTCAGGGGTGCTGGCTCATCTCCCCACCCCCTCCTCTTTCTTGCCAAAGCTGGGATGCTCAAACCAAGGGCTTTGCCAGTGTTAGGCCAGCACCGTACAGCCGAGCTGCATCCTCAGGTTGCCTAGTTCTTTCTCTCCAGGTGACAGTGATGTGAGTCGGAAAGGGGAAGCTTTTCATTGTACGCATTGTTTCCCTTACCTGTTGTTAGCCACAGGACTCTGCTGCCTCAGTTTTAAACAAAGTAAAAAATAAAAAAAACCATCGTGGGACTGAGGGTCGGGGGCTGCAGATTTAAATCCATTTGTCCATTTCTGTTTCTGATGCCTGGATGTTAGTGTGTATTTCTAGTTACCAATCCAATGGGGTTCCATGTGTTTTTGCCAGCATTTTTATTTAATACATATGAGTGTTTGCCCGCACATGTGTGCATGCCATGTGCATGCCTGATGCCTAAGAAAGTCAGAAGAGGACTTTGGGTCCCTTGGAACTGGAGCTGCGGACAATTAAGACCTACCATAGAGAAGCTGGAAACAACCCAGACCTCTACAAGAGCACCAAGTGCACACAACTGCTGAGCCATCTCTCCGGGCCCTTTACCTCTGTTTTTTAATTGTTTGTATTACTTGCTGAAGTTAAAAAAAAATGTTGCAGATAGAAAATGGGAAGTTAACTCTCTATTATTTTTATTGCTGGTTATGTTTATATATACAAGAGAAGTATAGATTGACTTTAAAAGGTCAGATTGCTTGCTGGGTGTGGCACTCATGTCTGTGTTTCCAGAAATAGGGAAGCAGAGGCAAGAATATCCCAGAAGTTCCTGAAGCCACCTGGCTACACAGTGATACCCTGTTTCAAAACAACAACAAAACAGATGAGACTCCTTACTGTGTCATTCATTGTTTGTTTTACTTGTAGGCTCTGCCATGTGGTGACTCCATCCACCGTTAAGAAACAACCTCTGCACCAGTATGTGCGAAGACCACTTTTCCCGATGCGTGCAGCCTTGTCTAACACAGGTATCATTTCACCTCTTCAGAGAAAATCGTGGTACAGAAAGCAGTGGAACAGTGTTAGAGTTAACGGTCATAAAAGACAAGATTTTTAAAGGTTTCTTTAAAATTTTTTACTGCATTTATGTGTGTGAGAGAGTGTGCCACACTGCATGTGCGGAGGCCAGAGGACAGCTTGAGTCGGATCTCTGCTTCCACCATGTGGGTTCCGGGGGTTGAGTGGAGGTCTTTAACCTTGGCAGCAAGCACCTTTACCTCCTGAGCCATCTTACCAGCCCAAGAACTTGTCTGCCTTCTATTCAGAGGCTTATAAAAGGATCCAGTGTTTTTTTTTTTTTGTTTGTTTGTTTGCTCCCCCTCCATGGTAACATATACTTTATTGTAATTAGTCAGAGGACATTATCTGTAGACGTACAAAATGTCTATGTCTTGTAAACACAGTTTTTAGAACATGAGTTGCTAAGTAAATGATTTCCAAGATGAAATATTATAAAAAAGAAGTTACAAGTAGATTTGTGTTTGACAGAATCATGTGTATCTTAAGCTATTACTTTCTCTATTTCTGTAGGAATATCTGTACAACTGTAAATTCCTGGCTTTTATCGAAACCTTCTAGAGTCTGATTTGGAATGTAATTTGAAATGTGAGCACAGCAGGGTAGTTAGGGAAGCTCAGAGAGGCGAAGGTATATGTGGTTTGATGTGGTCACGGATTAGCCTCTCTCTCTCCATGCTACCTTGCACACCCACGGCCATGTTCTGGGGTGAGGCTGAGGGTGGCTGAGGGCATGACTTGAGTCAGGAAGAGGTCTTACCTCTTCTGTTGACTGGACATGAGGAATGGTTGTCCATGGCCTGCATGTTTTCTTGAATCTCAAAATGCCTTAGATGTAAATACTGAGTAACTCAGCAGGTCAGGCCACTTGAATTGGTTAAATTTTGTGGGACTGCAGCTTGTGGTTTTCTGGTCTTTTCCTGTTGGACACCCAGTGATTTCAGTCACTGACAGTTCCTTTCTACATTGTGCAGGAGCTGCTGCCAGCCTGTGTAGGGACCTGTGCAGTACCACTTCCCAAAAGGAAGAAAGTATTTCACATGAGTCTTTATCCTGTCCTAACTCAGGACACTTTCAGAAGTGTCAGTTGGATGTTTGAGCGAGGAGTAGATTTATTTATTTTTATTTTTGAGGTTGTATTTTAATTACAATGTTTCTACCTTCCCTTTCTCCCTATAAATTCTCCATATACCTCTTTCTACTCTCCTTCAAATTCTCTTTTTTCATCGGTTGTTATCACATGCATATATGTATTTGTGTACACATGTATATTCTTAAGTATAACCTGTTAAGTCCATATAATGTTACTTGTATGTGTGTGGAGTTGTTCTTAAAATACCTAATTAAGCTGGGCGGTGGGGGTGGTGGTGGTGGTGCACGCCTTTGATCCCAGCATTTGGGAGGCAGAGGCAGGAGGATCTCTGTGAGTTCCAGGCCAGTCTGGGCTACAGAGTGAGTTCCAGGACAGGCTCCAAAGCTACACAGAGAAACCCTGTCTCGAAAACAAAACAAAACAAAACAAAAAACAAAACCTAATTAAACCAAATTTAAAAATGCAATTGGAATGCTTTTGTTGAATATCTATTCAGATTAGTATCGAGGTAGCTTATTTATGTTAGAAGAGAAGAATTGTGTGGGGATACTGTATTTTTACTAATGTTTACTCCCCCAGTGTACATAGATTGTATGGGTTGTTTGGTTTGGTTTGGTTTTTTAGAATCTTGCTAAGATTCCAAGGCAAGCCTGGAACTTGCTGTGTAGCTGGGACTAGCATGAACTCAGGGTCCTCTTGCTCAACCCTCCCAAGCTGGGGCTGAAGGCTCTGGGCAACTACATTTATCTGAGTCTAGCTTTTGAACAAAATTTTGTTTTGTCTTTGTTTTTACACTTATAGTTTTATCCTTGGGTGTTTCTAAGACCTTCTTTTCTGTAGATCTGATTTACCCCAGTGTACTGAGCAGGAGAAAGCCAGCTTAACCCTCAGTAGAATGCCTAATGGGTATGGTGACTTTATTTACCAGTACATGATTAAGACAACAAAACATGAAACCAGGCTTGGTAGCCCACACCTTTAATCCCAGGACTCTGTAGTCAGAGGCAGGTAGATCTCTATGAGTTTGAGGCCAGCCTGGTCTACATAGTGAGACTGTATCTCTCAAAGAAAGAAAGAAACAAACAAACCTACAGAAAATGACTGGTTCAGAAAGAAAGTAGTGGCAGTCTTTCTTTAAAGTTTTATTTCAAGTTCTGTTTCCTGTAAAAGCAGATTTTTTTTTTTGGTTGGAGGCACAGACCTTTTAATGACATGCCTGAGTATCAAAGTTCAGGCATTTTAACGAATTATGATTTCTCAGCTTGAGAAATAAAGCTTGTGGGGCCTTTTCCCCTCCCCTAACTTTTCTTACTTCTGTTTATCTAAAAAGGAGCACTCTGGGAGGCTAGAGAGATGGCTCAGTGGTTAGAGCACTGGCTGCTCTTGCAGAGGCTAGGTTTGATTCCCAGCATCCGTATGGAAGCTTACAGCCATCCATGATTCCATTCTAGAGGGTCTAATGGCCTCTTCTGGCCTCCGCAGCACTGCAGACACATGGCACATATACATACATGCAGGCAAAATGTTACAATATAAAGTTTAAAAAAAAAAACCTAAAAAAGAAAGCACTGTGTTGTCCATAACTTGAACTGTTTTTTCTAGCATAACATTCTTTCTCTTTTTCAGTGCGATTCATGTTTATTCAAACACAAGACACTCCAAATCCCAACAGCTTAAAGTTTATACCAGGAAAGCCGGTTCTTGAGACGAGGACCATGGACTTCCCCACACCAGCTGCAGCCTTCCGCTCCCCTCTGGCCAGGTACAGTTTCTGCTGGCTTTTACCTGGAAAGCACAGGGCCCTCTGTAGTTTAGGCAGCCTTGCAGAGCTAGTACATTTTGTGGGCAGACTGATTTTAGGAGAGTTGAGTTGAAATTAAAAACCCTTTCTCCTGGGGAGTGTATTTGACAGCTCGGTAACATGAATACTTAAATTTTATTTATTTTTTTTTACTTAAGAAAGAAGTTAACCAAATGGGTATGAGTTTGTGTGGCTGTGTGAGTGTGCGTACACACCATGTCCAGAGAGTGTCCTTGAGTGTCCTCTATCACTCTTCATCTTGGTTTTTCAGACAGGGTCCCTCTGGGAACCTGCTGCCCACTTACTTAGCTAGACTGGCTGCCCAGAAGGTCCTCGGGTCCTCTGCCTCTCAAGCGCCGGGGTTGCAGGTGCATACTGCCATGCCCAGCTGCTTTCATGTCTGCTGGGGATCTGAACTCAGGTCCTCTTGCCAGTGTGCCGTGTACTTTATCCACTGAGTCGTTTTTTTGCCAGCACTTTTCAGAGTCTTGGGAGATGGGCATCTCTTGTAGCCTAAGCTGGTCACAAGTTCACCGTGTAACTCCTGGTACCTCCACTTCCTAGTGTTGGGATTGCAGATGGCTGCCACTATACCCAGCTTAAAACTCTGATTTTCAAGAACTATGAAAAGGTGCTCCGTGCATTTCATAAGGAAGAAGAACTAAGTTTCTAGGTTTTCATTCAGAACCATTAAGTGATGACAGTTGTCAGATGTGGCATGACCTTTAAAATCAATTAGGACAGTTTCCTAGTTCCCTAGAAGCATGTTACATGTGTGTCAGAGTAATACATGAAGTACACCAAGCCGCTCCTGAACCTATGGCCAGAGCAGTCACTTACATTGAGAATTACTACAGTCCACATCAGCCAAGGTCTTGCTTGCTTGCTTCTTCTCCCGGCCCCCAGTCCGCCTGTTCATCCTTCATCCGTCTGTCCGTCCGTCTGTCCTTCCTTCTTTATTTCTTTGTTGTGTACCAGAAAGTGATTGACTCCAGGGCCTTTTACATGCTAAATGTGTGTTCTGCCACTGAGTTGCACCCTAACACGAAGTGAAATTTCTGCCCTGATACTGCTTGCTGGCACATTTAGAAATCAGCATAGGTAGCTTCTGGTACATGGCCTGCATTCTGTATACCTCATTGAGGGCAGGCAAAAGTGAAGCCCAGAAATAATTTTTCAAATTTCTAGCTGATAAATGTGTACAATTTTTCTGACTTAAGCATGCAGTTTCTCAGAATACACTTTAGAGCATTTATTTTTCATGCTTTTGAAACAAACAGAAATGTATATATTATAATTTAATGCACATACTTGTGTGTATGTGTATAAAACAAGTGTTTGATGGGTATTTCCATCCTTTGCACTTGTACAGTAGGTAATAGCTGAGGTGGTTAACGGCACTTGCCACTCTCGCAAAGGATTTGAGTTCAAGTTTCCAACACCTAGGCAGTTCACAACTACCTGTGATTCCAGCTCCGAGGGGACCCAGTGCCCTCTTTTTGCCTCTCCAGACTCTGCACTCATGTGCATACACGTAGACACACATACATACACATAAATAAAATAATTCTTTAAAAAGTAACAGGTGGGAGGCATTCTCATATTTTTTCATTTCTTTTTGTTATTTAGTTTAGTTTTATTAAATATAATGCAGTCCTTATCACTATTTAATTGATTTCACAGCTCCATACTGTGTGTGTGTGTGTTTTTTTTTTTTTTTTTTTTAAGAATATAACTTCAGGAACCACACAGGCATGCAAGGTTTGCCTAGGGATGTTTATTAGTCTAGTTGCACATGCATGCATGCAAGCAAGCAGAACACTCACACACATAAAATAAATAAGTCTAAAAGCTAACATTTACAAAAAGATACATATCTTCTGTGTGTGTGTCTCTCTGTGTGTGTGTGTGTGTGTGTGTGTGTGTGTGTGTGTCTGTCTGTCTGGGTGTCTGTGTGTTTTGCAATACTGGAGATTGAATCTAGGGCCTTGCATATGCCAGGCAGGAGTTCTACCACTGATCTACAGCCCCAGCCCAAGACATAACATGCTGTTAAGTGAAGAAACCAAGTTGCAGAACAGTGGTGCAATGTGATAATATTTATTTAACCCTCCAATAAAAACAGTGTACAACTCCATGAAAGTTCCTGGAGAAATATGCACACCAGAAGGACAACCTAGGATTTTAATTTCTTGATTAATTTGATTTTAACTTTTTAGTGGTTTTGTTCTTTTGAGATGGGGTCTCAGTAGCTCAGGCTAGCCTTGAACTACTGATCCTTTTCCCTCCATCTCTTGAGTTCTGGGATTAGAGACTGTGCTATGATGCCTGTCTTTAACCTTTTGTTGTTGAAATGTTTACATCCAAAAAGAGTTAGTGTAGCCCAGTGTGGTGACACATGTCTGTAAGCCCAGCCACCAGGTGGCATTAGAAGGACTGGGTGTTTGAGGCCAGCCTTTGCTACACGGTGAGGCCTTTATTTAAAACACACATACACACTCACACACCAAAACAAGAACAAACAAACAAACAAAAAACCCAAAAACAAAACACACTTCACTAGGGATGTAGGGAGCTACATGATAGAGCTCTCACTGAGCATGGATTAGGCACTGGGTTCAATTTTTTACCACTACAAAAAATGTAGAAAAAAAATTCCTGTTTCTTGTATTCACAGAGTTTATTATCTGCAACTAAGCAAATTGGTCTTGTCTTTGCTAAGCTATTGTAGGGAATGTTTTTGCTAAGCTCCTGAGAGAGGTCAGCCCATCTTTTGTCTTCCTGGAACCTGGCACTTAGAGATGCCAGATAGCTGCTGAGTGAAGGAGTGAGTGAACAACTGTCTTACTTCAGGTTCTCAGAGCTGTCTTTCTTTGTGGGTCTCCATGGTGCCCTGTTTTTTCATGTGAAGATACACTGCATTTTTTGCATGTGCCACAGCCTTTTCACTGATTGCCAGGTGGTGGACATGTTTGGGGCGGGGGCTGCTCTTCAGATTCATATGCATCTTTGGTGGGAGGAGGAGAAACAAAACCCTCTTGAGTTGATGGCATTTTAACCAGGGGCAGTCCGTGGAGGTAACTTTTCTCTTTACTTCTGCTTATGTTTATCTTCTTTGATGACTTTTTTCTTTTCTGTATTCACAGGCAGTTATTCAGGATTGAGGGAGTGAAGAGTGTCTTCTTTGGACCAGATTTCATCACAGTCACAAAGGTACAGTAATGAGTATCAAGGTAGACTAGCGGCCTTTGAGCTTTTTCTGAGTCCAGTGCCCCTCTTCAGAATTCTCATTGTTTTGGGTTTCAATTTTCCCTTCTTCGGTTTTTTGTAGATAGTCTTGCTCTGTAGCCTGAAAACTGTGGCCTGCCTTCCTTGGCCCCCTGTTGCTGGCATTACAAACATGTACCACCACTCTACCCTAGAATTTTCATTCTTAATGTGCTAGGGTTTTTTTAATAACATCGTGATATTGAAAATCTCAGGTGAAGTGCTGAAGAAATAGCTCTGCAGTGAAGGGCACTGGCTGCCCTTGCTGAGAGCCAGTTTAGATTCCTGGCACCCACATGGCTGCTCACAACCATCTATAACTCCAATTCCAGGGGCCTTGTGCTCTCTTCTGACCTCAGTGGGCACCAGCCACACACATGCTACATAGACATACATGCAAGCAAAACATTCATGCACATAAAATTAAGTAATACATAAAAAAAAAAAAAAACTCAGGTGATGCTTACTTCTTAGATTTGTCAGGTTAGTGAAAGGGATTTTCTGGCGACACTTAATTAAGATCCAGCTATAACTGTAATCCAGTAGCCTCATCCCTTCAGATAAAACACTTGAACCTCAGCAGATTCAATGCAGTGTCCTGGATTACAGGGCTAGCCCATTACAGAATGCAACCTTGGCAGGACTAGAAGTTCAGCTTCCAGGTTACTAGAATAAAATTAGTTTGTTTGTGTGTTTGTTTCATAAAATTTAAATAAGTGTTAACAATTTTATTATGTGGTAATTTGTGTGTGTGTTCAGGCATGCACATGGAGGTCAGAGGGCAGTTTACAGGAGGTGGTTCTCCTTCCACCATGTGAGTCCCTGGGATGGAACCCAGGTTGCCAGGCTTGGTGACAAGTGCTTTCACCCACTCAGCAGTCTGCTTGCCCCTAAGTAGTAATTTCACTAACTTTCTGTGAGTTGATGGAGTAAAAAGGGAATCAAGTCCATACTGTGAACAAATTACATATGTGTCTGTCATATGCCATAGTACACACGCCCTCTCTGAAGGGGATATGCTTACTCATTCTTTTGATGTGCAAATACCACTAATTTCAGATATATTTGCATAGTTCACTGTCCCGCAGCAGTACTGTGAACCGGGCCATGGTGGTGCTCGCCTTTAATCCCAGCATTCAGGAGGCAGAGGCAGGCGGATCTCTGAGAGTTCATTGTCAGTGTGGTTTACAGAGTGAGTTCCAGGCCAATCAGAGCTGCATGGTGAGACCCTGGATCACCAGAAAATAGAAAAGATTCTTGAAAGATCGGAGGTGGTAGTCTGGATTTGTTTTGCACTTGGCTGGAAATGCAACATGTTTCTTCAACATGATTATAGGAGAATGAAGAATTAGACTGGAATTTACTGAAACCAGATATTTATGCAACAATTATGGACTTCTTTGCATCTGGCTTACCCCTAGTGACTGAGGAAACGCCTCCAGGAGAAGCAGGTAGTATTGTGCTGGGTAATCGATGCTTATCTATATTTTATTGGATTTTCCTACTTCATTCACATTTGCCTTGATTTCAGAAGTGACCAGAATACAGCTTTTTAAATGTTTTTATTAGAATATATTAATTATACATAATTGTGGGTGTCAGTATGGCGTTTTATACGTGTGTGTGTGTAATGTGTTTTGATCATAACCGCCCTCTGTTCCTCTTTCCTTGTGTCCTTCACACTCCTGATGGTTTCTTCCCCTCCCCATCTAGTCCACTTCACTCTCATGCTGTCTAGTGAGTGACGCAAACGAGCCTGTTAGGGCTGCTTATAGGAGCACAGGGGAGACATTACCTGCTTGAGCTGGGCACCTCACCAGTGGTCCTTCTTCCTCAGCAACCATGAACTTCTGTAGGTCCTCAAGGAGGGTGGAGCCTCATGAGACCCGCCTCCTTCCATGTTCAGGGGCCTGATCAGTTTTTAAAGTTATTTTTTATGTGATGTGCATGGGTGTTTTGCTTTCGTCTGTGACTGTGTACTACCATGTGTGTGCCTGGTGCCGGAGGAGGCCAGGAGAGGGTATCAGATCTCCCTGGAAGTGGAGTTACAGACAGTTGTGAGGCACCATGTGGGTGCTGGGAATCAAGCCTGGGTCCGCTGGAAGAGCAGCCAGATAGCATTCTGCAGCTCTCCACCCCATCCTCCAGCTCTTAGATTCTTTCTGCCCCTCCCCCAACACTCTGTGATGGTCTCTTTGGAGTCCTGCTGATAAAGATGTCCCATTTAAGACTGACCATCCTGCAGTCACTTAGTCTCAGCACTGACAGGTTATGAGTCTCTGCAGTACCTTCTACCTATTGCGTGAAGAAGCTTCTCTGACCAAAGATAGCAGCACTAAACCTTAAAAAGAAACAGGTGAGCACATCATGTCCTTAGTAAAACAGCTGTAGCTTTCCACAGGGGCCTGTGCCTCCCTGTCACAGGTTTTTGACCAGGTACAGCAGCAGAACTGACTTCCTCCTGTGGAGTTGGCCTCAGTTCCAGTCAGGGAGCAGTTGATTACCACATATCAGGCTTGTAACTATTTCCCAGTGGGCACATCTGGCCTGGCTAGTCAGTGCTGTAGCACATGGTCCACAGCTGAATGAGATGGTTGACAATTCTCTCCCAGCAGCCTACACAGTACCTTGTGGCCCTGTGAGCTAGCCAGCAGGGAGGGAGCTTCAGCAGGAGGATCTTACAATCTAGTCCTTGGGATCAGCCAAGAGCGTGGGGTATTTTGAATGCATTTGGCTCGGGAACAATTCTAGATGGGACAAAACTTTGTATATATTGTTTTCTCAAATTGTTTTTAGTTTTCAAGACAGGGTTTCTCTATGTAGCCCTGGCTGTCCTGGAACTCACTCTGTAGACTAGGCTGGCCTCGAACTCAAGAGATCTGCCTGCCTCTGCCTCCCAAGTGCTGGGATTAAAGGCATATGCCACTGCTGCCCATTGTTTTCTTAAAACTTGTGTGTGTGAACACTAAATCTATTATGTAAAACTAAAATTTTAATTATGAAAAATTTTGAGAATTCAGAAAAATCATATGTTAGGCATGAACTTGCTTCCACTTAGATTTAACAGATGTTAGCATTTTCTGGAAGAGAGCGCCAAGAAACAAATAAATGTAAAATTTTCCATAGTTGCTTTAGACCCATTTTTAAATGAAATATTAAGGACACAAACCAGTGTGTGGTGGTGCACACTTATCTCAGCACTTGAGAGGCAGAGGCAGAAATATTGCTGTAAGTTAATGGCCAGCTTGCTCTGTATGGCAAGTTCCAAGCCAACCAAGGCTTTCTATTGAGAGCCTGTTTCCAAAAAGTGAAGTGGGGGGAGGAAGAGAGGGAGAAAAGAGAGAGAAAGAAAGAGGTCATGTTCTATATCTACCCCTTGCTGCTGAGTGTGAGCTTGGTTGGTTTGTATTTTACTGTGCCAGTAAGCTGAAATGAATGGGTAGAATTGGTGTCCATTCTTTTTCTTGTTATTTTTTAGTGTTTTTGAGACAGGATCTTGCTCTGTAGCCCAGGTTGGCCTGAAATTTACAATCCTGCCTCCTTCTCCATGCTGAGATTATGGGTGTGCACCTCCATACCCAGTTTCTGGGTTTTATTTTTAAACTTCAAGGAACTTGTGTTCTACCACAGCTTGCCTTTCACTGATTATAATCTATTTTATTTGAAGGTCCAATTTGTTTATTTATTTATTTTAAGATTTATTTATTATGTATACAGTGTTCTGCCTGCATGTATGTCTGCAGGCGGGAAGAGGGCACCAGATCTCACTACAGATGGTTGTGAGCCACCATGTTGTTACTGGGAATTGAACTCAGGACCTCTGGAAGAGCAGTCAGTGCTCTTAACCTCTGAGCCACCTCTCCAGCTCCCTCCCACCCCAATTTATTTATTTTAAGCACTGTGTTAGTCCATTGGAATGAATAGAGTGCAGTGAATTTGTCCTTTCGCTGTGGACATTGCTGGTGCCAGTGTGTTACAAATGCTGCTGTGGACATCCTGGTGCAGGTGTCTGTGGACTGTTCTTCACTGTGTGAGCTATTTGTGTGGACGTCCAGTACAGACACTGTTGCCGTGGACACACTGCTTCTGTGGAGTGGGGTGAGGGGATTATAGAGCTTCCGATAGGGAAGCAGCAGCTAATTACTGTGCTCATTAGCAGTGTGTAAGAGTTTCTGTTTTCTTAGACTTTGTCATTATTTCATATCTTTTTTGTCTTTCCTTTCTCTTTGTCCCTTTGGTGCTTAGAGACTCTAGAGAGCTTGACCTGCATTCCACTACCAAGCCAACTCCCACCTCTTTTGTTCCCCCCCCATCTCACCTCCTGAGACAGGATCTCTCTGTGTAGCCTTAGTTATCCTGTAACTTAACTGTAGACCAGGCTAGCCTTGAACTCATAGAGATCTGACTGCCTCTACCTCATGAGTGCTGGAATTAAAGGCATACGTCATCATTACCTTTGTTTTGCTTTGGTTTTTGAACCAGGGTCTCACTTTGCAGTCCATGCTGGTCTCCAACTTGCTGTGTAATGTAGGCTGGCTTGAGCTTTGAATCCTCTTGTCTCAGTCCACTAAGTGCTAGCTAGGTTTTTATGAGTGTGACTACTACCCAGCCAGCTACATTTATTTAAACCAGAATGTCTTAGTTAGGGTTCTGTTGCTGTGAAGAGACACCATGACCACAGTAATTCTTATAAAGGAAAACATTTAATTGGGGCTGGCTTACAGTTTAGAGGTTTAGTCTATTATTGTCATGGCAGGGAGCATGGCAGCATGCAGGCAGGCATGGTGCTGGAGAGGGAGCTGAGAGTTCTACATCTGGATCAGCAGGCAGCAGGAAGAGAGATATGGGCCTGGCTTGAGCATTTAAACCTCAAAGCCCACCCTCAGTGACACACTTCCTCTAACAAGGCCACACCTCCTAATAGTGCCACTCCCTATAAGCCTGTGGGGCCATTTTCATTCACACCGCCACACAGTATGTTAGGTCTGAAATGGTATCTTACTATCTGTCCGTCCGTTTGTCCCTGCAGTTCCAGGGGTTGAACTCAGGACTGCGCATATCTAGGTCAAGTGCTCTCCCACCGAGTCGGTCCTCCTTTACTTTGGGGGCTGTGTCTTACTAGTTGCCCAGGCTAACAACTCTATAGTTCACTCTATAGTCCAGGCTGACCTAACTTACTGTCCTCCTGCCTGCCTCCTGGGAGCTGGAATCACAGATCTGTGTCACCAGGCTGGCAGTGTCTTGGTTTAGTTTCGTTCTTGTGCTGACCCTGATCCTGGGGGTTCTCTGTCTTGTTTCACTTTATAAGCTTTCCACGTCAGTAGATTTCCTAGTCATTTTCTTTTTTTCTTTCCTTTTCTTTTTCTTTTTTTTTTTTTTTTTTTTTTTTTTTTTTTTTTTTTTTTTTTTTTTTTTTTTGATTTTTTGAGACAGGGTTTCTCTGTGTAGCTTTGTGCCTTTCCTGGAACTCGCTTTGGAGACCAGGCTGGCCGCAAACTCACAGAGATCCGCCTGCCTCTGCCTCCCGAGTGCTGGGATTAAAGGCTTGCGCTGCCGCCGCTGCCACCGCCGCCACCCGGCATCATTTTCTTTCTTTCTTTTTTTTAAAGATTTATTTATTATGTATACAGTGTTCTGCCTGCAGGCCAGAACAGGGCACTAGATCTCATTATAAATGGCTGTAAGCCACCATGTGGTTGCTGGGAATTGAACTCAGGACCTCTGGAAGAGCAGCCAGTGCTCTTAACCTCTGAGCCACCTGGCCAGCCCCATTTTCTTTTTTTAAAAGTGAGTCTTATGTCTTTTTTTTATATTGATTTAGTAGATTTAAAAAAAAATATATTCTAGGTATGTTTAGGAGATAGCTCAGTCAAGGATCTGACTGAGTACAGTCTCCAGAACCCACATCATAAATAAGGCTGTAGCAGGTGCACTCAGTCGCAGCACTGGGGAGGTGGAAACAGACTCTCTAGCCAGCCATCTTAGCCTACTTGTCTCACTTGTCCGTGCATATCCCCACCACACATGTATCTGCACAAACACCGTGTGTGTGTGTGTGTGTGTGTGTGTGTGTGTGTGTGTGTGTTGGGGGGGGGGTCTGTGTGTGTTCTGGGCTATGAAATAGTTATAACTAATTCTTCCTAATCATGGCTAGAGGCTAAAGGTAGCTCAGTGGTGAAGTACATCCTCAGTATATGTGCGCACACACATGCACACACATACACACACACTTACCACAAAGTGAAAAACAAAAGACATATTTAAGGCCAGGTAGTGGTGGCGCATGCCTTTTATCCCAACACTTGGGAGGCAGAGGCAGGCAGGTCTCTGTGAGTTCGAGGTCAGCCTGTTCTACAGAGTGAGTTCCAGGACAGCCCTGACAGCTACACTGTCTAAAACAAAACAAAACAAAGAGCAAGTTAACTATGCCTACCCCCTCAAAAAAAAAAAAGCCACAAAATTTGGGCTTGGGGTGTAGTATAGAGGTAGAGCCTTTGTCTAGCAAACACAAAACCCTGTGTTCAGTCCCCAGTACCTCAAAAAGAAAGAAAGAAACCACAAGCTGACTGGCTCAAATATTCCATCAGAAGGAATTTATCTCATTAGTGTGCTTAGAAGCAAGGATGTTGCTCAGGGTTAGATACTAACCTAATAGTCCAAAAGCCAGCAAGGCAAAACTCTACCAAGATCTCTTTATAATGAGCCTGTTTTCATGTACTGATGGAAAGACTTTCAAGGGACTCTAGGCGTGCAATGTGGATCAGGTAAAGCCTGATCTCACCTGTGTGAATTTACACATGGAAATGTACACATGCTTGGAGGAAGCCCTGTACTCGGTAGTAATGGGGACAGGAAAGGCAGCTTAGGACTGCTGCTCTAAGAGACTTGAATTTCATCGTATTTTATTTCTTCTATGAAAATGGACTCAAAGGTTAGTATAGCTTAATATAAACTACTTGTGAGGTCACTAGGAATTTAATATTTATTACAGAACAGCATGGGATCTCTGTATTTTTTCACAGATAAATACGTTTGTTGAAAAAAGATTTACGTATTATATACAGGCATTGGTAAAACTTATATACAGCTTTACAAAATTCAAGCAGTGGCCAAGGATATAGCTCAGTGGTAGAGTACATGCTCCATGTGCAAGGCCATAGGTTCCTCCCAGCACCACACATAGGCACTCACACACACAGACATGCACACACACGATAAAGCAAAACCAAAATGAAACACCATTCTTGGCTCAGATTTGTAAAGTATTTAGAAGTTTCCAGAAGGCCTACATCTGTATTTGATACAGTTATCTTGAAAAATGACTAAATTGAGAAGCTGAAGATTAAAAAGTTACTTCCTAAGTAGCTGTGCCTTTCCATCTCACAGTTACAGTGAAATCAGATAACATATATCTGTGCTGCTCTTTGGTCCTTGAGAATGTTAGTTTGTTCCTCACAAGCCCCTCCCTCATCTCAGCCCCAACATGATCAGGTTTCACTGTAGGATTTATTCCCTGTATTACTGAATATTAAGTGACCATTTTTCCTTGGTCTTTCTTTTGTGAACCACATGAGCCATGTCACCTTACCGAGTGTTGTGTTCTGTGGTTTTTTTTTTTTTTTCTTTTGCTATGTTTTGGATTTTGAGACAAGGTCTTTCTTGCTAAATCAAGCTAGCCTGAGCTCACTGTGTAGACTAGGCTGGCCTTGAATTTCTGTGATCCTTCTGTATCTGCTTGAGTGCTACCATGCCAGGCTGTGCTTTTATGTGAAAAGCCTTCCGTTTTAATGCTTATATAACTGCAAAATGGTTACTCTTGATTTTTTTTCTAGGTTCTGAAGAAGATGATGAAGTCGTGGCAATGATTAAAGAACTGTTGGATACTAGAATACGGTATGTGTTAAAACCTCCTAACGCCCTCCCCTCCCCCTTGCCGAAATCCAGTACTGCAAAGACAGCTCTCATTAAAGCTGCATGCTTTCACAGGAAATTGGAACAGGGCTACAGATAAATAGTCAGTGTAAACCACATAGGTCATCACCTCAGCTGAACTTAAAGCCTGTGCCTCAGTATTCAGTCACATCTTTAAAACTCATAGTCGAGAGGAATTTTCCTATATACGTGTAGGAAAGAACTTCATATTCGTGAGCATTGTGAAGAGAATAGCACCCATGTAGCAACTGCCCAGATAAGAATAAAGACAGGAGCAGGCATGGTGACACTCTGTAGGTGAGCTGTAGTTCCTGGGGAGGCAGAGGCAGGAGGAGCTCTGCGAGTTTTAGGCCAGCATGGTACACACAGTGAGACTTTGTCTCACACACAAAACAAAAATAGAAAAACAAGGATAAAGACAAGACTAGCAGACAGCCTGTCTCTACTTTTCTCACAGCAGACAAGAAAGTCCAGACTTTGAGAAAATGTTTTCTTCTTTAGGTATTTTTAAGAAACAACTTAGAAATTTAATAATAAGAGGCTGGCTAAGTGACAGAGTGTGGTGGCACATGCCTTTAATCCCAGCACTCAGGAGGCAGAAGCAGGTGGATCTCTGAGTTTGATGCCAGCCTGGTCTACAGAGTGAGTTCTGGAACATCAGGGCTACATAGAGAGACCCTGTTTCAAAAGACAAACAAACAAACAAACAAACCTACTGGTTTTACCTTGAAACAGAACAAAGAGAAACTGAAGTAGATTCTTAACACTGGAGATATTGCAACTGGTGTTTAAGAGAGGTGATTCAAATGGGAAAGAAAATAAATGAAAGGATGAGAATTCCTGCAAGAAGAGGAATCTGTAAGAAAAGAAGAGTATAGAACTAAAAATGCAGTGAGTGAGGAACTCATCAGCTCCCTTCCTGTGGGCCCTGACACAGCTGCAGAGGAGGCTGGTGTTAGAACGTGGAAGAGCAGTAAAACCCAGAGTGAAGCACACAGGAAGGGGGGGTTTGGGGCAAGGAAAAAGCACAAGGCTTTGTGCATGCAGAAAAGCACGTCTAGTGTCCTAAGGGTTAATTGTATAGAAGCAAGAGAAATGACCTAAATAGAAGGTGAGTGTGAAGAGAAGTATTCTGAGTCTTGACATTATTTGGGACATGGTAAAAGTAATCATTTGTAGTAGAGTCAAAAATATGAAGTAAGTATGTTGGAGGTGAGGCGAGCCGTGAAACACTATATAACAGACAGCTGTGTAGAAAAGAGGACAGACAAAAGAGTGCTTGGTCAGTGCAAAAGAATGCAGATTGGAAACAAATGGCTAGATGATAACATGCCTGAAGATTTGGCAGATACATTTAAAGGTACATAGAATGGCTAACACTGGATGAAGTTGTCAAAATGTGAGAAAGCCAACTACATGCGCCTTATAAGGGTTGCACTGCTTCAATATAAGGACAGAAATATTGGAAATGAGGAGCTGGAGAAAGGCATGGTGATGAGACAGTGAGGAGTGGAGAGCTACTGAAGTCACACAGACACCAGAAGACAGTGTACCCGACAGCTGCCAGTGCCACCACACAATTGAACACTTGCTGCCCAGGTCATATTCGAATCATCTAATAACACAGATTCAAAATAAATGAAGAATATTTGACAGAGATAAAAAGAGACACAAATAACCCACAGTTAAATGAGGAAATTAACACCTAACAAAGCACAAAAAGTAATTGGGCAAGAGAGAGTTAAAACTTATTATTTTTATTTACTTATTTTCAAGACAAGGTCTCACTATGTAGCCCTGACTGGCCTGAAACTTGGTATATATGCACCAGATAGATCTCTGATGCAAGAGATCCATTTGCCTCTGCCTTCTGATTGTTGGAATTAAAGCCATAAACCACCATTCCCAGGCTAAGATAGAGTTTTGAACACGTGATTAACAATTGACTAAATGTTAACATATGTATAATGTACTCGGCAAGAATGAAATATAAATTTAATGTGTACATGGATCGTGCACTAAAGTAGCTTGTATGCATGTTCATAAAGCAGCTCTTATCTAGTTTCAGGGTTAAATTCATTGAGAATACCAGGTTTTGTTATTTGGTTCTGGGGGTTAATCCAGGGTCTTGAGCACTTCATAAGCATGTACTCTGCAACTGAGCCTCTCCCCCATCCTGGGAATACTGTTTCCTGACTGCAGTGGAACTGAGTGCTCTTCAGAATGGCTTATGGTTAGGCTGGGGATGTAGTTCAGTGATAGAGTGTTAAGAATACCAAAGGCTGAAGTAGGGTGAGGTGGGGTGTGGTGGGGTGGGGTAGGATAGGATGGGGGTGACAGAATCAGTATTAGTCTAAGTCAACACAGAGATCATGGTGGATACTTAAATAGGGGCCGGTGAGATGGCTCACTGGTTAAGTTACTTGTTGCCAAGTCTGGTGACCTGAGTTTCGTCTCTGAGACCCACATGGTAGATCGAGAAGACTGACTCCTGAAAGTTGACCTGTGGCCTTCATAGGCACACAGCAATATATGCATACCCCCAGAACAAATAAATACAATAAAATCAAATTAATTAATATCTGCATGACCTTGGTTAGGTAGGTTTGTTTTGTTTGTTTTTATTCACGAGGATACAAGAAAATTGGGAAAATCAAGAAAAGACAAATTGGACAGTAGTAAAATTATGCCTTTCTCATGAAAAGGCAGAATAGAAGATTTTATAGTGAATAGGGCTTATAAGATAGCTTAGTGGATGAAGGTACCTGCTGCTAAGCTTGGCAACCCAAGTTCTTTTTTTTTTTTTTTTTGTAAGATTTTATTTAATTTTATTTTATGGGCCTTGATGTTTTGTCTGCATTCATGTCTGTGTGAGGGTGTTGGATCCCCTGGAATTGGAGTTACAGATAGTGGTGAGCTGCCATGTGGATGCTAGGAATTAAACCCAGGTCCTCTGGAAGAGCAGCAAGTACTCGTAACCCCTGAGCCATCTCTCCAGCCCTGGCGACCCAAATTCTATTCCAGAACCCATATGATAGAAGTAGAGAGCCAACTCCTAAATTGTCCTCAGCTTCCACATGCATGCTGTGGTGCATGTGTACAAGCACACACACACACACACAGAACAAATGTAAAAATGTGTGCAACCACACACACATACACAGAACAAATGTAAAAATGTGTGCAAGCATACACACATACATAGAACAAATGTAAAAATGTGTGCAAGCACACACACACACAAAACAAATGTAAAAATGTGTGCAAGCATACACACATACATAGAACAAATGTAAAAATGTGTGCAACCACACACACATACACAAAACAAATATCAAACAAAATAAGAGGGTCGAAGAGATGGCTCAGTATTTAAGAATACTCACTGCTCTTATAAAGGAGCCAGATTCAGTTCCCAGCATCCACATGGTGGTGCACAACCACCTGTAACACTAATTCTAGGGGATCTGATGCCCTCTTCTATCCTTCAAGGGCTCCTGCACCTATGTGGTGCACATACATATACTCAGGAACACACACTTACACATAAGAACTACAAATAGACAAGGAAAAAATAAAATAAAGGCTGGAGCAAGAACATGGCAAAAGACAGTGACCAGACAGTCACTAACTATGGAAGATCGAAGAGTGTGTAGCTTTCTAACTCATTGTAAACTGTTACTTCAAATCCAGCAGGTGGGTTCCTCCATTTTGATTGACACCAGTGGCTGGTGAGAACAGGAAGCAGTGGAGTGCTCACCTGGTCTGGGGGCATGTAAGGGTGGGTAATTCTAGGAAAATGTTTGCTATTGTTTAAATCTAAATAGTTACAGTTTGGTTGAGCAGGTTCTCACCCTGTAATTTAGGCTGGCTTGGAACTGAGTTTGTAGCCTAGTCTAGCCTTGAACTCATGGCAGTCCTCCTGCTTCAGCCTTTCACTGCTAGGATTACAGACACGAGCCTCCACTCCTGGCTTATATTCAGAGTCCTGCTCCAGGAGTTTTGCCCTCAGGTATATGCCCAGTCATAATACCTATCCACACCAAAAGATGCACAGGTGAATCTTCACAGCCATTTTATGTGTATAAGTCAAATACCTATCAACAGCAGGATGGGTAATCAACCTGCCGTATTAGTGTAGTGGAATACTATGCAGCTGTGATCATACTCAACAAGACTGAGTCATACAGAGAGGAAAGTAGCTGGATACACACGGCTGCTTTAAAATTAGAAATCAGGGCAATGAGGATGCTCAGCAGGGAAGTCCCTTGCTGTCAAGCCTGCTGCCCTGAGTTCCATCCCCAGAACCTACATGGAGAAGGAGGTAACTCTGGAAGGTTTCACCTGACTGCACATATGCACACGCACAGATTAATAAAATTTTAATTAAATTTTATCAAAGTTATGGGGCTGGGGAGATAGCCAAGATGGTAAAGTATTTGTCATGTAAGCATGATGTCCTGAGTTCAGTCCCCAGAACCCACATTAAGAGAGCTGGGTGTGGGATGTGCGTTTGTGATCCCTCTGCTTGGGGCAGAAATAACTTAGCCTAGTAAATGGGTTCCTGTTCAGTGAGAGACCCTTCCTCAAAAACCAAGATGGGTAGTGCCTAAGGAACAGCACTCAAAGTTGACTTCTGGCCTCTGCACTACACATACTCATGAAACGTGATCCATGAACTACACACAAACACACACACACACACACACACACACACACACACACACACACTGAACTATCTTAATCTTTTTTATTGAAGGCATGCATCTGTTGTTTTAAAGTATGTTCTGAATGTCTTGTGGCCTCAGGCCTACTGTGCAGGAGGATGGGGGTGACGTGATCTACAGAGGCTTTGAAGATGGCATCGTGCGGCTGAAGCTCCAGGGCTCCTGTACCAGCTGCCCCAGCTCCATCATCACCCTGAAAAGTGGGATTCAGAACATGTTGCAGTTTTATATTCCAGAAGTGGAAGGTGTAGAGCAGGTAGGTAACTGTGGCAGTTTGGGTTTAATGGTGAGGGGGGACCAAGTCTATAACCTGTCTTTACTTGGGAAAGCTCCATAGGTGGTTCTGTTCTGATTGCAGTTGTTAGGAAGGGATTAAAAACATCATGCAATTATATATAGATGAATATAAGAGTGGAGAAACTCGTGTAATTTATCAACTTCTTATTCTATCTTCCCTTACTCTGTCTACTCCCAACACCATTTTTTCTTTTTTCTTTTCTTTTTTTTTTTCTCGCGACAGGGTTTCTCTGTGTAGCTTTGTGCCTTTCCTGGGACTCACTTGGTAGTCCAGGCTGGCCTCGAACTCACAGAGATCCGCCTGGCTCTGCCTCCCGAGTGCTGGGATTAAAGGCGTGCGCCACCGCCGCCCGGCCCCATTTTTTCTTTTAAGATAGGTCTTGTGTGCTGCCCAGTAGTGGTGGTGCACGCCTTTAATCCCAGCACTCGGGAGGCAGAACCAGGCAGATCTCTGAGTTCAAGGCCAGCCTGGTCTACAGAGCAAGATCCAGGACAGACTCCAAAGCTACACAGAGAAACCCTGTTTCAAAAACAAAACAAAAAAACAACTAAAGATAGGTCTTGTGTAACCCAAGATGACCTTGAACTCCCTATGTAGCTGAGGATGGCCTTGAACTCCTGCCCCCCCCCCAAGTGCTGGGATTGTAGATGTGTGCTACCACACCTAGCCTTTATCAAAAATTTTTATTACATTTGTGTGTGTACATGTTCATGCTTGTGTATGTGGGTGTGCACACTGCTGTGCATGTACAGGGAGAGGATAACTTGTGGAATTGGTTCTCTCCTTCATTTTCTGTGCATTACTGGGATAGAATCAGGTCATCAGCCTTGGCAGCAAGTGTCTTTATCCCTGAGCCATCTTGCTAGTCCCAGTTTTTGTTTAGTGAGACAGAATTTCTCTCTAAAATCTAGACCGGCCTGGAGCTCGCTATGTACTCCAGGTTGGCCTGAAACTCATAATCCTCCTGCCTCAGCCTCCTGGAAGCTGGAATTACAGGCATGTGCCACCAAGGAAGCATACTTTTTGTACAGTGAAAGTTACACACAGTTTGGCTTTGGCTGTAGCATGTTGGAATTTTTTGTCTCTAAGTGTGTGAGGTTGTCATGGTGACTGACTGCAGTGATGCTAGCTAAGAAATGGCCTTAAGGAAAGGCTATCAAGGAGGAGACAGTTACGGAGGCTAGAGATTTGAGAAACTTTTTTTTTTTGTTAAAGATTTATTTATTTATGTATATGAGTATTCTATTTGCGTGAATGCCTGCATGAGAGAGAAGAGCATCAGATCCTATTACAAATGGTTGTGAGCCACCATGTGGTTGCTGGGAATTGAACTCAGGACCTCTGGAAGAACAGCCAGTGCTCTTAACCTCTGAGCCATCTCTCTAGCCCGAGATTTGAGAAACTTTGTGAGTGATTCTGTGGCTTTAGAAGGTGTCTTCTTCCAGTTGCCTGGAGAATCACTTATCTCTGAGTAGTATTAAAGGCTGGCCTTTTGGTCCAGTACAAGTTCCCATTAGTTCTCTGCTGGTGCAAAGCTGTGTGTGTGTCAGCACTGTGCATATGCATGGCCTCCTAAAAGACTGTGCCTTGTGTTCTCTGCAGCAGCTCTGCTGGGTCGCAAGTGTCATTTGCACACTGACAGTGAACAAGTTCTTGGGACTCTTACTCCAAATTTAGGAATGATTCTGCCTAAATAGGACTTGATTTACAAAATTCTTTGCATTAGATATTGCTGAAATGTAGATATTAAATATTCTTTTAAAGTGAAATAGCCATTTTTAGTTAACCTCAAAGAGAAACTGAGAGAATCCCTCTGTCCAGCATCTCTCTTTAGAACCCATCCAGTGGCCATTTTAGTTTCTGCCGTGTTTGCTTGAAGCTTGAGATGAAGTTTTGCCCTGCTGCCTGCCTAGTCTTGAGCTCCTGGGCTAGGGTGGTTCTGCCCCAGCCTGCAGGGGGCTGGGACTTCTGTGCCACTGTGCCCTGCTCATCAAGATTTGGTTTTACATCATTACTCCCCTCCTCCTTCATCCCTGGTGCCTTTTGAAAAAGAAATAGTATTAGTTGGGGGCCGGTAGAATAACAAAGAGGAAGCATTTTTATTCACATGTCCAGGGTAAGTACAGAATTGACTGGTTACAAACTTTAATTGCCATGTAATTGTAGTAGGTGTGGTAAGGAGAGAAACATTCCATAGTTTTCTATAACCCTTCCTTTTCAGAGGTGTTGGCCTTTATTATCCAATAACTCACCAGTCCACAGAAGGACTAGTCTGTTCTTTTTCCCTTTAAATATTATTCCTTACCATTTTTCTTCCCTGAAAGTCTTCATATTTCTTTAGGTTTAAAATAATTTTTATTTGAGTAAAATCAAAATAATTTATGGTATTTTTTTCTATTTTTAATTCCCCTTTTTAAAAAAAAATACTCTTTCACTGGGTGTTGGTGGTGCACACCAGCCTGTAACTCATAGAGATTTGTCTACCTCTGTCTCCTGGGAACTAGAGATAAAGGCATGTGTCTTCATGCCCTGTTGAAAAATTTTAAATTACATTTATTTTATTTATCATGTTCATGTATGTATGTATGTATACACACCACAGTGCACAAGAGGAACCTTGAAATTAAACCAACCTACAGAAGTTCATTCTCTTCTTCACCATGTTTGGCATGGGTCCAATCAGGTCTCAGACCCAGCAGCAAAATCTTTATCCTGGAGCCATCTTTCTGCTGGCCCTGTTGGTTTTCTGAGGCAAGGTCTCAAGTTGTCTAGACTAACTTGCTGTGTAACTGAAGCTGGCATTGAACTCTGGATTCTGAGATTATAGGCATGCACTATCACACCTGTCAGGATTCATTTTTTGACTAATTATGTTTACAAGAATAATTTAGTTAAACATATTTCAAAAAGAGGATGCTTTTAAGAACACGGCAAGATGGTTAGACAGGTGAAAGCACCCACTGTGCAAGCCTGGCACCCCAGGTCCCATCTTTGAACCACTAAAGGTGACAGGAGAGAGCTGACTCCAGAAAGTTGTCCTCCAACCTCCACATGCCCAAGGCATGCCCAACACCCCCATCACACCACTCCATCACACCACCCCATCACACACATACACCCTCCATCACAACCACCCCAATCACACCCCCATCACACCACTCCATCACACCACCCCATCATACACACCTCCCATCATCACAACACCCCCATCACACCACCCCATCACACCAACACCTCCATCACACCACCCCATCACACACACCTCCATCACATACCCCATCACAGACCTCCATCACACCACCCCCCATCACACACCTCCATCACACACCTCCATCACACCACCCCCATCACACACCTCCCATCCACACACCTCCATCACACACCTCCATCACACCACCCCATCACACACCTCCATCACACCACCCTCACATCACACACCCATCATCACACCCCATCACTACACACCCCATCACCACACACCCCCCATCACACCACCCCCATCAACACACCTCCATCACAGCCACCTCACACCTATCACACCACTCCATCACACCACCCATCACACCAACCAACCACCTCCATCACACCACACCCCATCACACACTACCCCATCTATCACACACTCCATCAACCAACCCATCACCACATCCATCACACACCCCCCATCAACATCACACCACTCCATCACACCACCTCCTCACACCATCAACACACCTCCATCACACCACCCCATCAACATCACACCTCCATCACACAATCACCTCTCATCACACACCACCTCCATCACAACAACCTCCATCACACACCTCCATCACACACTCCATCACACACTCCATCACACACCTCCATCACACACCTCCATCACACCACCCATCATCACACACCTCCATCACACCATCCATCACACACACCCCATCACACACCCCATCACACCACCTCCATCACACCCACCTCCATCACACACCCCATCACCACCCTCAATCAATCACACCACTCCATCACACCATCACACACCGTCCATCAACAATCTCAACACACCACCTCCATCATCACACACCCCCATCACACACCCTTTCCCATCACACACACCTCCATCACACACCCATCACACACACCTCTCAATCACATACCTCCATCACACACACCTCCATCACACCACCCCAATCACAAACCACCCCCATCACACCACCCCATCACACCACCCCATCACACTCACACACTCACATTAATCAACAAAGCACCTCACGACTCCTACACAAAGCCCCAATCAGCACACAACACTCCCATCATAAACCACCCCACAATCACTCACCATACGCACCTTCAATAATGCACAGGACTACAGCCCCCTATCTCTACAAACATACACACCTTCTTATTCATTAACAAAACCCCATTACACACACCTTCAAAGAAACATGCAACTAAATCTCGTCCAGTGCCACAACCACACCTCCAAGTCATACAACACACACCTTGCAAAATGCTACACACCATCCACGATCAAATCACTCACCATCCTCCATCAACGAGCTCGATCCCTAATACATCAATTACGTGCGCATCACACACCTCCACTCACAACACCTCCATACACAACACACTTCTCGCATCGACACCACCCCCGTTAACACCCCCAACCCCCACCACATACACCCACAGCTTCTCAATTTATTCTATAAACAGAATAAATTAAAGCATTTTAGTCTTTACATTAAATAGAACATGAACAGTATTATATGCCCAATTAATCATCTTTATGCACCTACATGGAAAAGAATATAGAGCATCGAGTCATTATTCACGTTCTGCCCAGGCATGAGACTGCATGCGTGGCCAGATGCACTCTTCTATTTTGAATTACTCAAAGGGAAAAGGAAGATCATAGCTTTTATATGTATTTCATCATATCACTCTCTGTATATCTTAGGGATCCAAGTACTGAATCCTAAGTGCTTGGGCTGTAATAAATGGCTTTATTAACTGTTGGAGTCTGTGCATTGTCATAGGCTATTTTAGGCAGGCAAGTGCATGTTCCAAAATTTCAGGAAAGTCACTACAGAATTACCTTACCCTTTTCTTAACTCTTTGAATAACTCCTCTTCTTGTTTTTTCTCTTTAGGTGCATGCTGATGATGAATCAGATGTAAAAAAGAAAGCTATTGCTTTCCACCTTTTATACTAATCTGCATTTGTCTTTGGTCTATGTCAATCTTTGAGACTTAAACTGTAACGGAAGCCTGTATATAAATGTCTTCTGCATGGAAAGTTGATTAAGAGTAAAAATGATATCTCCTTCACTCACAAGAAAATTGATATTAAATATCATTTGCTTCATCGCTCTACTCGGTTATTTAATATCACCACCCTTGAGTAATCATCCATACCACAAGGCACTGTTGTCCGTTCTCTTTAATATAGGGATAATTTTTTTATTTGATACTACCTAATACATCATCCTTTCATGGCTCTCTTCACATTTGACAATGGCTATATAGTGATAGTATGGCATTAAAATATAACGTTGTAGCCATTTACATTTTCATCATATTCTTTACCTTAGTATATATTTACATAAGACCACAATAAATAGTATATAGTAGAAAGAATGCTTTTATTACAATATCCGTAATATAATGAATAATAGATATATATCCTCCTCATAACGTAAATAATTCTCATACATGTTATGATAACAGACTTATGGGTGCGCTTTATCTTGATAGTTTTTCTCTCTAATATATTTAAAAAAGTGTAAAAATTAAATAATAATAAAAGTTCATAGGGTTGGATTCCTTTGGGTGGTGGAATGCCAACATCTTTAATACTATAGGCGAGCTTGATAGGCAGAGGCAGGTTGGATCTCTGATGAGTTTGGAGGCCAGGCTACTGAGCGAGGCTACCAGAGTGAATGATTCCAAGGAAGTAGGTGCCCTACAAAGCTACTACTAAGATAGACCCCCCTGTCTCGAAAATACCACTACTGACATAATCAAAAGAAAACGAAGTTACCGTAAGACATTGAAGAGGAGGTAGAGAGGAGGAGGAGGAGCAAGGAGGAGAGTATGGAACGGGTAGGAGTGTGAGTAATAGCGGAATTACGAAAAAAGGGCACTATAGTGGTACATCCTTGGGAGTATTTAATTAAGATTGAGCTTATAGTTGGTACAAGGTAGCCTGTCAATGCCGATTTGTGCCGACCCACACCCCCAAAGTAGCGATCCGTTGGAAATTAGTTGCAGGACACTGGTGAAGTATAATGAGAGGCAGGCATTAAATTGTCACGCAGCGCTAGGCTTCGTTGTGAAAGCTCAGCTCGAACTGAGAGCCCACTGAAGCTCCACTGTTAAATTTATATACTATCTAGACATGGACATCGGGGAGAATTGACATGAGTGAGAGATTTCCATTATAACGTGAAGCCTTATATTAATATCACAGAGAAAATAACTCTCAATACTCTATCTGAACTACTAAACGAGCTGGAGCGAGAGGATCATAGAAGCCGTGTTGCGCATCAGCAAAGATTTATGCACTGGTTAATCGATGAATTTGTGCGCAGACGTCGAATCAAAATGATCTCGCCTTTGGAGAATATAAACAAAATGATACTCGATATATTTTGCTCCAATCTTAATAGGGATCTATTAGAGAAATATAATGTCAATGGGTTAGATAACAACAGAATGACTATTCTCTTAGCTGGTTGAACTCCTACATAATGGTTTGAGTTGTAAGAGTAACTTTAATCATAGTACAATGTGTTATTGTATGTTGTGACCTGGTATAATAGATGCCATTTGCCTAGAATCATCCTCAGTATATTACCAGGGTAGATAGGACGAGCGAGTGCAGCGATTAGAGGGTTTCAGGTCTGCTGTGTATGTCCACATAATCGTAAACCCTAGTCTCAAAGAAAAGCCAACATTAACAATGAGGTTAAACTAAGAAAAAAAAAAGTACAAGAAATTACATCAAAAAAAAAAATAAAATAAAACACTCAATCTAATTTCAGTTTGATCTCTAGATATCATAGTCTACAAAAGACAAGCGAATAAGCAAAATATTTTCCCAGAATTGCTTATTTCTTCTAATATCTTTTGGTTACCATATGAGTGAGAAAAATGATAGTGATTTGATAAGAATTATAACAAAGTTTAATGATCTCTTTATGAATTTTATATATTATTGTCAATATACTTTATTAATATAACAGGTCAGAGCCAGGATGTTTCAGGTCACACTGAGCGAGGTGAAGTAGGAGACCACAAGTCACAGAGAAATGATGCAGGACAGAAGAAGGCTTGATTGAAAGGAAGAGTTATAAACTCAACTGTCTGTAGGATAGCGTTTGTACCTGAACTTAGGATGTTTGCACCTAATAAATAAATAAAGCCCTGGCTTGAATCCCCACGCGACCAGTAAAGAACTTAAGTGAAATTAGTTATAAGCTCGCAGAGTCTTATGTTGATATCAAGTTATTCTGGTTAAACTAGCACGATAAGTTCTTGAGAAATTCAATTTGCTCTATAATGGTAAAATGCGCTCTGTGAATGTGTGGAGATTTTCTACTACGAGCATTTGTAAGGGCGTAGTGGAGAAGGATACGAGGGCTCTGGAACTATAGTCGTCCTGTGAGGGGTCATCATATTATCTCATGCGCACATAATAAGTAAATCACTGATGGTTAACACTATGAATAGCCCACTTTATAGTTAGAAACGTGTGATATCTTTATAGCCTTATATATAAGAATAGGTCAATATATTGCCTGATAAAGATAACCGTGTGTTTTTCCTTCCATAGTAAAGGACGTTTAAACTAGACGTAATCGTATACTTGAAGTGGTACAAGTTAGTAGAGAAACATAATTTTCACACCCATTTGCCACATGTGTCACAGCCCCCCATTCTTGTCTGCTTTCAGAGTTCCGGACCCTCATTCACAGAGGGAGGAGGTCATTAGTGCTTGCCTGGTGGGTACGGTTTTCCCTGCTTTATTCAGTGCAGAGGCCAACAGATGACCAGAAAAGCAGTAAGTGTAGTGCATGTGGATATTGCTTTTACCACTGAAATATATTTAGAAAGCTCCTTGGACTCTGCAGTGGAAGTCTACCTCCTTATTAAGTATAGGATACTCCTAATTTCTTAACGAAGGTACCTAGAACGCAATCAAGAAGTATAACCAATGTGTAATATATCTGATCACTGGTATCCACGGGCTGTCCAGACAAAACACTACTCATATATGTGAGAAACGTACCAGGGAGAGAGTCATATGACTTTATTCCTGTTATGATAGCCAGTAACTCTAAAAGTCTTTTTATTTCTTTTATTAAAAAGATTTAAATTTATTTAAACACAGAAGAGGGCACCAATCTCATTACATGATGTGTGAGCCACAGAATGCCATTTCTTTTTGTGGGCTGTAGATGGACAATTATATTTGATACTCAAGGACCTCTGGAAAATAAACATGCGTCCGAGCTTCTGTTAGAACCTCTGAGCCATCTCTTACACACCTCGAGTATATAGTGTTCGTCCTTATATATATATATTTTTTTTTTCTTTTTTTTTTTTCTTTGTCGTGAGTTTTTTTCTAAGATGCTGTTTCTCTAAGTCAAGTTTTTGCGCCTTTACACTGGAACCTCACTTGGATCAGCCCAGGCTAGGCTCGAACTCACAGAAGATCCGACCTGCCTCCTAGAGACTCCCAAGTGCTGGAGATTAAAGGCGTGCGCCCACCACTGCCATTAAAAAAGTTACTTTGTTTATTAATAAAAATAAACTCTGGAGCAGGAATGACTGGGCCTCGTGCTAGCTCTCATAATCAATTTTCATACTTACGTTATTTTAACCAGTACTTATAATACGCCTAGAGGACTTTATTTCGTTACAGCTTTAAAAATAAAAACTTTTATATTAATGACTTCACTATAGTTTCACACTATATAATATAAATCTGTAAACTAATATATTCCAGGCCATACTGCTACAACCCTACACTTAATATTTCTTAGGTTCCTAGACCATTGTCCTGAATAGCTCCTTCGCTCTCTACTTGCCATGAAGATCAACCATTTATGTATTACACTAAACTGAAGGTGAGCGGGCTAGTTACACGTCCATTTAATTTCCCATGCTACTCTCTCATTAGAAGATAGTATGGAACGCCTAGCAATGTTATTAAGCTAGAAACATAATTCCCTAGATTATCCGAGTCTTGACTGTTAGTCATGGCAGTCTCAGACCTAGAGAGCAGCAGCATTCTCATGCGCGCTAATTGAAAACTCAGCTGCATCTCCTTATTTATTTTCCATTCTGACTGGAAGCCTCTGAAGTCACTCATGTGCCAACTGTGATATCTTTCAGTGACTGAAACTGTCTCATACAAAGTCTGAAAAGTCGAGACAATTTAACAGTCACTTATTACGTTCCATAGGTCTTTAATCAATAGCTACTATCAATATAATCACTTTCCTGCTTTCTGCCCTCACTCCTGGGATTAAGACTCACTTCTTGGATTAAGGTTGAGTCCCAGGCATACCTTTGGCGTTTTATTTCAGTGTTGGTCTGTTAAACTCACAGAGAAATGAGTAGATGATTCTCTGCCTCCCGTTAGAATAGTTAGATTTTAAAGGCGATTGCACACCACATGGTTATAGGCTTATTCATCTATCTAGTGGTATCCTTATTCTGTCTCTGACGCCTCAGATAAGCTTTATTACGAGTACACAAATTTCTGAGGAATGAACAACAATACTCACCTAACAATTGCTGTGGAAGATGGTTCTTGAGTCTATGTCCTGTTGGTGAGAACCCTATTCTCATGGCTCCTGTGTGTTTATACCCAGCAGGTCCGTTTTTTATAGAGTCTAGATTAGTAGACCATAGTTGGGTCCTGTTGTGGTCAGGTGTTTATAGAAGTAATTGTACTTAGCACTAGGATACATCGATGATAGAGGGGGAATGGTATCTTGTCAGTAGTCTAGTTCGTTCTCTTGAGAATTGAATAGTGTTATGAAATCAAACCTTAGTGCGGCTTAATTGCCATATATATGTATACATAGTATTGAAATTTTCTGGATCGTACTGGTTGTTTTAAGGAAATTCACCCACTATTAAATGATTTACCATTTTATTGGGGCTAGGCTAGCAAGGCCTAAGCGACTGGGAGCACTTACAGGACGAGAAATAAAAGAACTAGAAAGTGCTAGCATCACTGTGTCGTCGCCAACCAGACCAAAGACCAGAGACACATGAAGCACTGCCGCCCAATTTCTATTGCATCCAATTCTATTACCAACAGTCAACATAGGATAATAGTCACTACGGCAAGCAATTCTCGCTGCATGGCGTCCCATAATATAATTAGATTGAGGAGACCATGATCAAAGGCTCAGCCTAGTCCCATCGTGTCATCTCTGACTTCGCATAATGATGCATAGATGTAAAATATGCCTACTTACTTAAGAGAAATAAAATGAATTGAAGTTAACACATGATAGTCCTGACCATCAGAGACCATTATATCTGTATATGGAATATAGTCTAATTTTAATATCTCTGAATATAACAGTTAGGAGTAGAGCAGGAGTTAGATATTGAATTGGACATGCTGTTTAGGAGAACAGAGACGAGGGAATAGATTAGAAAATAATAATGTTTTGATACAGAGATTTGTCCTGACTGTGGGCAAGGCAGAAAAACTCCAGCTACAACCACATGTCTCCTTACATTTCTAGTGGTCTTTCAGCTCTTGGCAGCTCCCTAGATAGCCCACCCTTATTCTGTCTCTAACCATTGCAACAGGACAGAAATGGCAGAGTAAAGATAGGACCACCTGGTCTCCTGGTTTTCTGTGTATTAAGTTCCTTCTTAGCAAAACAAAAACTCTTCTAGCATCTGCCTCCTGGAGGAGAAAAAGGAAGTAAATTCTGCTTGTAATTGGGAGTGAGCACCCATTGTCCTAGAATGACGAGGAGCAGTCAGGCCATGTCTGCCTAAGGTAGTAGACAGCCTTTGTAGCCTCTTGCTCCTTTTTTTTTTTTTTTCCTCTCATTCTTTTAGCAGCATTTCCCCTTTTCCTCTGGAAAACTGAGCTGTCAATCACTATTTCCCAACCCTCCTTTTCACAGGAATAGAGCACCTGACTCTCACAGTAGCCTAGAACCCTCACCTAGAAGGCAGGAGGTGAGGAAGCTCAGTCTTGGAGTGGAAGCTACAGATGTGGTTCCAGAACTGAGGTCATTTCTCTGTCCTCAAGGTTATAGGTGACAGTTCTACAGCATTGACTGTGGTTTCTATATAGATGTGACCAAAGATGCCTTTCACACTTAATTTTAGCTTATAAATCCTCCTCTTCCTCCAGTTTAAATAGGTTTCTGTTGTCATTTATAAAACTAAAAAAAAAAAAAAAGAAACACATTCAATTTTGGGAAAAAACAATAAAATTATTGTTTTCCCAGGATGTGCTTATAAACACATGTGTAAAATATGCAGCGAAAGATCATGTGCACATACAGTTACAAATAGCTATGGAGCCTGGCAAATTCCAAATCTGAAGGATGGAGTTGAGCTGGAGACTCAGGGGAGAGCAGATGTTCAGGTCTGAAGTCTGGCTGCTCCCAAGACTTGCTTAGGGAGATAGGTCTTTTGTTCTAGTAGGGCCTTTAACTGATTGGAGGAAGTCTACCCCCAGCTGTCTGCTCTAAGTCCACTGAATGAAATGTTCATCTCATCCAAAGCATCCTTCCAGAGTCATCTAGAATATTTGACTAAATAACTATATGATGGCCCAGCTAGGTTGATACATACAATTAACCATTTCAAGTCCACACCTTGTCCATCTTTATGAATCTCTCTAAATCATAATCTTCAAATAGAGCCACAACAAGATCATAGTTCCACCCAACTCCGTATGCACAGCAGAAAGTCTAGCTCCAGAAGAGATTGCCAAGTCCTTCCTTGATAGTCTGGAGCCTAAGTGCTATAATGTGAAGTTAACAAAGCTTTATACTAATGTAGACATAACCTTATGTTATCTGTAGGAGATATGAGTGAAGAAAACTTACTTGAGTATAAATATATGTATATGCACATGTACACATACAAACATTTATGAGGAAGAAGCATGACAGTTATGGTTCTCATCTGACTGGTCACATGCTTGTGGCTGGTATTTACTTCTATTACTCAGCTCATATTTCCTTTGCCTTCAGCAAACAACTCAGCTGGGTGTGGTCTTGACCTGCTGCGGCAACCTCAACCTTCTCCTTGCACTGTGCCCTGTTAGCAGTCTTCTCTGGATTGCATTGCTGTAATTTCCCGTTGACATTAATCATAGGCGATGGGAAATGAAACAGATGTCCCCTTTCCGGGTGCCTTCCTTCTTAGTTTTGTGAGATAGTAGTCCAATTTCTGCATGATAGGACCTTTCATTCTGCCTGACACTGTAACTCCCTTTGCCTTTTCTGCCTACTGATATAGAGGCATGAGCCGCCCAGAGCAGCAGGGTGGCAGTCACCTTCTGGGCCAATAGAATCACTGCTGTGTGTCCCCATACAAGTTTTCCTTCCTTTGGGACTAAGACCTCCAGATCAACTGAGCATAAGGAAGCAGAAATTTTCCTTGTGTGTCACTAGGGATAATAGTTATTAATTATACCCAAATGGAGCCCCTTTTCTGGACCTTTGAGCCTTGGCTGTGATAAAAAATATCACATACCAGGTACAGACAGCCTTCAAGACCCCTTGCCTTGGCCTATTATTGAAAACACTAGAGGCCCAGCCTCTGTTGCTTTCTCCCAGGGTCTGTGGAAGAATCTAACAACCAGCTGGGAGTATAATCTGAGGGATGTTAAATGAATCTAAGCACTGAGTTCTTTAGTCATTGACTTTATTCTTCTCAGTCAATTCTATCTACACAGTGCTGTGGGATGGTCTGTATGTCAAATTGCTCTGATTGGTCAATAAATAAAACACTGATTGGCCAGTGGCCAGGCAGGAAGTAGGTGGGACAAGGAGAGAGGAGAATTCTGGGAAGTGGAAGGCTGAGGCAGAGACACTGCCAGCCGCCGCCATGACCAGCAGTATGTGAAGACGCCAGTAAGCCACCAGCCACGTGGCAAGGTATAGATTTATGGAAATGGATTAATTTAAGCTATAAGAACAGTTAGCAAGAAGCCTGCCACAGCCATACAGTTTGTAAGCAATATAAGTCTCTGTATTTACTTGGTTGGGTCTGAGCGGCTGCGGGACTGGCAGGTGACAAAGATTTGTCCTGACTGTGGACAAGGCAGGAAAACTCTAGCTACAACACAGCTTCTTTTCTGTTCTCTTACTTAGCTCCTCTCAGTCCCTCCTGCTGTCCTCGCATCTCTATTTAGTTCTTTCCACCTCTGTCCCCCTCTTCATTCCCCTCTCGTGTGTGTGCGTGTGTGTGCGTGTGTGTGTGTGTGTGTGTGTGTGTGTGTGTGTGTGTGTGTATGTGTGTGTGCATTCATTAACAACTTGTTAGTAAAACTACAAAGTAAACTCTCAGGGATAAGTATTCTGATAAGAGTCACACTGGGCAAAGACTTGGTCAGCTTACCTGGTGACTGACAACAGCTGTAGTTTGTAAAAAGTTCTGGCTATCTCTTAAAGGGATAGCCACAAGGGTTACAAGGGAAAAAATTAAACCAATGAGAGATTTAAGGAAAAGGCAAAGAATATGTGTGCTATTTTATGTGATTAATAGTATCCAGACATGGTTAGTCAGTTAACAGCCTTTTTCTGTTAATCACCTGAATCTCAGGACCTATACATAATTAGTCTACTAAGCCTAAAATCTTGCATAAAAAACAAAAAACAAAAACAAAAAAACAAACAAAAAAAAAACCTGGTGTAGAAATAAATACAAAGTGTCTTTTTTTTTTTTTTTTTTTTTTTTTTTTGGTTTTTCAAGACAGGGTCTCTCTGTGTGGTTTTGGTGCCTGTCCTGGGTCTCGCTCTGTAGACCAGGCTGGCCTCGAACTCACAGAGATCTGCCTGGCTGTGCCTCCCAAGTGCTGGGATTAAAGCTGTGTGCCACCAACACCCAGGTTGTTTCTTGAATCAGAGTGGGGAGGTGCTGGTGGAGGAAGCTTAGGGCAGCATAGGTGCTGTTGATCTCTAGAAGGACTGAGATATGCCAAGGCCAGACACTGCACTATCACTTCTAGTTCGATATAATTCTTCTGAAGGATTTTGAGCCAACAAGGCCAGGAACCTGCAATTCCACTCTGTGAAAGATCTACGAGGACACTTTGGCCAACATTTATCTTGTTAGTGGCTAAGGATGGATAACAAGACCTCAAAGTTCTACAGTCCATATGGAAAAATAGATCTAGTATGAAGCATATTTTAGTATGTTTGTGGTGGTATTGTGTTCCCCAAAATATTGTGCACCCTAATAAACTTATCTGGGGTCAGAGACAGAACAGCCACAATATTAAACATAGAGGATAGGCAGTGGTAGCACACGCCTTTAATCCTAGCATTCCAGAGGCAGAAATCCATGTGTTCAAGGATCCAGCCAAGCATGGTGACTCACGCCTTTAACCCAAAGAAGTGAGCCTTTAATCCCAGGGAGTGATAGCAGATAGCAGAAAGGTATATAAGGCATGAAAACCAGGAACTAGAAGCATTTGGCTGGTTAAGCTTTTAGGCTTTGAGCAGCACAGTTCAGCTGAGACCCATTCGGATGAAAACTCAGAGGCTTCCATTCTGAGGAAACAGGATCAGCTGAGGAACTGGCGAGACCTAAGATTCCTACTACAGTATGTTTCTATTCATAAAAATTGTACAGTTAAATAAGAAAGCATCGTCTAGACTATCCACAATTATGTGTGCCCGTAAGATTGAGATGCAGTCATGAGATTACATGTACACATAACGTGGAGATGCATGGTAGATGGGGAGAATCATAGCTGTTATTGCACCAGAACAAGAGACAGCCAATTCATTCAAAAGGCAGTAATTCCATAACGCCTTGCGTGATGGTTTCTTCCAACAGAATCCTTGGTTCTGATAGGTTGACCTGAGCACTAGTTGTCACCTGCTGTATACTCCCATGGTCTTTTGCTACCAGCAGCTCTCAATAGCCTATCAGGGAATTCCCTCTGATTTTGTAAGTAGTCTTCAGAAGTGATTCCACCATTCTGCCAAGGCCAGCTGTTTCGTGTGGGAACACGGCTCAGTGAAGTCAGTCAGCCAGGCCCGCTGCTGCCCTCCAGTTGTGAGAAGAGTTCCCTGCTCAAAGTGCTGCTGTGTGTGAACGTGGTGGTTGTCAATCTGTGGGTGGGTGGGAGTTTTACAGGAAGTGTGGTATGTGAAGAAGGCAAATCTGGAGTGTTGACTCCAGTACTCAAACACCATGACTTCCATGATGAACGGACCAGTGCCATCTTAAAGGCTCAGTTGGCACCCAGAAGTGTTTGCAGCCAGGTCAGCCAGGAAAGGTGGCGGTCTGTGTTTCTAAGCCTATGGTCATCCCTGTCCAGGCCACAGTCATTTTGTGCATGAGCCCACCTGGTAATGACAGAGTGTTTGGGAAAGAGGCTGCCTGCTATCCGCAGAGAAAGGCATCTTCCCTGCTTTGTTAGAGGTGTCCTAGGCTGAGACCGCAGGAGAGCCACCATGTGGGGCACATCTTTACATTTTGTGGCCCATCGGCAAGGTCTGCCTTCATATTTCTTCCCCAGACATCTTGCCTCTAATTTTCCAATCCTGTTTCTTCCAAGACCATGGCCATCTAGCCAAATCATCGGCTGTTGGCTATGAAAGCCCCCAAGTTTTGCTCCCTGGGAGAATTCTCTCCCCACTGTTCTTCAGGAAGGGTCTGTCTTGGTGGGTGTGTCTATTATGGGGTGGTGTTTGCTTGTCAGGCAGAACCACGTGTAAGCCAGCCTTCTCTTCCTCGGTTGTTCACAGTCTGCTCCCTTCGTGGGCTGTTGAGGTGAGTGAGAGAAGGCAGTGCAGTCCTAACGGGGACCACACAGGTGAATGGTCTCCTTATGTGACTTGTGCCTTTGGGGCTGCTTGTGTGATTTCATGTGGTAGAGGAGGGCTGCCACACATGCCAAACATTACGGCTCGGTGGATCAGGTAACACCTGGTGCGTGCGGGGAAAGGGTTGCGTGCTTAGTAACTGTGCGTGAGCCCAGCAGTAGGTTAAAAGATGTTTCTCAAGAGGAGAGTTATGGGATGGAGACTCAGCAGCTAAGAGCACTGGCTGCTCTTCCAGAGAATCTGGTTTCGATTCCCAGAATCCACACGGTGGCCACAACCATCTGTATAGTTCCAACTTCTGGGAAACCAGTTCCACCTGCAAGCCTCCACAGGTACTACACTCAGATGGTGCACAGACATACATGCAGGCAAAAGACCTGTGCTGGTGTGAATGGAATTGGCTGCCCCTAAATTCATAGAGAAAGGCACTATTAGGAGGTGTGGCCTTGTTGAAGTAGGTGTAGCCTTGTTGGAAGAAGTGTGTCACTGTGGGGGCGGGCTTTGAGGTCTCTTTTGCACAAACTTCCCTCAGTGTGACTTTCAGTCCACTTCCTGTTGCCTTCTGATCAAGATGTAGCCTGTACCATGTCTGCCTGCATGCTGCCATGCTCCCTGCCATGATGCTAATGGACTGAACCTCTGAAACTATAAGCTACCACCTCAGTTAAATGTCTTCCTCTGTAGGAGTTGCTGTGGTCATATTATCTTTTCACAGCAATAGAAACCCTAACTAAGACAACACCCATACATATAAAATAGAAATAAATACATCTTATAATATATATTTTGTTCTTCTAAGGTTGGGAATATGGCTCACTGGTTGTAGTGATGTGAATGAGAATGGCCCCGATAGGCTCATATGTTTGAATGGTTGGTCTCCAGTTGGTAGAACTGTTTGAGAAGGATTAGGAGGTGTGGCATTGTTGGAGAAGGTGTGTCACTGGAGGTGGGCTTTGAAGTTTCAAAAGCCCACACCAGGTCATCTTGATTTTTCTCTCTACTTCCTGCCTGTGGATCAGAATGCAAACTCTCAACTACTGGTCCAGTGCTGTGCCATGCCTGCCTGCCTACCACCACACTCTCCACCACGATGATGTAACCTCTGAAACTGTAAGCAAGCCCCCAATTAAATGCTTTCCTTTAAAAGTTACCATGGTCATGATGTTTCATCATAGCAAGAGAACAATAACTAAGACAGAAGTAAAAGAAAAATAAAATTTACAAAAGACTTTATTCCTCTGTGGCTGGGGATATGGTTCACTGGTGAATCTTTTTTTTTTTTCTTCATAGTTCAGTTTTTCTCCTTTTTGGAGAGAGGGTCTTTCATATAACACAAGCAACATGGTGCCTCTAACTCACCATTTCGTTGAGGATAGCCTAAGTTGATCCTGTTTCTAGCTTCTGAGTGCTAGAATTACAAGCTTGCGCCACAACATCCATTGTCTGTCATCCTGGGAGTCTAACCCAGGGTTAGGGGCATCCTAGCCAAGTGCTCTACCGACCAGCTACAGCTGCAGCCTAGAGGCCGGCTTTTTTTTTTTCAATGAAGGAGAGCTAGTCAAGAACGCCAAAGCCCAAGTCAGCATCCTACTCTAGGAATCTTTTATTTGTGACTGCTGCTCCTCGGCAGGACCTCCTGGTGCTATGTCAGCGGCTGGCAGTCCCCACAGTGTATGTGAGACTTGTGCTCACGGTGGTGGTCAAGACCTGTGCCGAGGTTCTACTTTTACACTGCTTCCTCCATGAGGGCATTGATCTTCTCTTCTGTGATGGTTACCTCATTGTCATGAAAGATGAGGGTAGAGGCAGGGGGGCCTAGAGAGGAGGCCATGGTAAGGGCACGGCAGGACTGGTTCTGCCAGGCATGACTAAGTGCCACATGAAGTGAGGGCCTCACCTGTCACTGCTTTAGTTTTCTCAACAGGACCAAGCTACCAGATGGCAGCTGGGGAAAATTTTTGTTTTCCTTTTTAATGATTTTTTAAAAAATGTAGATGTAAAGAACTAAATGTGGTAGTGTATACCTGTAATCCCAGCACTAGGGTGATGGAAGTAGAAAGGTCTCCAGTTCCAGGCTAGCCTGGGCTATGTAGGGAGACACTGTCTCAAAAAGAAAACAACACAAAAAGTGCCGGGGAACAGCCTCAGCAGTTTCGGGGGTCTGAAGGACGGAATACCTGGAAGGCGCAATAACGACTCAGAGACAGTGTTTGTGCAAGTTGACAGGTCACTTCCGGCTTCTGCAGTTGCTAAGTAGCTTCTCCGCTACAGCGTCTTTAGCTTTTGCTTTTGCCTTGGTAACCTCAGTCTTTTATTATCATGAGCAAGGGGAAACAGAAAGAAAAGGGAAAATCACCTGTGGTGGTATTGTGTCCACCAAAATATTGTGTACTCTAATAAAAATATCTGGGGTCAGAGAACAGACAGCCACTAGATACAAAGGCTAGAAAATGGTGGCACTCACACCTTTAATCCTAGCATTCCAGAGATAGAAATCCCTCTGGGATCTCTGTGAGTTCAAGGCCACATTGGAAATAGCCAAGCATGGTGACACACACCTTTAATCCCAGAAAGCCAGCCTTTAATCCCAGGGAGTGGTGGTAGAAAGCAGAAAGATATATAAGGTGTGAGGACCAGAAACTAGAGGCATTTTTGGCTGGTTAAGATTTTGGCTGGTTAAGCATTCAGGCTTTTGAGCAGTAATTCAGCTGAGACCCATTCCGGATGAGGACTCAGAGGCCGCCAGTCTGAGGAGACAAGACCAGCTGAGGATCCGGCGAGGTGAGATAGCTGTGGCTTGTTCTGTCTCTCTGATCTACCAGCATGAAACCCAATAACTCGTCTCAGGTTTGATTTTATTAATAAGAACTTATAAGATTCCTGCTACAATCACCCAATACAAAACGTTCTCATGATTCCAAAGGTTATTCTTAGAAAATCACCAATATATTCTTCATCATCTTTAACTAAACATAGGAACTATCCCAGACTTAACACCAAAGCAAGCATAATTTATTTTTATTATTAATGATTATACAATCTTCTGAGCACTTGACCCAGAGGCTAGCAACGTGCAATTTCACAAAAAAGGTAAAAATAAGAACAGTGGTTAATATACTAGACAGTCGTTTCCTTCTCACACAGCCTACTCCGACCTCAAGACCCCTGCAGCCGCCTAAGTTCCTCCTCAGCCCTCTGTAAACACCAAGCCCCAAGACTGGTGGGCCACAATGACCTCAGACAAGAAATATGTCCCTGCAAGTCAGCAACTTTTGTCCTTCTATATCCCAACAATTCCAAGGAAGACCTGATCCAATTTTCAGAGCTTCCATGAAAGGAAGCTCGCCTTTCCTGGCAGCTCTTTTCAATCTAGGAACCCAATAAAACTTGCAGCAATCACTTCAACCATTGCCACATTGTCTCCACACTCCTTCAGGAAGAATCAAAATGTCTGGATTAAAGTTGCCTTCTTTTTTTCTTGGTGCAGGCCACCATTTTCCTCCTATTCTAGGTTCCCACACATTTAGTCTGTCATCCCATCTATATGTTACTCCATCCACAGTCTTCAGCCAATACCCCTTAGGGTCTCAAGTTTTACACAATGTCCTTGGAATATCCTCAGAAACTGAATTATTCATCATGGCCAATTTGAATCCAGTGTGCTGATACACATCATACCATGTGCTATAGTTGACCACACATTCGGTACAGTTTATCCAAGCCTGAAAATGTTCCCCAGGCTGCAGGTTCTTTCCTATGACCTGCATAACTAACTGTCTTGACCCCAGCCTGGGTGATCATCTTTGTATAATTCCCTGTGAAATTTACTTCACTCCTTTTCTGTATCACAGAAATCACCATTGATCTAGGAACACAGAACATGAAGATCAGATAGAAGAAAAGGACTAGCATTATAAGAAGTAATTATATGGAGGAAAGCATGACATGTGCATGCCATATAGCATGACCTCGGGACACGTAGGCATTTCTGCCTTGGCCCTCTAGAGGCATGCTAAGGAGGGTTGATGGTTCACAATCTCGGGTTCCTCACCTCCAATCTCTGCTGGCAGCACGTCAGGCGTTATATGCCATCCCTCAAAAAAAAAAAAAAAAAAAAAAAGCAAAATTTTTGAAGCTTGAGATGGTTTGAGACTGTTTTATATTCTCAGAGAATTTCTTGGGGCTCAGGGTAGCTGGATTACAAGGTGCTGGAAGTGTTTAGCAGGGGGGTGAGCACCGACAAGGCTGCTGGAGGACTGGGGTCTGGAGACCTGTGTGCTGCTTCTGTGCGGGGGCTTAACTTTGTGGGGCAGGTACTCTGCCTGAGCAGGGAGACATGATCGGGTCTGTATTTGAAGGGCTGTTCTGGCGAGGTCTGCAGATTAAGATGGGTAGTAGTGGAGCCAAAGGGGCCCAGTCCAGGGGTCTTCCTTCAGCTGACTGGTGGTGGTGTGGTGTGTGTGTGTGTGTGTGTGTGTGTGTGTGTGTGTTTGGGTAATGGTAGAACCTAGGAGAGGGCACTGTGGAACCCTGGAGCTGGAGTTACAGGCATTGTGAGCCACCTCACTTGGGTGCTGGGAGCTGAACTCTGGTCCTTTGGAAGGACAGTAAGCACTCCAAATCTCTGAGTTGTCTCTCCAGCCTGGTGTGTTTTGAGACGGGGCTCAGGCTGGCCTGGAGCTTTCTTTACTGTCAGGGATGACCATAAACTCTGACACTTGACCTCAGCCTGAGTTCTAGTCTTAGTGTTTTCCTTCTCACAGGCCTCAGGCAGTTTGTGTTTTTCCTTTGCTGTTTACCACCCTCCTTTTTACCCACTGGGTGAGATTTTCTACACCATTTCCTGAAATCTCAAACATATGTATCCAATCACCTGTGTTTTCATTCTACACACTAATACTTTTAGTGCTCTTTACTGGAATTTGGATCAGGGGTAACAAAAATCACAGATGAGGAAGGTTAAAAGTCTGAGAGCTATTTACATGATGGCTCATCTGAAACATTATTTTTATATTTGTGTGTGTGTGTGTGTGTGTGTGTGTGTGTGTGTGTGTGTGTGTGTGTGTGCGCGCGTGCCAAGGCACTAGTAAGGAAGACCAGGGATTAAGCTTGGGGAGTCAGTTCTCTCCTTCCGCCATGTGGATCCTGGGGATAGAACTCAGGTCATCAGGCTTGGTAGCACGTGCCTTTACCAACTAAGCTACCTCACAGACCCCCTTTCTTTAGACTCAGTGACCTGGAGCTCTGGTGACCTCCAGCCTGTCAGACTGCACTGTAGGGCCACAGCAGGGCACCACCAGCTCTAAGGGGCCTGAGCACGTGGACAGGGAAGTAGACTCCATGAATGCACTGTGCTGGCTAGTCCTAGGTCAGCTTGAAATGTTACCTGAAGGGAGGGAACCTCAATGAAGAAAAGGCCTCTATAGGATCCAGCTGTGAGGCATTTTTTAAATTAATGGTTGATGGGGAGGGCCCAGCCCATTGTGGGTGGGGCCACCCCTGGGCTGGTGGTTCCGGGTTCTGTAAGAAAGCAGACTGAGCAAGCCAGGAGGAGCAAACCAGTAAGCAGCACCCCTCCATGGACTCTACATCAGCTCCTGCCTCCAGGATCTTGCTGTTTGAGTTCCTGTCTTGACTTCCTTCAGTGATGGACTGTGATGTGGGAATGTAAGCCAAATAAACCCTTTCTTCCCCAACTTGCTTCTTGGTCATGGAGTTTTATTGCAGCAATAGAAGCCCTAAGACAAAGACCCTCCCTCCTTTCTCCCATCCCCTTCCTTCCTTCAATTTGTTCGGTGCTGTTTGGTCAGGAGAAAAAAAATCCTTTCCATGGTCTCAGATGTTCAAATTAGACTCAGATGGCCTCTTTCCTTCACACATCGTTTATTTTCTCCTGTAGGCTTTATTTTTACAAGCCCAGAGAAGGCAGGGCGCTACACAGAGGAGGGGCAGTGTCTCAGCTGGCACATGGTTACAAAGCGTTCTTTGTCGTGGTGGTTTAGTGAGCTTGTTCAAGGCTGGGCTGGAGAACATTGGCCTTTAAAGTTTCCTTTCAGCGGGTGCCGAGCACCTACCAAGATAGCAGTAGAATGGAGCTGGATAAGAGACTGAGCCAGTAGCAGGCTGAAACGGCTGGGCAGTAGTTGAAACACTTCGCTAGTACTGTTGCCATTTTCTTTGTGGTATCAACAGGTTTACTGACCGCAAAACAAGGGATGCAAAGCCACACCTGGACTCTTGGGCAGTATCACGCTAGTCGTCTCCCAGCTGGTCTTTATAGGGTATGGTGTCTACCTGGGGTCCATTTCTAAAAAATGCACGGTCCATTAACAAACAGTCCACTGTGTTAACTGCCAAGATCATCTAGGGACATGTTTAATGGCTTGGAAATAATGAAGCATTTTTAGGTGAGAAATAACTTGACTGCATTTTCTAGCCTCTGTTTGAGGTAGGTGATGAAATACTGAAAAGCCTTTGCCTCCTTGCACTTATAACCAGCTGGCGGTCAATTCTGTGCCTCTGGCTTTTATCACTCATTCAAAAACATTCTTTAACATTTATTTATTCAGTTTTGGGGTAGAGCCGGTCACATGAATATGTATGTGTGTGTGTGTGTGTGTGTGTAGTGAGAAGACACCTTTGTAGGGCCCAGGGATGGGGCTCAGGCTTGCGAGTGTGTTTATGCCCTGAGCCATCTTTCCAGCCACCAGAACAGTTTTGATTCGCCACCTCTTGCTAGGGTCTATACTAGGCGGGTGTTGGTTGTACGAAAACCCACTACATCATAAGGGAACTTAGAACTTAGTGGGGAGCGAGGAAAAAGCCATTAACACAGAAGCCTATTGTTTGAGGCAGATCAAAGGATGAGAAGTTAAAGCCGCCTGGGGAAGACAAAAAGCTTTAAAAGTGGCAGCGATGTGGGACTCTGCAGAGTAACCCAGATGTGCAGGTTTGAATGCTGGTGCGGTCAGAGGGCACTCAGGGCTCGAACGTGCGGTAGGAAGGGGGTACAGGATGAGAGTACTCAACAGCGGTCAGCACACCAGCTTCGGAGGGCTCTATTCATTTCCTTTAGAGCTATCAACGGAGAGCTGATAGCCAGCTACATTTGCCCCGAAGGTACTATTTAAACGTTCCTGAAGCAAACGCCCGCCCGCTAACTTCTCAGGAACTCGTCTCCACTCTTGGCAATGGAGAGTTCATTTATGGCATGAGCGATCGCGGGTGCACCGTGTCTGCAGACTCCCTCCAGTCCTCTAAGGGGGGCAGTCGGACGCCGCCCACAGTTTTCTGAACCCAGACGCAGTGCTGGGACCGCTGAGCCGTGGTACCCTACTCATAGAACAGAAGAAGGCAAGGGGTGGGGCGCCGAGCACCTCGCCCACAGCTCAGGTCCTCACCGGAAAGGCAGCCCGAGGGCGGCCTGCAGGCTGGCGCACCTCTGTGCCAGTCGCCCAGTTCCGGCCACCGTTCCTGCGACACACAGAGGCGTCTGCCCCAGGCTCTCCCTTCCTCCCTCCGGCTGTCTTTTCTCTCCCTCTCTTCCTCGCGGGATGCAAACTGTTCTGTAAACAGCCCCTTTCTCCCACTCCGCCTCCCGTGGCACGGCTCGCCCTCGGCGGGCGGCTCCAGGAACCCGAGCCGGATGCCGGACACAGCGGCTGCCACGTCTCCGCTACCCGCAGCCCCGCGCCTGCGCGCACAGGGCATGGGCGAGGCCTGCGCGTGAGCGGCGCGGACGCGGCCCAATGGGAGAGCCGCGGCGGCGCGCGTGGCCCGGGGGGCGGGGCGGCAGTTAAGGGCCGAGCCGCGAGTCCGGCAGTCGGGTCCGAGCTGTCGCATCCCGGAGTCCGCCTCGTCGCCGCCACCCCGGCCCGAGCTCGTCCTCGCTTCCGAAGCTCTCTCGCGCGCCCGACCGCTCGGCCCTCGCCCCCGCGACCAGCACCATGTGCGGTAAGGGCCGCGATGGGGGCGTGTGGCGGCCGCGGGGCCCGCGCCGTGAAGGCAGGGGTGGACTTGCGCGAGTCAACGAGCGGCCTTGGGGCGGGGGGTCCTGAGGAGAGGGGTGGCCTTTGGGGAGGGCGTCCTGAGGAGAGCCGGCGTCCCGAGGAGAGCCGGGATCTGGTGTCGGGGGAAGAAGGGCGTCTGTGGGGCAGGGAGTCCAAGATGGGGATTCCTGGGTTGAGGGGGCGGCCGGAGTTAGGATGCTGGGGATGAGGAGCCCGCCGAGGAGATTGTGGGGCCCTGGTGAGTCAGAGGCTGCCAAAGGGGCTGGCGAGGGGGGCGGTGTTCTGGAAGGGTGTCGGGGCGCTCCGGGGGCACCTTTGCACGGAGCTCAGAGGCTAGATAAATGTCTACATTAGAGGAAGCGCGGGGCTGAAAGTGCCGACCGAGGAAGTATGGAGGGATGGCCACAGGAGGGTCCACCAGGTGACCGAGGCAACCTGTGGACATGCTGTGTGGTCCTGGGGGTTAAACTCAAAAAGTCAGCTTGCTAAGCGAGTGCTCTGTCCCCTAGCCACACCCCCAGCCTTTCTCATACACCCCCCCCTTTTTTTCTTTTTGTAACCGGGGCCCACTTGGTAGTCTAGGTTGGTCTGGAATTTAGGGTCCTGCCTCAGTCTCCCAAGTGCTGTGATTAAAAACGTGAATGACACCTTGCTGATAGCATTTCTTGAATTTATCTTGCATTTTAAAAAAAATACTTAATTTTAGACACTTTATTTTTGGCCGGCCTAATAGAACTCAAGCTAAAACTCTGACAATGATGTTACACACTAACTTCCTGCCACTCTTAAGTCTCTCAAGAGGACCCGTTACTAAATCAGTAACTTGATGAAGTGGGCTCAGAGCTGATCTTGTGGAAGAGACACGGCGAGAGCCCTGGTCAGTGATCACACATCATGCATGTGCACCTGTTTAACATATGTCTTTACTAGAACCATTAAAAAATAAAGTTAGGGCCGGGCCGGGCGGTGGTGGTGCACGCCTTTAATCCCAGCACTCGGGAGGCAGAGGCAGGCGGATCTCTGTGAGTTCGAGGCCAGCCTGGGCTACCAAGTGAGTTCCAGGAAAGGCGCAAAACTATGCAGAGAAACCCTGTCTCGAAACCCCCCCCCCCCAAAAAAAAATAAAGTTAGACTCACTCTCTCTCTCTCTCTCTCTCTCTTTTTTTTTTTTTTTTTTTTTTTTTTTTTTCCTGTTTTGGCTTTTCGAGACAGGGTCTCTCTGTGTAGCCCTGGCTGTCCGGAACTCGCTCTGTAGACCAGGCTGGCCTTGAACTTGCATAGATCAGTAAGCCGCCACCGCCACCGCCGCCGCCACCACCTCCACCCGGCTAAAGTTAGGCCCCTTTTATTCCATGTTTTAAGATTGTTATTTGAAGCCGGGCCAGCCTAGTCTACAGAGTTCCAGGACAGGCTCCAAAGCTACACAGAGAAACCCTGTCTCAAAAAACCAAAGGAAAAAAAATTTATTTGAAAGTGTTACTGTGAGAATTGTGACATGATTGATAATACTCTAAAATGGGAATGAGCCCTTAATAGTCCATAAAAAGAGTTATATTCTTACCTTTCCTGTTAAAATTGGTGATGCTACCACCAGAAGAAAGAGCATTTTTAGAGATACTGTCTCATGTTGTTCCTCAGACTGGCTTAGATCATAGCTCTCCTTCAGCCTCACGAGTGCTGAGATTTTAGGCATGAACCACCAGACCATGCCTGACTCCCAAGAAAGAACACTTTTTAAAGAGAGATATTATAGGGATTGAAGTGGAGCTGTTGAGAGACATTCGTCTTTCACTTGAACTGAATAAGAGGTGGATTGTACTCAGTGTGTTTTTTTCCCCTATGTTTAATTATTTCACCTTCTGAAAACGAAGAGCAGGTTTAGAGTTTGGATTCTAGAACATCAAAACAGAAACACCTATATTGAAATTATTGGAGTAGAGCTGACTTCATAATCAATTAACTTTTACTATTAATAGATTGGTTTTACAAAACATATAAATTTGTTTGGAGTTGTAAGTAGTGAATTTTCATGCTACTTAATTACTAGTGTGTTATATTTGGTATTTAACTGTTTTCTTTCTTATCTTTTATTTTGAGACTGGATCTCATGTAGCCCTGGTTGGTCTTGAACTCACTATGTAGCTGGGAATAACCTTGAACTCCTGATCCTCCTCATATCTCCCAGGTGCTGGGATTAAAGGACTCTGCCACCACTCCCAGCTAATTAACTGTGTTCGAGTGATGAGTTGTGTACATAGTCAAGTACCTGACATTCTGGTTGCAGGTTATTTCCTCATCTTGTTCCAGGAAGAAGAGTGTAAAACAGAAAAAAGAAATCAGATCTAGTTCATGAAGGAAGCCTTTGAAGGAGGAGATTGTTAAAGTGGCTGCTAGTGTAGGACAGCCATTAAACTGAGTGTCACTGATCATGAAGAATAAATAATGCTAGCACACAGTATTTGAAACATTCTAAGATCTGCCTTTCAACTCATTTCCTTAAAGTTAAAATTTGAAAGTTAAAAAGAGGAGAGGTTATTTTTTCTTCTGTATTGGTTTGTTTCCTTCCTTTCCCAGGATTTGATGTATCTCGGGCTGAGAACTTATGTCTTAGTTAGGGTTTTATTGCTGTGCAGAAACACTGACCACGACAACTCTTATTACAGTTTAGTCCATTCTATCATCATGGCAGGACACATGGTGGCATGCAGGCAGGCATGGTGCTGGAGAAGGAGCTGAGAGTTCTACATCTGGATCCACAGGCCACAGGAAGAGACTGGGAGCCAGTGGGCCTACCTTGGGCTTCTGAGACCTCCAAAGCCCACCGCCTAGTGACACACCTCCTCCAATAAAGCCACACCTAATCCAACAGGGCCACATCCCCTCATAGTGCCACTCTCTATGAGTCTGTGGGGGCCATTTTTATTCAAACCACCACAACTGATCTCCTACCTCAGCTTCTCAAGTATTGGGATTATAGGAATGTCTACCTCCCCTATCGTTTAATTTTTTAAAAATTTATTAGAATTATTTTAATTTTATAAAATTCATTATTAAAAAACTTGCAAATAGGACTGGAGAGATGGCTCAGAGGTTAAGAGCACTGCTTGCTCTTCCAAAGGTCCTGAGTTCAATTCCCAGCAACCACATGGTGGCTCACAACCATCTGTAATGAGATCTGGCACCCTCTTCTGGCCTGCAGGGATGTGTGCAGACAGAACACTGTATACATAATAAATAAATAAAATCTTAAAAAAAAAAAAAAAACCTTGCAAATAAACATCACACACCAAAATTAGCCCTGCCCAAAGTCTATACATCTCAATGAATTTCTGTACAGTTACAGTAGCCATTCTTAAGCTATGAAGCTCCATATTAGATTTTACACTTTCACTATTGAATATATTTTTATTCATTTATCCACCGCTAAAACTGAAAAATCCGTGACAGAATTAGAACTAGAAAAACAATTATCTCAATGTCTTTTAATTGTTGAAATAAAGTTTTTAGGCAGAGATACTGATGAAAAAGTGAGAATATTTACTAATTTCCTGCTATCTAATTTTTTCTGAAAGTAATTTTTTTCAGTATACAATATTGAAACGTTTTTCAAAAAATGTTAAAGTAAAAGAATAAGAACTAAGATTCCGTGTTATGTTTTTTTCAATTCTATATTTTGATAAAACTGTCAAAATATTTACTATATGTTTGGGCCATCAATAAAAACATTTTGTAGTCAAGCAAATTTGGGAAGCAATATATTGACCCAGTAATACCTTATGTTAGTATTATTTATCTGTTTGTCTGTCTGTCTATTTATCTATCCATGTATTTTTGAGGCACTTACCTAGGCTAGTTTACTTTCATATTGCTTTGATAAAACATCATGAATGGAAGCAGCTTGGAGAACAAAGGGTTTGTTACATCTTACAGGTTGGCGACTTATTGAGAAAAGCTAGGACAGGAACTAAAGCAGAGATCGTGGAGAAACAGGAGCTGCTTCCTGGCTTGTTCTCCATGGCTTGTCCAGCTTGCTTTCTTATATGACACTGGACTACCTGCTTAGGAGTGGTACTGTCCACAGTGGGTTTGACTCTTCCACATCAATCATTAGTTAAGAAAATGTCTCACAGGCATGTCCATAGAACAGTCTGATGGTGGCATTGGGGGTCTCTGCCCAGGTGATTTCACTTTATGCCAAATTTACAAAAAATAACCAGCAAACCATCTTACACTACATATAGTCGAGGCTGCTGGACTGAAACTCAGTTATTCTATTTCCACCTGGCATTTCAGATGTGAACCATCATGCCTGGTTCTATTTTTTTAAACTTAGTGATTTCATTTTTTTATGTATTTATGTGTCTAGGTGTTTTGCTTGCATATATGTGTGTGTGTCATGTGTGTGCAGTATCCCCAACGAGTCCAGAAGATGGCATTGAATCCCCAGGAACTAGAGTTAGAGACAGTTGTGAGCTGCCATGTAGGTGCTGGGCACCAAACTCTGGTCTTCTGCAAGAACAGCAAGTGATCTCTCAACCTCCAAGCCTTCTCCTCAGCTCCTGGCTGCATTTTTGTTTTTGTTTCTCATGTTTCTGGAGACAAATCCAAGGCCTCTCATAAAGCACTCGACTACTCAGCAGTTATATCCCAGTGCCATGTCCCTGCCTCCCCTCTTTGTCGGTTGGTTGGTTTGTTTATTTAGACAGGTTCTGGTGTAGTCCAGGCTGGAACTCAACTATATAGCCAAAGATGACCTTGAACTTCTGATTATCTTGCCTCTACCTTCCCAGGTGCTGAGAGTTTAGGGATGTGCTGCCATGTCTCATACATGGTACTGGGAATCAACTCAGGGCTTCTTGTATGCTTGGTAATCACTCAACAAAGTTGCTACACTCCCAGCTCCCCAGCCCCCCCCTTTTTTTTTTAGTTTTGGGATAACCCCAGCCCTCTCTTAACCATTGAGCCATCTCTCTAGCCTCTCTTGGTCCTTTGAAATACTATGCCCATTATATTTATTTTGGTTTTGCTGAGAGTGTATCATCAGATCATTTAAACTACTCCTACTTTTCATGGGTTTTGCTGAATATTAAATAAATTGGAGTTGTATCTTTCCGATCTGATGCTTATATGAATGATATTTTATAATGACATTTTCTACCCAGTTAGCAGTAAGGGGGCTTGCAATTTGAAAGTATCCTGAATGGAATATTTTTAAAAACCGTTTTTGTAGTTAAACTGTCTAATGGCTTTGCAGGTAATTGAGGGATGCTGAAACTGACTGCTAGGGTGACTCATAAAACAATACTGTTTAACCGCCTTAGAAATCATACTGGATATAAAAAAGCTGTGAGGGGAATTAACTAATTGCTTAATACACATTTCCTGGGAAGGGAGAGGTTAATCAGTGGTAAGGCTAATAGAAATGAGCAATAGAAGATGGGAAGGGTTTGGCAATGCTTGTTTGTGATGTCTGCTCCTGGAGACCCAAAATTAGTAAGAATAAAGGTTCTGGAAACTTTTAACACTAAACCTATTTACTTTGACTCAATTTGTTTATTTATATTATTATTATTGTTATTACTGCTACTACTACTACTATTATTATTACCATTGGTTTTTCAAGACAAGGTTTCTCTGTGTAACAGCCCGCGCTGTCCTGGAACTTGCTCTGTAGACAAAGCTGGCTTTGAACTCACAGGCAATTTTACCCATCTTTGACTCAATTTTTTAAAGCTTTTAATTAGGAAACCCTTATCTTACCTCTTTTTAGCATTGAGCAAAATTTAGTGTTGTTTCTTGTGGCTTGGGAATTTTCAACTGTGTGTTTCAGGTTATCTAGAAAGTATCAGAAGATATGACATGATTGATATGACAGTGATAGCACTGTCTTTTGGAGACATGACTTGAGAGTTGCCTTCAAAGGATTGTCCTCTGGTCAGAGAAAACAAAAATGAATGCAAATTCAGTGGCTGCAGATGCTGTCACAGTCCTCCTGTCCGTGGCAATATGAAATTCATGAGACACAGGAGGGTGGGTTTTCAGGGCTGACAAGATGGTTTAGTGGTAAAGGTGCTGCTTGCTGCCAAGTCTGATGATCTGAGTTCAGTTCCCAGGACCCACATGTAAGGAGAGGAACAACTCTTGCAAGAAGACTCCTGTTTTCTGTTCTCCATGTGCACACCGTGGTACACACATATGCACATTCACACACACAAAATAAATATGATTTTTAGAATATTTGGAGGCCAGAGAAATGACTCAGTAGGTAAGGGTGCTTGCTGCCAAGCTGAACAACCTGAGTTCTATCCTTGGAACCCACAGAATGGGGAAGGAGTTGTCCTTGACCTCCACATAAATGTGCATGCGCAGATATGCACACAAATAAATGTAATAAAACATTTAAAAATAGTTTCTAAGTAGTAGATTTTAAAAACAAGTTACACAGAGAAACCCTGTCTCGGGGGGAAAAACAAAACAAAACAAAACAAAACAAAACAAAACAAAACAAAAAAACAACTCGGGATTGGCCCTGGGTTCGGTCCTCAGCTCTGGAAAAAAAAATGACAAAATAAAACTAATGTTTACTCAGCATTTCCACTTGTGGGCATTTGAGATGAAATCCTTAAGCCAAAGAGAATTTCAACCCCATGTTTATTGCAATACTTTACAAAATACAAATCATGCTTTTAATTGGCGAGTGGATAAGGAAAGTGTGTGTTTGCAACGATAGAATACGGCTCAGTCATAAAACAGTGAAACCCTGTCATTTGCAAGAACATGGGTGAAAAACTACAGGACATTGTGTTGAATGAAACCAACCAGACACAGAATGGCAGATGCATGTTCTCACTTATGTATGAAAATCAATGTCACCTTTGTAGAACCACAGAATAGAGGAGGGGGCAGGAAAAAGAAGGACTTTAGGGATGCAGAAAGGTGCTAAGACCTTCCAGGAGCTATACCCTAAAAACAACTGACTCTTTCTTCCTCAGAAGCCATAGCTCAACTGTCGTAGCTCTTAAGTTAGGGATGGGATCATGAACCCTTCATACTCCGTGTTAGAACAGGCAGCCGAGGTTATTGTGAGTTCTTGAGTGCAGAGGTCCTGTCAGGTCTTGAAGACACTGTTTTGCTCTTGCCCTCCTCTACTATGGCTCTATAGTCTCTTCTTTTCCTCAGTGGCACCTGAACCTGATTCAAGCCTTTTTGAGGCAGTTATGTATTTAGGTCAGATTTTTTTATTATTGTGTTGGGTTGTAGTTGAATGATAGAACACTTGACTCCAGTTGTGGGGGAAAAATTAAATTGTCACTGGACATTGTTGGTATATGCCCTTAATCCCAGCACTAGGGAGGCAGAGGCAGGTTGGAGGCCAGCCTGATTGATCTACAGAGCAAGTTCCGGGACAGCCTATGCTACGCAGAGAAACCCTGTCTCAACAAACCAAAACAATTTTTTCCCCTGAGACAGGGTTTCTCTGTGTAGTTTTGGTGCCTGTCTTGGATCTCGCTCTGTAGACCAGGTTGGCCTCGAACTCACAGAGATCCACCTGGCTCTGCCTCCTGAGAGTGCTGGATTAAAGGCGTGTGCCACTACAGCCCGGCCACAAAATAAAAAAATTTAAACAGTTTTATACCTAAACATTATTGATAGCGGAAATAAATAGTTATTTTAGCTGTATAGTTATAGGAACTATTTGTGATTTAAAATACTTATTAGAAGGTGTATGTGTGTTTATTGTAATAGCATATAGGATATAGCCCATAAATTTGTTTAATTTTTAAAAAATAAATTTTGGTTGACGAAGTGGCAGTTAAGGAAATAAATGATTAACTTCATAAGCTTTGTTGAAAATAACTAGACATTTATTTTGACATATTTTTGTTAATCTTTTATGTTTACAAGATGATCCCCTTTGGAAAAGTTCCATAGGCTCTAAATAATTTGAGATGAGGGTTTATTTCTTTTCTAAAAAAGGAATCTAGCTGTATATTTTTGCATAGCCTAAACATAATTATATCAGATTTGATTCATTAGAGTTGTCCATTAAATATTTATTTCTTTTTTGCAGGTATATTTGCCTATTTAAATTACCATGTTCCCCGAACAAGACGAGAAATCTTGGAGACCCTAATCAAAGGCCTTCAGAGACTGGAGTACAGAGGATATGATTCTGCTGGTATTTTCTTTAAAAATATACTGTGGGGTTTGCATTGATTCTTGAATCTAAATAGTATTTTTATTATTTTTAGGAGGCTTAACTCTATGTTTGCTTTGTTTTATAAATCCAAGTCTGAAGAAATTTTTCCTTTCATCATGTCTAAAGAGTTTCCTTATGTCATTTCAACAGTATTATTATTTATGTGGCTATTACTTCTCAGTAATTTCCTTTATGAAGAAGTTACTATAGGACTGGAAGTGTGGCTTAATTGATAGCATACTTGAAGCCTTGGGTTTATCCCTAGCACCACACAAACTGGGTTTGAGGTTCCTACCTGTAATCCCGGCACTGAGCAGGTAGAGGCAGGAAGATGAGAGTTCAAAGTCATCCTTAGATACATATTAAGTTTGAGCCCAGCTTGCAGGAGACTTTGTCTCAAAAAAACAAAACAAAAGTTGACTATAAAACTTTTGACATAAGACATTTTTATGGAAACAAGTTGTAGAACACCTTACCCTATAAATTATTCGTTCTTTTTAATTTTGTGTGTATGTGTACATGAGTGCGGGTGCTAGAGTTACATGGGTGTGAGGAACTAAACTCAGGTTTCCTGCAAGAACAGTGCTTAACCTCTGAGCCATCTCTCCAGCCCCTGTAAGTCCATTTTTCTTTCATTTCTTTTTCTCTCCATGGATTCATGCTATGTCATTTAAATATGAAAAAAAAAATTTCTTTTTGTACGGGAGATTGAACTTTATGGTCTTGTACATGCTAGGTAAGCACTCTGCTACTGAGTGATATCCTAAGTCATGATTCTTCTGTTTTATATAAATGACAAGTCAAGTAAAAATTACTTTCTAGCAGTGTCAGTCTGACTTTTAGCTCCCTGTGTTGGGGTCCACCGGAGCTCCCATTCCATGGTTCCTAGAATGACTCATGAATCTCAGCAAAGAGTTGAACACATAGCTCTGTGATTCCCTACAGCAGAAGAATCCAGAGCAAAACCAGGAACAGGAATGGGTGTAGGATGAAGTCTGCAGGAAAGCAGGCCCTAGCTTCCCGGAGGCCTTTGAACAGGCTATGCTTAATTTTCCTAGCAACAGAGTATGATAGTACACGTGGATGTTGTCTACTAGCTAAGCCCCTGATGACTCATGGCCCAAAGCACCGTTTGCCTAGCACCTAGCAGTCACCCATCCCAGAGGGACACACTGTTTTCATGAACAGTCCATGCACAGGAACTAGGCTCACCCTTTCAGGTGGTAGGAATCCCTCTGAAATATAAGATCCTAGAGGCCAATCCAGGACCAACCTTGAAAGTCTTTCTAAGGATATCAGTGTTGGTTTCTCATTTCCTGTTTTAGGGGTACTGGGAATGGAAGCCAAGGTCACAAATGCTGTGACAGTGCTGAGTAATACCAGGCCCTGTTCCTTTGTTGTTCAAATTCTCCACTTTTAGCTTTTCCAACAACATAACTTCTCATATGGATGTTGATTAAGTTTTCTGTCAGCTTTGGAGGCTCCTTTTCTTATGTCTGTTGTGTAAATAGGAATGCTCTTTTTTTTTTTTTTTCATTTTTTACTTCTTTATTTGAGATTAGGTCCTGCTCTATAGCCCAGACAGACCTTTCTCCTAAGTGCTGAGATTACAGACATGATCACTACTCCCAGCCACTGAGATTGCTTCCTTACCACACTTGCCTTTGTATTTTTATGATGAGATGACTTCATCAACCCTGTACATTGTGATTCACAATCTATGTATTTTGTTTAAGTTTTGAGACAGTCTTCTTTGTAGACCACACTGGCCTCAAACTTGGCATCCCCCTGCCTTAGTCTGTGGAGTGCTAGGATTACAGGTATGTGCTTCCTGAGTTGCAGACCTGTGTTTCCAGCTGCCTTCTAGAAGTTTCTTCCAGGGTAGACCACAGTATAATGGACTTGCAGGTTCATAATTGAAATGGACACTGTGGTCCTCACTGCATACCTCATTCTGTTCTATGTCCTTTCTATCAGTAATCATTCTACAGATCCCTTGAACCCAGGGCAGAACCGTGTTTAGGACCTTCTCACTTCCATCCAGGCCCTTGTGTCTCTCTCATTCATCTTCATCCCCTGTTTAAATCAGGCCACGTTCTCTAGTTCTGCTTTGTTGCAGCTGTAATGTCCTCTTTCTTCCTTACCTCTGTGCCGTCCTCCTCTCTGCCATTTTCGGAGCATTTGCTGATTGTTCTTGCCATATTATTTCCTTAGATTTCAGGGTCTATCTAAGGAAGTTTTTCAAGTTCCTTGGTAACTTAAGTAAAATTTCAAGAGATGCTTTCCTGACTGTCACTTGTTTTCCCCTTCAGAGGGGAGTGTCTCTCTTCTGCAGTTCTCCATTGTGCCTTTGGCACTTTTCCACGGTTTATAACTTATATAGCAATTGCTTGTTTTTGTGTTTGTTTGTTTTTGATTTTTTTGACACAGGTTTTCTCTGTGTAACCCTGGCTGTCCTGGATCTTGCTCTGTAGACCAGGCTGGCCTTGAACTCACAGAGCTCCACCTGTCTCTGTCTCCTAACTGCTGGGATTAAAGGTGTGCATCACCACTGCCTGGCAGCAGTTGCTTGTACAAGTAATAATTTTGGTAATCATTATTCTTTCTCTGTTTTCTGAACAGACTGTTAGGTAAGAATTGAGCTCTTCTAACCCCTTTCCCGACCTCCCTTCTTTGACCCTCTTTTCTGATGCTGGATTTGAACCCAAAGCCCCATGCATGCTAAATAAGGTCTTTACCACTGAGCTGCCCCCCCCCCCATTTTCATTTTTTGTTTTAAACAGCTGTCAAGGGCTGGAGAGATGCCTCAGAGGTTAAGAGCACTGACTGCTCTTCCAGAGGTCACGAGTTCAATTCCCAGCAACCACATGGTAGCTCACAACCATCTATAATGAGATCTGATTCCCTGTTCTGGCGTACAGGCAAACTTGCAGAAAGAACACTGTTTATATTAAATAAAATAAATCTTTAAAAAAAAAAAAAAAAAAACAAACAGCTGTCAATATCTCAACACATAATAGATTTTTAGAAAATCTACTTGGTAAATGAAGTAATTAGATGAATATATAATTCCGCCCCCCCCCCTTTTTTTTTGGTTTGTTTTTTTCCAGACAGGGTTTCTCTGTGTAGTTTTGGTGCCTGTCCTGGATCTCGCTCTGTAGACCAGACTGTCCTCGAACTTATAGAGATCCACCTGCTGAGTGCTGGGATTAAAGGCGTGTGCCACCACCGCCTGGCTATTATTATTATTATTATTATTATTATTATTATTATTATTAGCCTCATTGGTAATCTTAACAACCAATTTCTAAGTTTTGCTTTCTCATCTACCTCTTGCTAATTTAGGTGTGGGACTTGATGGAGGCAATGACAAAGACTGGGAAGCTAATGCCTGCAAAATCCAGCTCATTAAGAAGAAAGGAAAAGTTAAGGCACTGGATGAAGAAGTTCACAGTAATGTATTTAGTTTGATTTTTCCTGTTCTCCCCTATTTTGGGACCCATTTTGAGGAAGACTTAAAAATTGAAGAGAAAGAAGAAAAGTAGTTTTGTTAACTGCTTGGGTTTAAATTGTCTCTGAGCTTCAAAAATGATCATAGCAACCAGGAAGGAAATTATGTGCAGTGGGTTTAGGGCCAGCTCTGACCTTGAAGTGAAGAAGCTTCAGAAACGCCATCCTAAGAATGGACTTCACATAGGTAGCCTGTTCATATGTCTCCACTTGGTGTGGTTTTTACTTTGCTTGATAATGACCCCAAATGCAAGATGCTGATGCTCGTTTGCTGATCTGCCAGAGAAGCCACAAGGTGCTTCTTGTGAAGGGAGGGGGTGAAAGTTCTTACTTAACAAGGAGAGAAGAAAAATGAAATCTGAGTCTGCTAAGAGGTATGGTAAGGATGAACCTTCTATCTAAAAGTGAGAAGAAAAAACAAATTGGTGCTTGTTCTGCTGTCACATCTCAAGCAGAAAATGCAACAGCCAGAGGCCACAGACCACAGTTAGTAGTTCATTAAGGTGGAAAACATAATGACATTGTGTAGGAAAACACATGCTCCTGTAGAGCTCTGTACCGTCTGCAGTTTCAGGTATCCACTGAGTATCTTTAAACACAAACCTTGTGGATGAGAGGGCTGGTATAGTTATACTTAATATAACTCACATCTATAGCATTATCAAATACTAGAGTTTTAAATTTTATCTTCTACAGAACAACAAGATATGGACTTGGATATAGAATTTGATGTACATCTTGGAATAGCTCATACCCGTTGGGCAACACATGGAGAACCTAATCCTGTTAATAGTCACCCTCAACGCTCTGATAAAAATAATGGTATGAATAGCTTATGTGTGCTTTGATATGATTTTAATGGGCCAGTAATGGGAGGAGAATCAAGGTGCTTATGTTGTTATTTTAATTACATTCTCATCTGGAAATTTCAAGACATATTCAGAGAATGTACAAAACTTGATCCCATCACCAAATTTCAACAACCCTCCATGTATAAGTTATTTTAGGATTCCAGTAATAAAAATGGGTAACTCTTCAATATGCCAGTCTTTTTCTTTCTTTTTCTTGTAAGTTAATGTATTGTTTATCTGTAAGTTTCCTGTAGTCTAGGTGTTGCTAATTATATCTAATCCTGTTATGTTATTTAATGTTTCCCCATTTAATTTTTTTGTTTGATTGTTTTTTAAAATGGCCTCACTCTGTAGATCTGGCTGGCCTTGAACTTGCATTGATCCTCCTTTCCTTGCCTCCTAAGAACTGAGGTTATAGCTGTGTGCCATCATTCCCTGCTAAACAGACCTGTTATTTTTATTTTTCCAGCCTTGGGCAGTGAACCCAGGGTGTATTGATGCTAGGCAAGTCTCTACCATGAGCTGTATCTGCAGCCAGTATTTCCACCTGGAGGTTCACAGTGTTTGTCATGGTAGGCGTTGGGGATTACTGCAGAGATTATAGGGATTGTCAGATGCAGTAGTGTAGTGCCTCAGGTCCTCTTTCAGTTTTGCATTTAGGTGTGTCTCTAAGGAGAAGTTTCCATCAACTGCTTGGTCATCCTGAGGAATAGCTTATATAGGGAAGGCAGGGTGAATGCTTGATTATTTATTTACCATCTTTTAAACATTAAGTGATTCTAATGTTATCCTGAGCAATGTTTTTTTTTTCCATTATTATAAACTCATGATAATTTTTTGGAGTGTCTTCAACAAAGTTGATTTTTGAGTTGGCATACAAAAAGTGGGTCTCCTAGTTACATTCATACATATGTCATTACACGTCCCACACTGCACTCCATCTTTACCCTTTCTTGCTCCCAAATAGTTCATGAGACTGAAGTGCTATGCTGCACTCCTGAGGCACCTCCGAGCAGTTTGTGGTAGATACTTGATTTATTTCAGTATACTGAGGTAGTCCTCTGTATTGCTGCAGCACTTTTCCTCTTTTGCCCCAATGGGAGCTTATTCGAGTTGGTTCCTGTTTCTTTTTGAAATGATCTCAGTAGGCTCAATTACTTTCTGTTTTTGAGACAAATGTGGGGTCTTTAGGTATACTGAGAACATTTTGAATACTATAATAAAATTAGATTGGCATTAGGTGTGGTAACAAATGCCTGTTCTGATTATACACAAGGCTGAGGCAGGAGGAGTGCTTAAGTCTAGGAGTGCAGGCCAGTCAGGGCAACAAAACCATTGTATTTAGTAATGATTATTCTTTTTTGTTGTTGTTTTGACATAGGATCTCACTTTGAGGCTCTGGCTGGCCTAGAACTCACTATGTAGGCCAGGCTGGCCTTGAACTCAGAGATCCTCCTGCTTCTGCCTTCTGAGTGCTGGGATTGAAGGCGTGTGCCACCACACACCCAGCTATAATTGTTCTTTTGATCTGTGAATTTAAAGCCACACTGTGTGGATACTGTCATGGCTGCACATAGTACTGTTAACTCTTGGCTAGCTATTTTTAACACTTTTCAGTCATCATTTAATAAAAAGATGAAATTGATCTCTCAGGATTATATTTATTTGCTCTTGGAATGTTACTTTGATATTTTCATGTGACATTCTAGAAGTCATCTGGACCTTACACAAATCAGTTTATAGAATTTGAATAAATGAACAGACACTGAGTATGGTCAACTAGAGTAGTGCTCTGCAAGTGAGGAAACAGGCCTAAGAGACTTTCTCTGCTCCTTTCATTCCCCAGTGTTAGGCTAGGTGTTTAGTGTAGCAGAAAACAGACCTGGGCTATTTCCTCATGCACATGCCCACCAACACTGTGTGCATCAGCATGGAAGCAGTGCTCTTGAGTTGCTCCATGGCAAGCCACAGTAAGAAGCACACGACACAGGAGGACACCCACTAGTATACTAATTTTTTGACTTGAGAAGAATCTATTCATAGATCAGATGTGGTGGTATGTGCCTGTAACCCTAGCACTTGGGTGACAGGAGCTGGATGATTTCCACTAGTTCAAAGCTAGCCTGGCCTACATAGTGAGACCTTGTCTCAAAAATAAGAGACAGCAGGCTGGGAGGTAATTTAGTGGCAGAGTGCTTGCCTAACATGAATCCAGGAGGTCCTGGATTCAAACCCCAGCACCACTGCCAGACACAAAACCAAAAATCTATCACAATGATAGCTAACCATAGCATTCATCAGACTTCTTATATTGTCAATACTTTTATCTCTTCTAGAATTTATTGTTATTCATAATGGAATCATCACCAACTACAAAGACTTGAAAAAGTTTTTGGTAAGTAAAGTGACCCCAAAAGACACCATCTTTGAGAATACTTGTGAGAGTCAGGGATGTGCAACATTAGACTGCTCAAGTCATAACCAAGATAATCACAGGGTGTATGGTTTATTGTATTTCTCTTTGTTGACAGTGGAGCACTTCTAATTTCTTGTGGGGCGTTTGAGGGCTAGCTATGTGCTGTACTGAGACAGTGGCGCCTCAGCATGCTCTGTTGAGTGTCTGCAGGGATGAGAACTATCTGTATGTAGCATAGTGGGAGCTGTGTGTATGGGACTACTGAACTTCTGTGACAGAGAAACTGGAGTTTCAGTTTTAAGTTAAATAGCTGTATATTACCAATAGCTCTTTATTGGACAGTTGAGAATCGCCAAAGAATTGTTACTCATTATGAAACTACTATTTTGAATATTATACCTTCCACTATTTTAATTATTTATGATTTAAATCATATGAGGTATATATGTTAAGTGTATTGAGTTGTACTCAATAACGTTATTTTGTTTCTCTATAATCAGACTTTAATTTTTATTAAAATTAGTCTTGTATTAATTGAATAATTATTAAATTTATTATTATAAATTAATTTTAATTTAAATTTTGTGTAAATTTAGTATGACATCTAAACAAATTAGTAATTAGGAAGATTGTAGGGAATGGGGAGATGCCTCAGTGGGTAAAGGGTTTGCCTCTGAGACTTGACGACACTGAGTTCATTACCTGAAACCCACACGGTGGAAAGAGAAAACCGGTTCCTCAAAGTTGTCCTCTAACCTCCAAACACACACTGTGACACACACTTATGCCTGTACTCACATACCATACATGCACACACATAATATATGTGCACACACAATTAGAAACTCATTTGGTTTTTGAGAGAAAAATTCTAGAAAATATTTGCATGGGGGCTAGAGATATGGCTCACTAGTTAAGACTTGTTGCTGCCGGGTGGTGGTGCACGCCTTTAATCCCAGCACTTGAGAGGCAGAGGCAAGTAGATCTCTGTGAGTTCAAGGCTAGCCTGGTCTACAGAGCAAGTTCCAGGACAAGCTCTAAAGCTATACAGAGGAACCTTGTCTTGAAAACAACAACAAAAACAACAACAAAGAACACCTGTTGCTCTTGCAGAGTACCTGGATTTGATTCCCATCACCCACATGGTATTTAACAACTGTTTGTAACTCCAGTTTCAGGGGATCTGTTGCCCTCTTCTGACCTCCAAGGGCACCAATCACATACATGCACAGACATTTATGTAGGCAAAACATCCACATATAAATCTCGTAAAAAAATGTAAAAGGTTAACATAAAGGAACTGTTAAAAAATCTTTGAACATTGCCTTTATTTAAATGTCTTTTTTCTGTTTCTCTACTTGCAGGAAAGCAAAGGCTATGACTTTGAATCTGAGACAGACACAGAAACCATTGCAAAGCTTGTCAAGTACATGTATGACAACTGGGAAAGCCAGGACGTCAGTTTTACTACCTTGGTGGAGAGAGTTATCCAACAATTGGTACTAAACCACGCTTTTTAAGATTAGTACGTCAGGATTGAGACAGCGACTCAGCAATAAAGCACTTGCAAGTTTGAGGACCAGAGTTTGGATTCCCAGCACCCACATAAATGCTAGCTGGATATGGAAGCCTCTTTGTAGTTCCAGCTCCCAGAGGTGGAACTGGACTCGAGCAAGCTGTGTGGTTGGCTGTATTAGCTGAGTCAGCAAATTCTGGGTTCAAGTGAGAGACCCTACCTAAGTATATAAGGCACAGAGCAACCAAATAAGATAACCAGCATCAAACCTCTTGCCTTTACCTACACTCACATATGTGCCTGCACACCCACATCTATAACCACAACCATGTGTGCTCACACACATGCCAAAATGCATGTCCAATACCTACACATGCAAAATAAAGTAATTTATGCTAGTGTTAATTTCAGGTAGCTTCTTTTTTTTTTTTTTTTTGGTTTTTCGAGACAAGGTTTCTCTGTGTAGCTTTGCACCTTTCCTGGAACTCACTTGGTAGCCCAGGCTGGCCTCGAACTCACAGACATCCGCCTGGCTCTGCCTCCCGAGTGCTGGGATTAAAGGCATGCGCCACCACCGCCCGGCCTTCAGGTAGCTTCTTAAAATGAGGTTTGATGAGCAGGAACTATGCTGATTCACTTTTTTAAAAAATTATAGACACTAGACAGCTGTATTTGTAAGGTGTTTTATTGTTAGTATCTGTGTGTGTGCGTGGTGTGTAAGTGAAGGGCGGAGGCTGGTGCTGGGTATCTTATTAAAACTGTGTTGTGCCCAGCTTTTTATGTGGGTGCTAGGAACCGAACTCACGCTTGTGTGACAAGCATTTTACCAACTGAGCCATCTCCTAGCCCCTATGCTGGTTTCTTTGAGTGTTTTTTAGGCTTCTATTGAAAACACACACACACACACACACACACACACACACACACACACACACACACACTGCAGAGAATTTTGAGAGACTGTTGTTTGAATTACTTGCTTTCCTGAGTTTGCCGTTCCATTTACTTCACAATAGCTGTATTCTAATTATTTCACTATAGTTAAAGGTTGAAAAGTAAGTTTGGGCTGGCAAGAGGGCTCAGTAGGCAAAAGCACTTGCTGTGCAGGCCTGACACCCTGAGTTTGATCCCTAGAATCCACAGCAGGGGAGAACCAACTTCAGAAAAGGTGCCCTCTAGCATCTTATGTCTTACCTTTCTTTTAAAGATTCCTTTTTTTTTTTTTTTTTTTTTTTTTTTTAAATGGTGGTAGTGGTGGTGTGCACACATGTGTAGAGTCAGGTATCAGTATTAGTGTCTGTGGTGGCCAGAAGAGAGGATTGGACCTTCTGAAGCTAGATGTCCAGGTGGTTGTGAGCTGTTCCATGTGGGTTTGGACCAATCAAGTCTCTTAAGAGAGTCTGCTTTTTTTTTTTTTTTTTTTTTTTTTTTTTTTTTTTTCGAGACAGTTTTCTGTGTAGTTTGCGCCTTTCTGAGCTCATTGTGCCAGGCTGGTGTCACAGAGATCGCTTGCTCTGTCCGAGTGCTGGGATAAACGTGCCCACCAGCCCCTTATAAGAGCAGTACTGCTTTTAACAGGGAGCCATCTCTCGTTTATTTATTTATTTGTTTGTTTATTTATTGTTTGATTTTTTTTTTGAGACAGAGTTTCTCTGTGTAACAACCCTGTCTGTCCTGGAACTCTCTTTGTAGACCAGGCTGACCTTAAACTCACAGAGATCTACTTGCCTCTGCCTCCTGAGTGCTGGGATTAAAGGCATGTGCTACCACCACCTGGCTTCTCCATCCCATTTAATAATTATGAATGTGTGTATTTGTTAAACCCAAGAGTGAGGGCAAAAAGAGTGGAGGATAATAGTGGAATATGATGATGAGGGCCAAGGATGGGTTTTGGTTGTGGAGCTTGGGATCTTTGCTAATTCTGTCCTCCCTGAACAAATTAGTAGTCTGAGAGATATGTGTCAGTTGAGAAATGTGCTACAGAACACAGTTGACTTTCCAGTTGGTCTGCCTTTAGAAGCAGTATTTGAAAGTAAGCTTGGTGATAAAAGTTAGTTTGTTCACATCAGAGCTCAGAAGACAATATCTACCTAAAATGTGGGCTTAGATGTTAGGGAGACCTTGCTGCAACATCTAAAATGAAGACTTGTTTAAAAATTAAAAAAAAAAAAACAACCTAGTTCAAAAGAGCACTAATGTGAACAACAAGTGTCCATGCAGAAGCCAGTATGTTTTAAATGTTTTTGTTTGATAATTATTACTAAGAAGTATTGCTGATATTTCCTTTTCCTCCATAGGAAGGTGCTTTTGCACTTGTGTTTAAAAGTGTTCATTTTCCTGGGCAAGCAGTTGGCACAAGGTACAGTAGATTGAAGACTAACAATGACGTGCACTTTGACACATTTGGGTTACAGGATAATTTCCAGTTGCCTATGAATGGCCATTTACTGTTGTCTTAGAGGTTTGGCTGTGTTTGTTTCTCCACACTCCTTCTTCCTTATACCACTCTTTAGCAGTATCTCTTAGTAAAGCAAATCCATTTTGTCATTGTGATTTGTCTTGGTGAGCACAATGGCTCTTTATGAATTTGAATATGGAATATTCTTTAATTTCAGCTCCAAAGCATTAACTTTCTCCATATTTTTTTGAAACATGTGCCAGATTCCTAAGCAATTGTTTAATAGCCTGTATTTTAAATTGTTCTTTTAATATGAAGTGGAACTTTCCATTCAGTTGTACACATACACCAATATATCCTCAGGCATCCTGCCTTCAGATTAAAGGTATCCTTCTGTTAGCAGACCTTAAATGCTTTTACTGCTCTAAGAACTTCATGGTCATTTCTAAAATAAATTATTTTAAGAGCATCATTAAATTTCAAATTAAAATTAATTTTGAATTCATACTTAAATTTTATATTGTTAGTGCATTATTTATGAAAAAGATTTGATTGTGACTCATCTTGCATTTCAGGCGAGGTAGCCCCCTCTTGATTGGTGTGCGGAGTGAGCATAAGCTTTCTACGGATCACATTCCGATTCTGTACAGAACAGGTAAGCTGTTGCCTTACATTGTAAGGCAGTGCAGCTCTGAGAACCCTGTTCCATTCGCTGCGGTAAATGCTGTTTGGTTAGATCTGTGTGTACATGTGCATACAATTACATAGTTCTATCTAGACATAAAAAGCTTGTTGTGGACACTCTGACAAGAAGAATTTTTCTCTGTTGTGCATCCTTAGCTAGGACTCAGATTGGATCAAAATTCACATGGTGGGAATCACAGGCAGAAAGAGGTGGGAATGCACTCTGCATGGATGGAGGGATTTCACCTGCTTCCCTTCATTTACTAATTCTTTGTTTTTGAAGTGAACTGAGGCTCTAAAAATGCTTATTTTATGGGGAAATGTTTTGACATTTTCCTTTTGCAGAATATATTTTGTCTGTTTGCTTTTGCCATTTTGAAAGTTGCATTATTTAATAACTGTTTTATTAAAATGAGAGGTTTGAGGACTATTTCAAATCTCAGGTCTTTTTTCCTCTCCTGTTTGAAAATCATAGAGGATGCATGCTGTGATTAGAGAGGGAACATAAGTGGCTGCTTCCTGAGTGGTTTGGCCTCACTTTTAACTAAACTAGATTTAAATGGTCTTTATTTAGTGCATGACATATTACTTTTAGATTTTGATTGGTTTTATTTTAATTTGGAGTCATACTTTAGTATTTATATTTGGGGGTTTTATTATTTATTGGTCTTGGGGTGGCATTCAAACCCATAGCCTTATATATACTAGTCAAATGTTCTATCATTGGCTTGTATCCTCAGCTCCTCAGTTGTCTATTTTTTTTTAAGATTTATTATTTTTTTTAATTACATGTAGACATGTATGTATGCATGTGGGTGTGCACATGAGAGTGAAAGTACCTTGGGAGGCCAGAGATACCAAATCCTCTGGGGCTGGAGTTATATATGGTTGTGAGCTGCCTGATAGGGGTTCACAAAACCAAACCCGGGTCCTCTGAAAGAGCAGGAAATACTAGGAACTGGTAAGCCATTCCTCTAGCACCAATTTCTTTCCTTCTTCCTTTCTTTTTTGAGTGGAGCTTGAAACAGGGTCTTGCATAGCCTACACTAACCTCAAACTTGCTATGTAGCCAAGGCTGACCTTTAACTCATAATCCTGCCCATGTCTCCTGAGTGCTGCAGTATGCCCACACATGGCCAAAATTGAGTTTTTAGTATATCTTTATGCAAACTCTGAACCATTTTATTGAATTACACAGAAATAGAAAACAACACTGTACTTTTTGTTTGTTTACTTACTGCTAAGAACTTTCTGTGTGTAAGTAGGAGAATGCTTGGTTCAGAAAATTGAAACCTTAATTATTAATATGTAATTCTTGGCTTTGTGAATAAGTTACCAAAGAATGCTGAGCCTGTTCGTCTTTGGTTGACTGCTTTCATGTTTTACCTGGGAAGAAAATTATTTCCTTAACCTTGATGATACTCATTTTTTTTCTTCTGTATTCTTTCCCAGTCCATGCCAGAAGGAAGACTAGTCTACCAATGATAACACACAGTCTGGTTTCACAGTTTAAGATTCCTATGACAGTACTGCTTGTTGTGTGTCATGAATATTAACTTGTAGGCTATTTTAGGTGGCTTCTAGAAATAATAATTAAAAAAAATTGAGTGAGTTCTTTAAAAATTGGGACAAACATTTATCCTGGGAGATGACACTTGATACCTATGTTTCTCTGGTTCTAGTAGGTAGATGGTGTGTAGCTCAGTACCATGCTGTCATGAGAGCAGTCTTGGTGGGAGGACTGTAGAGAGAGCTTTGGGCTGGCTTTCAGGCTTTTGCCTTTGTCTCCAACTTAAAGCCACCTCTTCTCAGTTGAACAAGAGAATTGCCAAATGAAAAAGAATTTTATAGATATTTGTAGGTAGTGATGCCTCAGCTTCTTTTAAATATTTCAATCAGATATACTTCTGTTATCTTAACAATGAAGTTACAAATATTTGGAGTTATACTCAACTTAAGCACATTTTAGAAACAAACAAAGCTTGTTGTATTTTTTAAATGTTGGTTCTGGGCTTTACTTCTTGTTTTTCAATATAGATTGTGTGTGTTGAGACAGTCTTACTGTATAGTTGAGGTTGAGGTTGAGGTTGGCTTTAAACTGTTGATTCCCCCACTCAACTTCCAGAGTACTAGGATTAGAGGCATGTCACACCTGTGACATGAATCTTTTTAGAAACAAACAATTCAGTGTTTTTTTTTTTTTTAAATTATTAAAAAGTTTTTGAGGTTTTATTTTTTTGTGTGTGTATGAGTGTTTGCCTGCATATATGTCCATGTACCACATGTATGCAGTACCCGAAGAGCCCAGAGATGATATTGGATCCCCTGGCTCTAGAGTTACAGATGATTGTGAGCTACCTTGTGGATGTTGGAAATTCAACCCAGGCCCTCTGGAAGAATACCCAGTGCTGTTAACCAATGAGACCTCTCCCCAGCATCCCACTATGTAGCTCTGACTGGCTTAGAACTTGCTATATAGGACAGGCTGGCCTTGAACTCAACAGAAATCTGCTAGCTTCTGCCAGCTTGAGTGCTGGATAAAAGTTATGTGCCACTAGGCTCCTTGATTTAAAATTCACTTTTTGATGGATAGTTTTAAGATTTTTGTCAAAGGCAAGTAGCTGTTAAATTAGCACTGCAATGGAGTCCCTTGGATCTATGCCTTTGTGAACAATTGCTGCCTTTTGATAGTATGTCAGTGAATACTTACATTTGAAGTTTGAATATCTTCTCTGCTTTTGAGTTTGACTGGGAAGTACTATTTTGGTTTCATGCTTAAATCATTCTAGATAACCACAGATAGACCTTTGGATATATATTTCTAAGAATAATTATCTAGTCATTGTACATACATTTTAGAGGCTAAGATATGAATTTTTACAAGTAACTTGTGGTATTCTGTGGCTATTCTGCCCTTGGTTTATAAAGCTCTACTATGATGTGGCTTTTGAGAAAGGACATAGCTGTTCCTGGTAGCCCAGTTTGGCCTCAAACTATGTAGCTGAAACTGGCTTTGAACTAATCTTTCTGCTTCTGACCTCCCAGGTACTAGGACTACAAGCATGGCTTTAACTTAGAGAATTTGTCATACCAGCATCCTTCCTCATTTCTGTGTTAGCTGTGAATTAGCAAAAAAGAAAAAGAAAAACAATTATTACTGATGAATTAAGTACTAGGATTAAAAAGATACTAAAAATGCACTACTGAGACAGGAGAGATTCTTGGCTTATAGCATTTCCTGTGACTAGGAGTAGGTGCCATATTTATAGCATGTCCTGGTTAAAGTGACATGTGCTTTGCTTTTTAATTACATTTATGTACTCGTGTATGTGTATATATGTTATGCGCATACCACAGCATATTTGTGGCAGTCAGAGGATAGATTGTGGGAGTTAGCATTCTCCTTTCACCATGTGGGACCTGGGGATTGAACTTAGGTCTTCAGGCTTAGTGGCTAGTGCCTTTACCTGCTGAGCCTTCTCATCAGCCCTCTTTGCTTTGATTTTAATTGAGTATTCTATGTAGCTGGAAGTTTCTCTGGTCCTGCCCAGCCCTGCAGTCAGGACAAATCTCTCCTACCTGTGTCCTGCAGCCACTTGGTCCCAAGTAAACACACAGAGGCTTATATTATTTACAATCTGTATGACCTATGGGTCAGGCTTCTTGCTAGCTAGCTCTTATAACTTAACTCAACCCATTTCTATTAATCTGTATGTTGCCACGTGGCCGTGACTTTACCGTACTGCTGGCATCTTGTTGCTCTTTGGGTGGCAGGCTGGCGTCTCCTCTCACTCTCACTCTCCTTTCTTCTTCCATCTCTTTAGTTCGAGTATCCCACCTAACCTTATTCTGCCTTGCCATTGGCCAAACAGTTTTATTTTTCAACCAATCAGAACAACACATATTCACAGCATACAGAAAGACATCCCACAGCAATTCTAGGCTTGACTTTCTGTGCTTACAAGCTGTTAAAATCTCAAGAGATTTTATTAAAAAAATTAACTTGGCACTAGTCTGCCTTTATTTTTCATTGCACCATATTGATTATGTTTTTTAGTGTTTTTTTATTTAAATATTTTATTTTATATGTATGAATGTTTTGCCTGCATGCATATATGTGTATCACAAGTGTACCTGGTCCCCAGGGAGGCAGAAGAGGGAGTCTGGGCTCTTGGAATTGGAGTTATGGACAGATGTGAGCTACCATATGGGTGCTGAGTCAAACTTGGGTCCTTTTGCAATAGCAATGAGTGCTCTTTATTTTTGTCTTAGGATTTCTATTGCTGTAATAAGACACCATGACCACAGCAACTCTTTTTTGTGTGTGTGTGTGTGTGTTTGTTTTTTAAACTTGTTTTTTTTGAGACAGGGTTTCTCTGTGTTGTTTTGGTACCTGTCCTGGATCTTGCTCTGTAGACCAAGCTGGCCTCAAACTCACAGAGATCCGCCTGCCTCTGCCTCCCCAGTACTGGGATTAAAGGCTTGCACCACCACTGCCTAGCGTACATAGCAACTCTTATAAAAAACATTCAATTGGAGCTGACTTACAGTTTCAGAGGATTAGTCCGTCATCATCATAGCAGGGAGCATGGCAGCATGCAGGCAGACATGGTGTTGGAGAAGGAGCTGAGAGTTCTACATTTGGATCACAGGCAGAGAATTAGCTTGAGCTTCTGAGACATGAAAGCCCACCAACCTAGTGACTCACTTCCAACAAAGCCACACCTACTCCAACAAGGCCACACCTCCTAATAGTGTCAACCCCCTAAGGACCAAGCATTCAAACACATGAGTCTGTGACACACCTGTGAGTTTGGGAAGGGTAGCCATTTTTCTAGCTCTGCAGCCTCTAGATTTTTAAAAGTTGTCATTAATAAATTCTTATCGCCGGGCGGTGGTGGCGCACGCCTTTAGTCCCAGCACTCAGGAGGCAGAGCCAGGTGGATCGCTGTGAGTTCGAGGCCAGCCTGGGCTACCAAGTGAGCTCCAGGAAAGGCGCAAAACTACGCAGAGAAACCCTGTCTCAAAAAACCAAAAAAAAAAAAAAAAAAAAAAAAAAAAAATTCTTATCAATAAATTCTTTTCTACCTGAAAAGAATCGACATTTTAGAGTTTACCATGCAGCACTGTTGTCTGCCATGCAGTCTTTGTAGCCGCTGTTTCACTGCACTTCCTGTCTTCTCTTACTGGCTTAGTGCATGGAAATCCAGAGAGCAACCTCAAATTTGAGAACTACTGAATTTGTTTGTGTTGCTCTTTCTTCCTTTTGGTGTTGACTTTATGAACAGTTATGCCTGTTTCTAAATTGTAGCATGATTTTCTTGCTGACTTATGTTATCTCTGTGCTCTAGGCAAAGACAAGAAAGGAAGCTGCAATCTCTCCCGTGTGGACAGCACGACATGCCTTTTCCCTGTTGAGGAAAAGGCAGTTGAATATTACTTTGCTTCTGATGCAAGGTGAGCTTCCTTCATTGAGTCAAGATAATTTTTAGGAAAACTTCCCCATACCATGAATGTATTTGTAAAAGTCTAGGTGCTGAGACTAGAACCTCTGACTCCTGTATGCCAAGTAAGCAGTCTACTACTAATGATGTCTTAGCTCCAGAATTCTCTCAATTGAGAAATTAGAGGTCACCTTGTTAGACATGAGACAATAAGAACACCTTTTCTACCCCTTCAAAGCATGTTGGTCACTTTACCAAAACAAATATATTCTTAGAGACCTATTCTAATGTATTTACTTTGGAGTATTTGTTTGTTTCTTTATTTTGTTTCATTTCCAAGAGGTGTACCCAAGAATTATAGGGAGGAGGGATGGCTTTTCTAGCAGTTACAGTTGCTAAGATACTATAGTTTAGGTCTCATGTGGACATTATAGCTTTTATATTTAGAGTTGACTTACAGCATAATGCTTTTACAAAGGAAGACTGAAATTTTAAAAGGAAGTGCTGTGGAATATTTAGAGGCATTGGTAATTCGAATACTGTAGGAGTAGGGATGAAATAGAACCTCTCAGATACTTGATTCATTCACTGGGACTGAAAATAAGAGGGAATAAGAATGAGAAAATTGTACCACTTAGTACTTCCCGGAGTATATTATCTGAGTGAGAAACAGACTTTACAGTTTTCTAGATTTTGCAAACTTGTCTTTGCTGTCATTAAGTGGCTTTGCTACACAGAACTAATAGTCATGACCTAGACTAGAAACTGCAGGAGCATATTGGCTTTTGATTCTTTCTTAATGCGTATTGAGCAATGCCATGTGCTAGCCTCAGGAGAATGGTGAGATAAAATACTGTTTGCTTTGCCATAACAGAGGAGATAACACTTGCCTTTAACAAGATCATTTAATCCCTCATGAGTAGATCTTTTTTAAGGGAATGAAGCTCCAACTGAGCTAAGGGACGGTCAGGAGCTAATTAGATGAAGGGCTGGGAGAAGAACATTCACTCTGTACAGGTGACACACCTGTGAGTTTGGGAAGGGTATCAAACCGCTTAGTAGAAGAGAGAATGCTCGATGGGACATTTGAGACAATTTAAAGTTTTCCTGAGAGCCAGCGGGAGCTGAAAAGTGATTTGTTGGGTGAAGGAAAATTTTTGATTAGCATTACCTTTTGATGTTGACTTGAACAGAAAAGGAGAACAGGTAGAGAGGTAAGAGAAGTAGTGGTAGTTAGGGTGTTACAGAAAGAAGCCAGCCAAAGAGCTGGTGGCAGCTTGTGTTCATCAGCGATAGTGACATGGAACTGTTCAGAAATAGGGGTTAAAATGACAGGCTTAGTGAGAGCTGGAATGAGGTGGAAATAGCCATGCCTTCTGATTTTTCTAATTGGTTAGGTTGCTGTACAAAGGTTTACTTTATTATTATTATTATTTTTTTAAACACAATGACCACATCCTCAATATGGCTCTGAAGGTAGTGAAGGCATTGGCAGTTAACATGTGGTGTAAGATGAGACTTGGAGTTTGAGCTTTGTCTGGTGTTCTAATGATAGCTTTCTTGGTGACAGTGATCCTTGGTTATCAATGATAACATCTCCTTGACTGTTTTGTAGTGCTGTGATAGAGCACACCAATCGTGTCATCTTTCTTGAAGATGACGATGTTGCAGCAGTGGTGGATGGCCGTCTTTCCATCCATCGAATTAAACGAACTGCAGGAGACCATCCTGGCCGAGCTGTGCAAACCCTCCAGATGGAACTCCAGCAGATCATGAAAGGTGAGTATCTTGTGATGTTAGGTCTTGGGATGCTTAAAGAAAGGAAGCATTCTACTTCCCGCCCTGCTTATGAAACTTCTAGATGATGAGTGGATGGTTAACCCAGGAAAAGGGCTGCCTCTGTAGAAATTATCTGCTAGTCTTAGAACAGTTCTTGAAACTAAGTCATGGTTTGTTTTTAACTTTGTAAAAAGGAGATAGTACCACATGTTTAAAGATGCTTTGTAAGGGTGAATATGGCTCATGCTCTGTTCAGTACTATTCTTGTATTCTCTCTGTGCTTCAGCCTTCTCATGTATTAAGAGGAGAAAATAGAATCCATCTCATTAAGGTTGTGTTGAAGATCAAGAAGGCTGATCTGAATAAAGCTCTTAGAACAGTACCTGATATGAGTGTATCCTACATAATGTGTACTGCCATTAACAGTTAGGATTTTTATTCTCCTTTCTGATTGGGTTGTAATAGGAATTATATTGTAAAACTACTGTCTGCAAAGTCCCATGAGCCACACTATCATCCATACCAGGAAGTACATACTGATCTTACTCATAAGTAAGGAATTTTTGCAGTTGACATAGTAAAGGATAGCTTGATGAGTCTGAACTTAAATTTGACTCAAAAATTATCTTATGCCCTGGTTTTTGTGTAACTATGCATTTTAGCTACTGAGTAAAGAAAAGTGGCTTTCTTCCTTCTTAATTTTCATGTAGAGTAGAACACTCATGCAAGCTTCTAGGAAGTTAACCTGATTTCTTTACTGCATGACCTTTTGTTTCATCTATCAAGATTATGTTGAGAAGAGATAGACTTGTGTACAGATTTCATATCCTTTAGCTCATTTACTGTTGTTTTAATTATGTAATTTCTATTTTTGTAGGCAACTTTAGTTCATTCATGCAGAAAGAAATTTTTGAGCAGCCAGAATCTGTTGTGAACACAATGAGAGGAAGAGTCAATTTTGATGACTATACTGGTAATGGTATTTACTACTTCTTCACCCCAGTCTCTTGTAGGAGTGCCATTAGCAACTGGAAAGTTGATTGTCCTTTACGTAGATCTGTGGAACAGCTGGGATTGCCAGACATCAAAGTGTGATTGCACCTCAGGTTGGAGTCACAATCACAGTAGTCAGACTCAAGAGACAGGTGCTGGGATGATGGGGAGGAGTCATGATTTATTTCTTATGTAGTTTCCCCTGGAGATGACGAAAAGTTGTAGAGTTGGATAGGAGTAAGGGCCCAACAGTGTGAATGTGTGTAATCCCACTGAATGGCATATTGAAAAATGGTAAAGGGGGGTGACGGTCACATCCTGGGTTCCTGCTGTGGCTATCAGGGATAGTTCTTTGCATGTCTTGGACATTGTGGATTCTGAAAAGAACCTGTCTGCTTGCTCAGGTTACACGAATCAGCCAGGCTAGATTTCTTTCTGAATTTTTTCCTTCAGATTTATTTGTTTTATGTGTATGAGAGCTTTGGCTACCTGTATGTATGTGTGCCTGGTGTTTTTGGAGGTTAGAAGAGGATGTCAGATCCTCTGGAACTGGAGTTGCATATAATTGTGAGCCATCATTTGGGTCCTGGGAACAGAACCCAAGTCTTCTGTAAGAACAGCAGGTGCTCTTAACCACTGAGTCATCTCTTTAGCCCTTGGGTTTCTCTCATAAGTAAGCAAAAGCATGAACTTCTGCAGAGGTCTTTCTTGCAGAGGTTTGCACCTAACTCCATGTTTAAGGGAGAAGTCAAAGTGCAACACTAGTCTCTAGAACATACAGACATCTTATGGCTGTAAACTTAGTCTTCATCTCATGTCATAGGAGTAGACTATAGTAAAGTTTCTGATGTAGTCTTGCCCACAGTATTTTAATCATGTGGGTGTGGAGAGATGGCTCAGAGGTTAAGGGCACTGATTGCTCTTCCAGATGTCCTTAGTTCAATTCCGAGCAACCACATGGTGGCTCACAACCATCTATAGTGAGATCTTGTGCCCTCTTCTGGCCTGCAGGGATACATGCACACAGAACACTGGATACATAATTAATAAATACATCTTTAACAAAATATTTTAATTTTGTGTAAAGGAGATCATTATACAATTAATAATTTCAAGAAAAGTAAAATATCCTAGCACTAGAAAATGCTTAAAGTTTAATACTGAATTTAGGAAATATGAAGAATGAGTCTGTTTGTGGAAAGGGATGTTGGGATGAAGGAAGGCCTCGTGAAATATGGAAGATATAAATAAGTGGATGACAGGTGGGAACACTCAGCTGGCTAGAAGAGCATTAGCTAAGGACATTGGTGGGAAAACCATTAGGAGGCTGTTTATGGATTCCAGATCTAGTATTTGAAGAGCTATAAAAGAAGGGGAGAGGAACTGTCCTGAAGAGGGGAGAGCTCAGTGGAGATGCTTCTGTTAAAGAGCTGAAGAGCTTTAAAAGACTGGGTGCCAGGCTCCAGGGTATGGAAGGAGTGAGAGCCTGGGTTATAAACATATATCAGTAGGATGTTGATCTGTCTGGGACACAATGAGAAGAGAAAGAGAGGGATCCAGGTGAGAGACAGGAGCAAGACAGTGAAGACCCATATCTATGTGAGCAGGGAGACTCAGGGAGGACCAGAAAACAGTGCTGAAAGGATTTGTGGAAAAGGATTTGTTTGTTAAGGGAAGGGAATGAGACTGACTTTGAAAACTTCATGTTTTGTTGTCCTGTGCCTCCACCCTGCATCCAAGGGATCAAAACTAGGGTCTTACATATACTAAGCGTGTAGTCTACTACTGAGTTAGACCCTCAGCTCTGAGACATTTACTGTTTTAAAAACTCTTACATGTATTACGTGTATACAAGTTGTCTAATGTAAATGGGATAGCAGTTGTCTTATGTTTTTAGGGCGAAGACATCAGGGCTCTGTCTGTTTAAATGTCTTGTCAAAGGTCACATTCATGGAGCCAAACTTGTCTATGTGTGTGTGCGCTGTGTTCTTCCTGAGTACTACCTGCCATCTCCCAGGTTTTCTTGCTCTTTCCATTAGTTATGGCTTATGTCATCAAAATTAGTCTAAAGCATTATCCAGATATAATGACACATGTGTGGAAGGCTGAGGCAGGAACATCGAGTTTGAGACCCGCCTGGTTTACATAGTGAGAATCTGTCTCTCTCACAGACTGTATATAAGACATTTCAGACCTTGGAGCACTCCTAATATTATCCTAAAAGCTATCAGGGAATTTGCTAGGACCAAGTTTAGGAAACATGGTATTTAGCTAACCACATCTTAACCTGCCTGCCATTCTTGATCTCCATCTGCAGTGTTAGCCTCTCTGGTAGACTCTGCTCTTTTGGGAGGTGGGGTAGGCTGGTAGGTAGCCCTGAATGCCTTGGAACTCACTTTGAAGAACAGGCTAGTCTCAGACACACAGAGATCTACCTACCTCTGCCTCTGGAGTGCTGGAATTAAAGGTATGCCCCACCATGCTAGTTTGTCTGTTTTTATATTGAGTTTCCTAACTTGCTTTTGTATGACCCCACCCCAGCCTTCACCAATTTTTTTTCTGTTGTATAGCCATACATTTGGTTTTGAATGAGTTTATTAAGTATATGGCAAGCAAAAGTAAAAGAATAAATAGAAAATGATGGATACATTGTTGATAGAACAAAATACCAAATTGGGCACTCAAAACATCTAGCAGAAACTAGCTGGGAAAACCTCTTAACTCAGTTACTTGGAGTCTAGTCTGAGTAGAATGGTCCCTCAAGTGAGTGGAGGCTTCTAAGTAACAGTGGAGATGACATTGTCAAATTGGATGTAGCAGAAACTGACCTAGGATGTTGAGGCGGTCAGCTAGAGCTCCCAGTTGAGCTTTTTCACCATGGCTAAGCTTCTATGGCTAAATTTTTGGCTTTTCCTCCCCACTATAGACACTTTATTACAGGAAAAATAGTTTTTCCTTGGAGCTGTTCTTAAGGGCACAATGTTTTTATTATTGTTATTATTATTATTATTATTATTATTATTATTACTACTTTTTTTTTTTTTTTTAACTTGGGCTGTTTTACTGTGTTCTTCTCTTCCCTATCATGGTGTTGAGTAGGGGGAACATCTTCAGATCTTAGAGAACAAACGTTCTTGGGTCTTAAATGGTGTGTGTGTGTGGCAACCCTACTTCCAGAGGCGGTTTCTCAGTGAGTTCAAATAGCACATAACAATTTACCAGTATATAACATACATTATACTTCCTAAAACCTTCATAACGCATGCCAAGGCCTGTGGCAACACTGTGCTTTCATACTGTGGCTTAATTTAGAGCAGGGACAGGAGGGAGCCAGGTAATGGTCACAGGGGACTTGAAAGCCTAAAGTAGTGTGGATTGTATTCTAAGTCATTTGGGAAACCAGCAGTAATGTTTTTGTTGTTGATTTGTTGTGTTTCTACTTTGCTCATATGTGGGGGTTTGGGAGCAGTATATGTGGGCATGTGTGTTTGTGTACATGTGTGTAGTTGTGTTTGTGTGTGTGTGTTTTTAAACTCTGGGGGCCTACCACCCAGCTCCCAAATAAATACACTTATTCTTATTTATGAATGTCTGGCCTTGGCTTGTTTCTAGTCAGCTTTTCTAACTTAAATTATCCTGTTTCTCTTTAACCATGTTTTGCCTCTGGACTTTTTACCTTCCTTTATTCTTTATTTTATATATCTTTCTTTCCTTCTTACTCTGTGGATGGGTAGCTGGCCCCTGGCATCCTCCTCTCCTCCTTTTTTTTTTCTCCTTGCTCATTCTTTTTTTGAGCCTAGATTTCTCCTATGTATTCTCTCTGCCTGCCAGCCCCAACTATCCTTCTCCAGCCTAGCTATTGGCCATTCAGCTCTTTATTAGACCAATCAGGTGTTTTAGGCAGGCAAGTAACACAGTTTCACAGAGTTAAACAGTGCAACACATCTTTGCACCATTAAACAAATATTCCACAGCACAAACAAATGTAAAACATCTTAAACTAATATTCCACAACACATGTGGAGGTCAGAGGTCAATGCTGAGTGTTTTCCTCAGTTGCCTTCCACCTTATTTTTGACATAAGGTATCTATACTGAACCTGGAGCTCACTGATTGGTTAGATTGGCTGGTCATTGAGCTTCCTAATGTTGGAATTTGCCTGTCTCCACCTTCTTAATGATGGGATTACAGGCACCCATTTTGATGCCCAGATTTTTATGTGAGTGCTAGAGATCCAAAATAAGGTCCTCATGCTTGCACAGCAAACACTGCCCATTGAACCATCTCCAGCCTGCTTTGCTAATTAAAAAAGAGAGAGATGAGAGAATGTTGCTGCCATCATCTTCAGAGAGATGATGATCCGAAGGGATTTCAGGAGAGGGATGTGGTAGGTGGGCAGAGATGGGGGTGTCTAAGCAATCTAGGAAATGCCAACATTGGAACTGGAGCAGTTAGGTAGGTGGCAGTGACAAAGACTGAGAGAAGAGTGGGCTTGTATACAAACAGTACTGCAGTGTTGGTACATTGATACCACATTAAGGAAACCTGGGGGTGGAGCGCAAAAATGCATCAGTGTTGCATTAAGGAATAAGAACTGAAAAACTTCCTCTTGGAGTAGTTTGACCAAGAAAGAGCTCAAATTTGAATTCTCTGCTTCTCTCCCTGTGTCTTCCGTTCGTGGTTACTGGCATGTTGGTAGCATGTCTATTCTACCAACGGATGAGTGATCTCTCCCTGTTGCTTCTCTGTTGTGTCTGATCTGTCTGTGTGTTGTGCTGTCCCTAACAGAGCTTTGCTCTATATTGAACAACACAGAAAACATGGTATGGGAAAGAAATGAGGGATTCTTTATAAAAATTCTTTGAGTTTACAAGGAAAGAAGTTACTTTATTGACCCAGAACAGCACTCAAAACCTCAAACAGATCTATATGCACACATTGCTTCCAACATTTATGTGTTTTTAGTTTAAGCTTGCTTTCAACCTGTTTGCTGCTTTTGGCAAACGATTACCACAGCACACATGCATTATTCTGGGTCAGGGGCATGGAAAGTACATAATTTAAGATTAAAACTGTGCATTTAGCTTAAGTTGCAAAAGCTGATTGAATGAGAAATCCAAGGCATATTAATGTTGGTAATGTTGTTCTCTTAAAGGCAGGTTGAGCAGGCTGAGCATACAGCAGGGTAGCAGGTTGAATGTACAGTCTTAAATGATCTCAATGCATATTATTAATTTGGCTGTAGGGTCTGGCAGTAATTCAGTCTCATTGAAGACAAGAAGTATTTTTAGAAAAATGTATCACCATAGTTTGGAGTTTGTAGAAATAAACATAATGAAGATAGTTTTCTAGGTAGCTTTACTGAAGTATAATTAGATATAATGAAAATAATCATTTTGTATGTGTGATTATACATACCCATGTTTAGCTGTGTGTGTGTGTGTGTGTGTGTGTGTGTGTGTGTGTGTGTGTGTGTGTACTTATGTGCATGTGCTTATGTGGAAGCCAGAGGCCAACCTTGGGTGTTGTTTCTCAGGCTTATTCCACTTTGCTTTGTTTTTGTTAGTTTGTTTATTGAGATAGGTTCTGTCACTGAGTCTTGGCATTTGTGGATTAGGCTAGTATGGCTGGCAGTGAGCCCCAGGGATCCTTCTGTCTCTCTCCCCAGTGCTGGGATTATAAGCACATCCCATCATGCCCAGCTTTTTACATGGATTCTGGGGATCAAACTCATGCTTGTGTGGCAAGCACTTTATGAATTAGCCTATGTCTCCACCCATACATTTATCATTTATTTTCTTACTTTGATTTGTTTTATGTATATATGTAGGCACATGTATCATAGCATGCAGGTAGAGGTCAGAGGACAGTTTGTAGGAGTTGGTTCTCTCCTTCTATCATGTGGATCCTGGGAGTAGAATTCAGGTCATCAGGTTCGGCAGCAAGTGCCTTTACTTGCTAAGTCATTTCGCCTACCCAAATTCATCATTTTAAAAAAATTACTATTTTTTAAAAGATTTATTTATTTTATGTGTACGCATGTTTTGCCTGAATGTAGGTATATGCATCGTGTGCATGTGCATTCCTGGTGTTAGAAGATGTCAGATTCTCTGGAACTGGAGGTCCAGACAGTTAGTTGTAGCTGCTGTGTGGGTCCTGGGGACTGAACCCAAGTCCTCTGGAAGAGCAGCAAGTCCTCTTGACCACTGAGCCATCTCCAGCCCCAAATTCATCATTCTAAATGTAACATCCTGTTTTCTTTTTTCTAAGCCAGGATCTTGCTATGCTGCCTAGACTGCTCTTGAATTACTAGTGTCAAATGGCTCCATTGCCTCAGCTTCCTAGTAAGATTCTGGGTTTTGACAGAACTTCGTAACAGTCATAATCATGACCTCAGCAGAGTCAAGATATAGAACAGCTCTATCATTCTGGAAACTTCCTTATGCCCCTGTTGTCTTCTCTCCAAATCCAGCTTTCAGTGCCAGCACACCTCCTGGTTCTGTCCCTATAGTTTTTCCTTTGAGGTAACTTTTCATCTCAGAGAGGGATGGAAAGTGACTTGAAATGAATCAATGCCTGTTTGACTCCTTGGTGGTTGAGTGAGGTGGGTGCAGATTTGGTGAGGGACCAGTTAAGATGTGCACTGTTAATTTACATAACTACAGTAAAATATTCTTCCAAAAAGGAATATGAATTGCTTAAAACAGTAGTATTAATTTTTCAGATAGACAGTGGATACTTATGAAAAGGATTTTCTGCTTTATATGGTTCTTTCCTAAATAATTATATACACAAATTTCTATTTCAGTGAATTTGGGAGGTTTGAAAGACCACATTAAGGAGATCCAGCGGTGTCGGCGGTTGATCCTTATTGCTTGTGGCACAAGTTACCACGCTGGTGTGGCAGTAAGTAGCCTCTTTACATTTTAGTTATGTCATATTGGAATCAGGATATCTGCAGATCAGTAGTATTTCTAGTAACATACCATGTAAAACTATCTTTAAAACTTTAAAAATTATTTTTGTATGCATGTATGATACGTGTAGGGAAGCATGCATGTGAAGGTCAGGGGTTAGCTGTGGAGTAGGTTCTGTCCTTCCACCTTTATGTGGGTTTTGGGGATTCATTCCGGTCTCCAGGCTTGTATGACAATTCCCTTTACCTATTGAGCCTTCTTGCTTTAGCCTCGTAAAGCTATCTTTTGTTAAAACATGTTATTGTGTCGTTTTTTTTACATGACATTTCAGGGAAGGGACAGAGGGATTCCTAGTTGCTTGAATTATTTGTTAATGGAAGATACACTATAGAAAGTCTTTACATATACACATAGGCTGCCTTGACATCATAACCAGAGAGGGAAGGGGCTTTGTACTGTTGTAAGTAGCCCACAGAGCATGCCTTCTTATAGTCATTAAGTGTTTTGTTGAGACCAAGATCCTCCTTCCTCAACCTCTTAATATGGCTTTTGGGGTTTGCTTATTTTCTTAGAATTGCCCAATAGACTCAGACAGACGGCCAGGGACTTCTGGGAGTCTCAGCAGGGTTTGCTTTACAGGTACATTTCTGCAAAGAAAGGAAGTCTGCTTATTAACACACTTTTTGATTGTTTTGAATTTTAGATTTATTTGTTTTATTTTATGTGTGTGAGCGTTTTGCCTGCAAGTATGTCTGTGTACCACGTGTGTGCCTGGTGCCCTTGCAGGTCAGAAGAGGACATTGGCTCTCCTGGAATTACTGATGGCTGTGAGTTGCCCTGCTGGGAACTGGACCTGAGTTCTCTGCAAGAGCAGCTGATGCTCTTGACTACTTAGCTATCTCTCCAACCCAGACTTTATTAAATTAGCGTTTAGAAGCTGAAAGTCCTGTGTTAGGGACTTACATTGATTGTCAGTAAAGAAACTGGGACATGATGGCCTCTTAATAAATTGGATCCAGCTGTAGTTTTTTCATAAGGAAGTAGATTACACACTGGCATACACAGGTCTCTTGCACTCAGTTTCTGCTTTAAGATTGATTTCCAAAGTTCATGTAAATTTTTTATTTGCTGTGGCACAAATATTTGTCTTACCCTGTGGGATCTAATTTTTTTTTCTTTTTGATTTTTTTTTTTTTTTTTTTCGAGACAGGGTTTCTGTGTAGCCCTGGCTGTCCTGGAACATACTCTGTAGACCAGGCTGGCCTCAAACACCCAGAGATCCAGCTGCCTCTGCCTCCCAAGTGCTGGAATTAAAGGTGTGGGCTGCCACTGCCCGCCGAGTTATTTTAATTTTTAATATCTGGTAGGTTGTTAGGTTTGTTTGTTTGAAGATAAAATTCCAATGTAATAATTTGTAATCTAGGGGGAAATTTTTTGCTTACATTTATTTGAAGGAAAACATTTAGCTTATTAGTGTCAGTATCTAATTTATGAATAATTATAAATAAATTACACCATTATAATTAAAAGTAAGAGCATTTAATTTTCAGATAATTGGCATTCATGTTATGTAATACTGTTAGTGTTATTATCCTGTTGCTGCAATGTTGTGCCAGACTAGAATCATTCTAGAACCAAGCACAACAAAGCAATTCTGTTTCAGTTTGTGGGCAAGTAAAAGTTCCAGAGCTGTGGAGTAAGGGCAACTTAGCAGGAGTTTTGGGGTTTAAAGCTTTCTCTCCCACCCTCGGTTTCTCTCTGTCCCTCCCTCCCTCTCTGTTTCTGTCTGTGCATGCATGTGTGACCCATAGAAGGCAGAAGAATGGGTAGGACTCCTTAGAACTGGAGGTGTAGGTGGTGAGCCACTAGTCCTGGGTGCTGGGAAAGAAACTCGGGTCCTCTGCTGCAGCTCTCCTGCACCAGCCTTTGTGGTTTTATTGCTGTAAAAGAGGAATGTGGAGATGAGGCTAGAGACAGGCTGGTGGTGGTGGCCGAAGAAACAGGTGAAGGGCTGGTGACCGAGAACGTCTGTTGTCTGTGTTAAAGCACCGCCATGTGCCTGTACATCTGTAGGGCTTAAAAGATTATAGTGCCCAAAAGTTTGTTTTCTCTTGTTTCTAATTTTCTGACATTTGGAGTAGGAGGAATATATACATTATTAAAATTTTAATTTTAAATATTAGCAATTGGAGAGTTAGAGATAACACACAAGTTGATTCAGAACAGTGCTTTTTCTCCTCAAAATGTTCGATATGTGTGGATATATTTGCTTATAAGAATGTTTACAGGCTGGGCGGTGGTGGCGCACGCCTTTAGTCCCAGCACTCGGGAGGCAGAGCCAGGCGGATCTCTGTGAGTTCGAGGCCAGCCTGGGCTACCAAGTGAGTTCCAGGAAAAGGCACAAAGCTACACAGAGAAACCCTGTCTCGAAAAACCAAAAAAAAAAAAAAAAAAGAATGTTTGCATGAAGCTTGAAATTATGGCTCACACCTTGTAATCCCAGTGCTCAGAAGGCTGAGAACCTTACGGCAAATTTGAGGCCAGCTTGGACTACATAGTGAGTTTCAGACAAGTCTTGAACAAAATAGGACATATGCATTGGTAGTTGTTTTTAAAAGACTTGTACTAAAGTGTTGGCAATGCTTATCTCTTGATTAGTGGAATATTGAATACTTTTAATTTTTTTATTCTTTAATTTATATTACTTAATGTTTTCCAAATTTATGCCCTTTTTTTGGTAGTGCTGGAGTTGGAACCAGTGATGGGGTTGGCCTTGTACATGTTTTTTTATAACAAGTTTACCATTGAGCTATACCTCTAGTTTGTATGTTACTTTTATAACCAGAAAAATAGAAACTGTACATTAAGATCAAAGAAGTTCATTGAAAAAGAACGTCTGAAGGCAGATTGTGTTCTCTTTTCCTCTGTAGACCCGTCAGGTTCTGGAGGAGCTGACAGAGTTGCCAGTGATGGTGGAGCTTGCTAGTGACTTCTTGGATAGAAACACTCCAGTCTTTCGAGATGATGTTTGCTTTTTCATTAGTCAATCAGGTATGTTCATTTTAGACTTGAAGGGGGAAAAAGTCATTGTAAGTCAATTTTCCTAATAATTCTAGCATATCTTGTAAGAACTGATATTTAAACTGGTATTTCAATGACCCGGTAAACATAGATTGGCTTCAGTCGTACTAATACATTCTTTATGACTTAGTAAAAATGAATACAATTTTACATATGGCTTAAAGAGCTTAATTTTCAGATAAGAAAATTAAGAAAGAAACAAAAGAAACAAGGGAGATCCTTGAAAGCCTACGTCTTGTAAATGTATGGTTTTTGTTGTTGTTTAAGACAGGGTCTTACTGTGTAGACTTGACTGGCCTGAACTCACTAAGTAGACCAAGCTGGCCTCTAACTCCGTGATCTGCCTGTCTCTTCCACCCAAGTACTGGGATTAAAGGTGTGTGCCACCCTGCCTCACTATATCTTGTAAATTTAGTAAGAGCTTGCCTCATGTTTTACTTAAAACAAATGGTAACACTGACAGTTTTTCATGTAAGAACGGCGTACTCTGAAACTGCTCTGTGTTCCTGTTGTCTGTTCTACACAGGGGAGACAGCTGACACCCTGATGGCTCTTCGTTACTGTAAGGAGAGAGGAGCCTTAACTGTGGGAATCACAAATACAGTCGGCAGTTCTATATCAAGGGAGACAGATTGTGGGGTTCATATTAATGCTGGTCCTGAGGTTGGCGTGGCCAGTACAAAGGTAAATCCTTGGTTTCTTCCACAGAAGTTTTTAACCATGCTGTTGGGGAGGGGTGCTGGTCTTTGGGCCAGCTGATGTGTTCTTTTCCCTACTGTAGTTTACAGCTTACAGTGTTTAACAGGTCTGCTTTGAAAAGATATCCTCTAGCTTTTCTTGTTCATCATGCACAATCTACTCTCCAAGCACAGTAACTCCAAGCAGTCATAACACCACCCTGTTACTATTGTAGTTGGGATTAGAAAAGCAGTAAATTAGAAATGGACAGTTTAATCCAAATAATTACTGATATTTTTATTTACGTATTCTTGGTTTCCTTAAGTATGTCAGAATATGATACTACTTTTAAAAAACTGTAACAAGGATTATACTTTGTAAAATTGACAGTTAAAAAAAAAGCTGATTGGGGGCTGGGTAGATGCTAATCGTTTAAGAATGCTTGTTGTATAAGCTTGAGATCAGAGTTCAAATTCCCAGCACCCATATAAAAAGCTTGATTCCTGGGTGGTGGGGGCGCACGCCTTTAATCCCAGCACTCAGGAACAGAGTGAGTTCCAGGACAGGCTCCAAAGTTACATAGAGAAACTCTGTCTCAAAAAAAAAAATAAATAAATAAAATAAAAAAATAAAAAATAAATAAATAAAAAGCTTGATCATGTCTGCCTGTGACCTGTTGCTATGGTTATGGGGTTGGTGTGTGGAGACAGGAGCATCCTGGAGCTTGTCAGCCGTCAACTTAGCTCCAGGTTCAGTGAGCAACTGTGTCTCAGTAAGTCAGAGTGGTAGAACAAGGTATTTACAGGCTGGTTACCTTTGTTCATGCATGGATACATGCATGCACACTCACAGTACACACTTCTCCCTTCCCTACACAGTCAGATGAATAGAATATATATAGTTTTAAGTTTCAAAAGTAGACATTACAGGACAGTATCTATTTCTGTTTAGATACTGCATCTGCAGAAGTTTAAAAATACGTTTGTCTTTTTTTTTTTTTTTTTTTTTTGGTCTTTCGGGACTGGGTTTCTCTGTGTAGCTTTGCGTCTTTCCTGGAACTCACTTGGTAGCCCAGGCTGGCCTCGAACTCACAGAGATCCGCCTGGCTCTGCCTCCCGAGTACTGGGACTAAAGGCGTGCGCCACCACCGCCCCGTCTTAAAAATACTTTTGTCTTAAAGGTGTGTAAAACTGCTTTGCTCTCTGAAGTTAAGATATGCAGCTGTTTGCAAGTTGTATAAATATAAAAGGTTTATCTCTACAAATATGTAACTTTTATGATATTTGAAATTTTAGCATCTCTGTTTTTCTGCTTAAGCCTAATATTTTTTGTTGGTTGTCTGATATGTGTCAGTGGTTTAGGCTTTAATCCTCATATCTCATGGAAAACTTATTGTGGAAAATTTGTGATTCTTATGTTAAAAAAGTTTTTTGTTTTTGTTTTAATTGAGAGTCTTGATATTACTATTACATGTAGCTGAAATGTGGATTTTCCCCATATGGTGATTAAAACATGTAAGATGCTTGTGCTTAGGGCATCCTGTCAGAGAAGGACTAACTAGCTGTTTGTAGCAGTGTCCAGACAGCTCTGATCAGGTGTAGGAACACAGGGCTTTGTCTCTACAGCACACTGTGAACCACCACACTCCAGCATGTATGGGCATACAGGATGAGTGTAAGGGATGTGCTTCTAAAAGAATTCCTAATTCTTTAGTTTACGAGAGCTTCCATTTCCTCCATCATCTTATTATGACGGTTTTCCTGCATGTAGCAGTTATAATGACTTAACACCCATTACCCACCGCCTAGATTGAACCATTGACCTCTTCTACAGTTTTATGGGGTACAGCTTGCCCTGTCGTGTGGAGAACTTACTTGGCTGTGCAGCTGTCACCACAGGGAGTGTTAGGAGACTTTGTTCACAGAACGGCATTTGTTCCTTTGCGCTCTCGCCAGTCAGTGCCCGCTCCTAACCTCTAGCCTCATGCCCATGACTACTGCTTTCTCTTGCTAAAGATTGTGTCAGTTTCCAGATACTTCTCATGAATGGGAGTTCTATGATACATGTCTTTTGTAACTGGCTTTCATTTAGCATGAATCCTTTGAAGCTTGTTTATGTTACTATTAGTATCAGTAGTTCTTTCTTTGAAAGCAAATCCTTTTAAATTTTTTTTAAAGTTTGAAACAAATCCAGATTTATAGGAAGTTGCAATTATCAGTGTTAAAGTTGTATTATCAGTGAGCTTCACATTATAACAACAAAATAGGTGAGGCAACTAGTTTAGAAGGAAAGAGGTTTGTTTTGGTTCATAGCTCTGGAGGTTCGAGTCCAAAATTAGGCAGCCTTGTTGTTTTGTGCCTCTGGTCATATCATGCTGGGGGAAATGAGCCAGGAAGCAGATATACTTGAGAGTCAGAGGTCCCCAAGCTCCATCAAGGACTTTTTCTCCAGGTAACCAAAGGACCCCTTGCTAGACATCAGCTCCTACCAAGAGGAGGAGGCCTGTAATCTTCCAGGAGGGCCACCCCAGGTGTCTTTAACACATGGACCAGTGCCCCAGTGCAGAGAAGTTCCATGTACCCTTCACCCAGTTCCCCAGTGCTTCCGTCTTGGATAAGGAAGCAAGCATCTTTTATAGTATGTAATTTCTTAATAAAGCGACTATCTGCTTTAGTAAGAGTGAGTATTGACAAGATGACTTAGCAGGTAAAGGTGTCCACTGCCAACATCAGCCAAGCCTGATAATCTGAGTGTGAGCCCTAGAACCTGTAGAGGGGAAGGAGAGAACTGACGCCCTGTGAGTTGTCTTCTGACTTCCACACATGTACTGTGCTGTACATTCCCTGCACCCTCTAAATAAATAAATGTAAAATCTTTTAATAGGTTTGGCAGTGTAATACAGCTTCATTTTTTTCCTGGATTCCAAAGTAATTTTGTTTTCACCTGTCTTAGATATTTTTAGCTTGGAGTTCTATAAGATAAGTTCTGGGGTAATTTATTATAGCAGTTTATGAATGGTAAGTGTGAGTTTACATGTTCTAAGTAATCACAGGAGTTGATTGTTGCTCCCCATCACTGACTCAGTGATGAGCCTGTGTACAAGTTTCTAACTCTGCCAGGAAAAATGGTCGGTTTAGAAGACTGTTACCGACTTTCACATAATATCAGACCATAGATAATTTGGTATTTCTTTAGGAAGATGGTGTCAATGTGCAGAATTTGCAGTTTTTGTTATTGCAGGTGTTTAGAATTTTACCACACTGCTGACTTGGGTTGATTTCTTTTTTCTTTCTTTTTTTTTAATGTGCCCAAGTAATTTAGTTTTGGACTGAACAAAAAGAAAATCAAGTTGAAAAGTTCAGTCAACATTTTCTAGGTAAATTTTTTTCAGACCTTAGTAAACTGTAAATGTGAGGTGTAGCTTATTTTTATCATAATGAATTTCTTGGTATGCACAGATGAAATGGAAAATATGGTGGCTGGGATACACAGTGGTAGAGTAACATTTTAGTGGTGGTCTGGAGGGGCTAGACGGAGTGCTTGTTGCCAAATCAAGTTGGGTTTGGAACAGCTTTATATCTCAGGGGACCAAGAGCATGTTAGTGAGTCTCTGTTTATTGAAAGGCACACCTATAGTGACAAGGGGGCAGTTGAGACCTGGGACTTAGAACACAGGCTCCACGCATGCTTCAGCATTCGCGTGGTTCCAGTCTGCCCAGGGGACAAAATGGGGACAGGTGGCTATGGAGGCCAGGGGTCCAGCCGAGGTAGCAGGGTCTCAGGGAGGAGTTGGGCCGAGATGTCTCCTCAGCGTGAGGAAGTGACTTAGGGAAGAATGCTGGAAACTGGGTGTAAAACCATAATACACTTCCTGATAAAGACTTGTGCACAGCACAATATGCCAAACAATTTAGCAATGAAAATTAAGTAAAAGCCCCAAAGGCCTAAAACATGAAAGCTTTCTTTGAAATAATATTGTGTCATCCAGGCATAGTGGCACACAACTTTAATCCCAGCACTGGGGAGGCAGAGGCATGCAGATCTCTGAATTTAAGGCTAACCTGGTCGACAGACAGTTCCAGGACGTACAAGGCCACACAGAGAGACCCTGTCTCCCAAAAATAAACAAACAACCCCCACAAAAGTAAGAGAAAAAAACAGATAAAGAAAATAAAATTGTCAAAAGAGAGGCTATTAAATAGAGAATATACATGAAAAGCAATCTGAATTTCTTTGTACTGAAGCTGTGGATGCTAGGCTGAGGTGGTGGCTGCACCTCTAGTCCCAGCAGCTAGGAATGCTGCAGTTTGGGAAACTTGAGTCCTCAGGTTTGAGATCAGCTTGGCAACGTAGGGAGAATCTGTCTTTAAAAGGAGGGGTGAGGAGGACAGCACGAGGACTCAGTAGAAGACTCTCACACATGGTGAAAGGAAAGAACTGGCCCTCACAGATTGCCCTCGGACTTTCACATGCCTGTCAGGACAAGCATGTGTGCCACCAATTCCAAACAAACATTTCTTTAAAATGTCAAAATGGTAGTCACTTGTTTAAAACATAATTCTGACTTTTTGACAAACTGACAGAATGGAGAATCTTGCATTCAAATACAGCTGATGAGAAAGTAGCTTGCAATGTCTGTAAACTGGAAGATTCACATTGTATTCATAGAAAAAATGTCTTTAGTGCAATTCCTACCAGTGCTATTTGATGTGTTCTGGCTGTGTATCAGGAATTGTACTAGATGCTTTATGTGTCTGAGCTAATTCTCAAGACAGTCTTGAGTTCTTGAACCTTAACATATAGGGCATCAGAGGCAATAGGGAAGAAAATGGCTCAAGGCGCTACACACCACTAAACAGAGGAAAGTGCTAAGATGTTAGCTATAAAAGAGCTACAAAAGTTATAAAATTCTGCCACTTGATGCTTATGGTTTTTTCGGGGGGAGGGCGGTGAGGGGGGGTGTTTCCCAGACAGGATTTCTCTGTGTAGCTTTGGAGCCTGTCCTGGATCTCACTCTGTAGACCAGGCTGGCCTCCAAACTCACAGAGATCCACCTAGCTCTGCCTCCTGAGTGCTGAGATTAAAGGTGTGCGCCACCAGTGCTCAGCAATGCTTGTGTTTTAATTGAATGTTTTTTTGAGATAGGATTTCATGTATCTCAGGCTAGCCTTGAGCTTGTTCTATAGCTAAGGAGGGTCTTGGGTTCCTAATCCTCCTGGTCCTGCCCTCCAAGCCTTGGGATTATGAGTGTGTACCACCATATCTACAAACACCCATCTTAATAATTTCTTTTATTGAAAATAGTTTTTTTAAAATACTTAATATAAAGAAAGAAAAACTAGGGCCAGCAAGGTAGCTAAGTGAATAAAGGTGCTTGCTGGCAAGCCTGACTTGTTTGATCCTTTGGACTCCCATAGTAGGAGAGAACTGACTCCTAGAGGTTGTCCTCTGACCTCTGTATATGCTCTTGGGGGGCGCGCGTGCATGCGTGCGTGCGTGCGTGCGTGCGTGCGTGCGTGTGTGTGTGTGTGTGTGTGTGTGTATGTGCATGCTTTATTTTTATTTACATACATATATTTAGATTTTTCTTTATCTTTTAGTTGCTTTTTGTTTGTTAAAAAAGTAAGAATGAGGACCTCTGTGTGGACAGTGCTTGGCACTCAAGCATGAGGATCCGAGTTAAGTTTCTGGTTCCTTTTCAAGCAGCTGTGCCCGGTGGTGTGTGCTTATCATCTCAACACTGTAGAAATGGAGATGGGTGGATCTCTAGGGCTTGCTGTTCCAGTATAGCATGATCATTGACCCCTAGGTCCCAGTGAGAGACTGGTTCAACAACAGCAAAAGTGGGTAGCTACTGAGGAATACCTAAGGTTGATCTCCAGCCTCCACGTGCACACTTAGGTAAATCTTGCCCCAAGGCTCCCTTTTCCTATAACTCAAGGACAAAGAGAGAATGAGCTAAATATGGTAGCTCACACCTGTACTCTATGCACTTGGGAGACTGAGGCAAGAGGATTACTAAGTCTAACCTAGGGTATGGAGTATGACTCTATCTTAAAAAAAAAAAAAAAAAAAAAAAGATGAAAATGAGGAACAGCCAGTAGGCAAAGGTTAAGGGCCAGGAGTGGGGCATTTTATAACTATTTAAAGATCTCTAGTGTCAGGAGCCCCAGGCCTGTCTAATGCAGTCTGGGGGAGGCCAGCTCTCCAGGAACTGCTCCAGGGGTATGAATAGAAGACCTCAGAATAGTGGGACTTTAGGAAACTTTTTTTATCTGAGGGTAAATACCCTCAATCTAACAGATAAATAAGAAAACACACATGCTTTCTGATGCTAATTTTCTCTTTTACTTCATCTTTAAAAAATCTCTTTCTCTGAAAATCTCTGTCTCCACATAGATACATGCCACATTATTACATTCTCCACACAGCCACATACCTCTTTTGCAGTTACATCTCTTCTATATCGGTTTATTTTCCTTGACATAATTTTTTTACTTAGCTCTACATCTCTCTTCTATACATATTTCTTCTCTGTGTTCTGCTACATTCCTTCACATATTACTACATCATTTATTCACTCTCTTCTCATTCATTCACTCTCACATTACTCCTTCTGCACACTCACACACACTCTTAACACACTCACACTGTACAGCTCTTTTCACAGTAGCTCTCCCATGTTCACGCACACAGTCACGCCTCTTCTTCTCCCTGCCCCTTCAGCTACATCCCGCACTCAGCACATACCCACCTGCCCGCCCTCCCTCCCTCCCTCCCTCCCTCCCTCCCTCCCTCTGCCCCTCACTGCCCAGCTCCTTTTCACAGCTCCTCTACACAGCTCTACACAGCCCCTCCCTCTACACCACTGCTCCTCTCACAGCCAAACTCTGGACAATTATATGTTACATTTTCAGGGTTCAACCCATTCTCACGTTAAGTCCCAAAGTTTCTCTCAAGCTAGGTAGGTCACATTGACTGCCCAGTGAGTAACACTTGGTCATTCACGTAGCTCTAAGTTGGCGAGGGTTCCCAGACAGAAAGTAAACAGTCAGCTGAACCTTGAGCCTGTAACATAAATTGAGGCTGGGACTATGTGCAAAAAGTCAATTACTGCAAGGAGTTATGTCTACCAAAGTTGCTTCAAGCCTGACCTTGAATCAGTGATAAACAAATCCTGAGAATTCATCCTAGTGTATTTGTCTCCAGGGGCAACCAGTTTGCTTTGAATATGTTCTGAAGTCTAAAATTAGCTGTCTTTGTGACTGAAAATACTATTAGTTTCCTGTATCATGTATGAAAGATATTCTGATATTATTAGAACTGTACAGCTCAAGCAGAAATCATCTTCCTGACCATACACAGCAGTATGTTGCCCAAAGATGGAATATTTTTACGAGATAAACACACAAGCAATGGGGAAAATACCCATAGCTGTTATTAAGGAAGAAATGACGTGGCACATGAGAAAAATTGCAGACAGGAGCAACCAGTCATTTACAGTCAGTGACTCCACAGCTTTGCCGGGTGGGGCTCCCCATCAGATAGGTCTGCTGGGTCAACCTGTTAAAATACTAGTTGTCAGCTGTTGTATACTCCCACAGCCTCCTGTATCTGCCCTTTCTCCTCACTGGTTAGGCACTTTCAGATTATCTGAACCTTCCTTCAGTCTCTTTCTTTTCCCTTCCTTCTGAGGGATGTGAGGAGGCTCATAAGCACTAGTGTTTTATGAGAGGATGTGCGAGTCTGAGACACAGGAGTTAAGTGCTTTGTGAACCAGGTCAGCATCGACAGTGTATACTGTGAAGGATTGGGATCTAATTTTCATCTTTTTGTTAAAGTTTCCAGGTTCTTAAAATGCACCTGGAATTAATTTTTTCCCCCTCTGGTGTTTTAGGCATATACCAGCCAGTTTGTGTCCCTTGTGATGTTTGCCCTCATGATGTGTGATGACAGGATCTCCATGCAAGAGAGACGTAAAGAGATCATGCTTGGATTAAAGCGGCTGCCAGGTATAAAGAGCCTTGTATTTTTAGAGATGTTTTAATATGTAATTTTTCTTAGCATAGAAGATTTCTTTACTTTTTCTTTCTTTTTTGGTTGTGTTTGTTTGTTTGTTTGTTTGTTTTTGAGGCAGGGTCTCACCTAGCTGAGATTGGCCTCAAACTTAACTGCCTCTACCTCCCAAGTACTGAAATTACAGGCGTGACATCATGCCTGGTTTATGCAGTGCTGTGGATTGAGCCCAGGGCTTTGTACGTGTTAGGCAAGCATTCTAACACCAGAGCCTCATCCCCAGCCCTGGAACACTTTATATAGACTATAACTATTAATCTATTGGATCACAGTTGGCAAAGACTCTGTTTTATAGATTGTTTCTTCACCTTGTTAATTGTTTCCTTTGCTGTGCAGAAGTTTCTTAATTAGCAGTAATCAACTCTGGGTAAACCTCATCCGCTGCCATTCTGCACTGTACAAAGCTGCAGAAACTTGAATTTCATGAAGTCCTGCTTGTCTTTTGATCATTTCCTGTAGGAGTCCTTGTGAGGAAGTCCTTGTCTTTGCCTGTGCTAATATCTTGAAGTATTTTCACAATATGTTTTTCTCCAGTAATTTCAGGGTTTAGTTTTTCTTCAATGTGAAAAATAATGAATCTAAGTTTATTTATATGTCAATATTCATGTTTGGATATTGAGGAGGTAATTTTTCTTCAGAGGTGATTTTTCTCACATTTTTGTTAGAAATGGTGGCTGCAGCCTTGTGGTCTGTCCTTGGACCTTCCGTTCTGTTGGTCTGCATGTTGGGTTTATGTCCACGCCACCTGTTAGTCACTGTTGCTTTGTAGTACAGTCTGAAGCCTCCCTCCTGCATTACCCTTTCTGCTTAGGATGGCTTTGGATAGTTGGAATCTTTTGTGCTTTTTATGTTCTGCTAGAGCAGTGGTTCTCAACTCTCCTAACGCTGTGACCCTTTAATACAGTTCCTCATGTTGTGGTGACCCCAACCATAAAATTAATTATTTTTGTTTCTACTTCATAATGTAATTTTGCTGCTGTTATGAATTGTAATATAAATATCTGTGTTTTCCAATGGTCTTAGGCAACCCCTGAGAAAGGGTTGTGACCCACAGGTTGAGAACCACTGTGCTAGAGCTTCAAAGTTCCTGAACTCCACAGTAGTGCCCAGCAGAGAACTGGCTCAGGCCTGTCTACTCCAGAGTTCTTTCCAGGGACCTAGATCAATGCTACTTTCCCCCACTTCACTGCCTGGGCAGAGCTTCCTGCTGCCTGAACTTGTTTGGCTTGTCAGGATCTGTCCCTTCCCTCTCCAGCTGTCTCCCACCAGTGTGTGGCAGGTTGAATTCCAGCTCCTTGACTTGAGACTGTTCTCTAGTCTTAGGCCTAGAGTAGTACAGTTTTTAAATTTAATTATTTTATTTTATGTGTATAGGTATTTTGTCTGCATGTATATCTGTACCACATGCATGCAGGTTCCTGTAGAGGCCAGAAGAGGGTCTCGGATCCTCTGGAACTGGAATTATAGATAGTTGTGAGCCGCTATATGGGTGCTGGGAATTGAACCTGGTCCTTTGAAAGAGCAGCCAGTGCTCTTAGCCAATAAGCTGTTTCTCCAGCTCTGGGTAGCTCAGTTTTCAGAAGTAGGTTTTTTTCTAAGATGGTATCTGGACACTGCCCTCTGAGTCATAGACAGTGACAGAATGGAACCCCGCTGCTGGAGGATTCACTGTCTGCAGACCAGTACCTGACCTGAGGCTATAAGGGCTGTAGTTTTTCCTGTGGGTAGGACTTCGCATCTCTTTTTAGGGCTGTCTGGCCATGTCTCCCCAGTAAGGGAGCCATGGGTCCAGAACCGTGCTCCATTTGGTATTTTTTGCCTGATGGCTTTTCTGATCCTTTATGTTTTGAAAGTCTTTTCTCTCTTTGGAATAGTGGGGTTTTTGTTTTTATATTTGGTTTTGTTGTTGTTTTTTGAGACTGGATCTCTTGTATCCCAGGTGGACTTTAACTCAGGATGTAGGGGAGGTGACCTTGAACTCTTGATTCTCCTGCCTCTACCTCCTGAGTGCTTGGATTACGGACATTATCCACTATGCCCAGTTTTATGCTGTTATGGAGACTGAACCCAAGCCATTGTACAGACTAGGCAGGCACTCTACCAATTGAACTACATCTCTGACCCTTAAGTCTTTTAATTCTAACTTTTCTCCCTGACCGTGTCACAGGAGGCAGCTTCTGGCCCACCATCCTACCTGGAAGTCCAAACTAAGGCTCTTTATTTTATTTTCTATACATTTGATGTGGAAGGGAATGAACAATGGATGAAATTCTCATCTTACTCTTGAAGCTGTGGTTTGTAGTGGCATAGTTAAGAAGATCTTTGTGCTTTTGCCTCCTTGTGTTAAGAGAAGTTCATGCTGATATCACAGAAGAGAGGAAATCTTGTCACTTTGGTGTTTGCTTCCAGTATAGCATTGTTACTTTATGTGTTCAGTGTGCTGCTCCTTTTCATAGGCTGGGTTTATCTTTCTCTTAACAGACTTGATTAAGGAAGTGCTGAGCATGGATGATGAAATTCAGAAGCTGGCAACAGAGCTTTACCACCAGAAGTCAGTCCTGATAATGGGACGAGGCTATCATTATGCTACGTGTCTTGAAGGAGCCCTGGTACGTTTTCTCACTTACAAGTTGATTTTAGTCTAATGACTTAGGGACAGGAAACACACTTTTTATTTATTCTGCAGTGCTAGGGATTTAACCCACAGAGAGCCAGACAATCAACACATCACTGAGCCTCGCCATTTATTTAGAGTGAATGAGTGAGTGTGTGTGTGTGTGTGTGTGTGTGTGTGTGTGTTGGTGGTGTGCTACAGTGCGTGTATGGAAATCAGGGGACAGCTTAAATTGGAGTCAGTTTTTTTCTTCCAACCATTTGAATCCTGGGCATCCAACTCAGATTGTCAGGCTTGTTGGCAAGCATCCTTATCTTGCTGACTCCTCACATACTTATAGAATAAATGAATTGAAATAGGTAGAATATTTAAAATGTCTTTGTATGTGTTTATTATGGTTTGTTTACCTTAAGAAGGTGCCACAGGGGCTGGAGAGATGGCTCAGAGATTAAGAGCAGTAACTGGTCTTCCAGAGATCATGAGTTCAATTTCCAGCAACCACATGGTGGCTCACGACCATCTGTAATGAGATCTGATGCCCTCTTCTGGCATGCAGGTGTACATGCAGGCAGAACACTGTATGCATAATAAACAAACAAATACAATCTTAAAAAAAAAAAAAAAAAAGGAAGGTGCCACAGGACTTACTTCAAAAGTGAAAGCAAGAAGAGTATTTACATGGTAGCTTGGCGTTATCAATTTAAGTTTGATGGCTGCTCTGGACAGTCTGGATCCTTAAGATACTCTTGTAGACCTTCAACACTGTGCTTATTGGTGTTTTGGATGTAATGATCGGTCAACTTGTTTAGCAACAGGGACAGATCAATAGCCTTGACTACTTCTCAGTAGACCTAACCATCTCAGATGCTTTGTGTAATATTTCCTTAAAAGTGGAATTTTGAAAAGTGAGCTAAAGACTTATCTGGTTCTTTCATATTAGAAAATCAAGGAGATTACTTACATGCACTCTGAAGGCATCCTTGCTGGTGAGCTAAAGCATGGCCCTCTGGCCTTGGTGGACAAGTTGATGCCTGTCATCATGATCATCATGCGGGACCACACCTATGCCAAGTGCCAGAACGCTCTACAGCAGGTGGTTGCACGGCAGGTAGGTGGAGTGCTGTGAGGAGAGCCTAGAGGTCTGTGATAGGGTTCTAAAGCACAGGGGGTTATCTAACGGTGATAGACCAGGACTGCTAGGTGACTGCAAACCATGTCTGCTAGTCACCGCCTTTGCTTTGCTGGTTATATGAGGGAGTCAGATGCTCAGATTTGATGGTACCTGGCCATCTTCTCTCTCATAATATGAGAACTAAACCAAAACTAGGCCCTGGTCTCCAGATTCTTCTGTTGGCTAACACAGTGCTTTCTTTTTACTTTAACATTATTAAGTATTTCCTTCAAAAAAACCCTAATGTTTAGTTTACACTAACATCATGAATGCTGTGACTTTTATTCTCCCCCCATCAACTAGTTTATATTCTAATTCCAGAAGATATTTCTCCCTCAGCACAGTGTATTGGAAATAAACTTGAACTTAAAAGCAAGGAGGACCTGTATTCAAGTACTAAGCTTGGTGTTTCTTTCCTGTGTCAATTTTTTGAAAAAAATCTCCTGAGTTCCACAAACCTGTTCCTGCCTCTGTCTGCATGAGCTGTCAGAGCATGTCTGTGTATCCTGCAGCGTGGAGCACATGCCCACTTGTTGCCCAGCACGTGCTTCCTGGTGACTGGCTGCATGTGGTTTTCTTCCTAGGGGCGCCCTGTCGTGATCTGTGATAAGGAAGATACTGAGACCATTAAGAACACAAAAAGGACAATCAAGGTGCCCCACTCAGTGGACTGCTTGCAGGGTATTCTCAGTGTGATCCCTTTACAGCTGCTGGCCTTCCACCTGGCTGTGCTAAGAGGCTACGATGTGAGTGACCGCCTCTGTGGAACTCTGGGGTGGCTTTTGACTCGGGTGCATCTTGTACAGTTAGTTCCACCCTTTTTTAAAAAAAATTTATATATGTATGTATGTATGTATTTTGTTTGTTTGTTTGTTTGTTTGTGTGTATACATGTGTCACGCACGGTTCATGGGAGGAGGTCAGAGGACAACTTGTAGGAATTGGTTCTTTCCTTCCATCATGTGGGTCCTAAGACTCAGGTTTGGTAGCAAGCACCTTTGCTTGCTCTATCTCACCAGCCCCTCCCAACTTTTTAACAGTAGCACTTGAAAATCTATCCCCTCTATGTTACACCTGTATCTTCTCACGGCCCAGTTCATAGTTTACACTGGTTTCTTCTTACCCATAGGACTTGAAGAAACCTTGGTGTTTACTCCAGGCCTGAGACTGACTGGGCGCAGGGGCTGTTTTCTTACTAGGCAGTGATTGGCATTTCGGGGTGGGGCAAGTTGTTTGTTTGGATCTCTGCCATGGTGAGGGCTGCTGGACTTGTAGCATTCTTAGTCCTCTTGCTAGTGTGGGAACCAAAATAACCTGTTGTATTTCCAGGGTTCCCTGTGAGGTCCATCTCCATAGAGGGACCGAGGTAGCTCTCCCTGTGTATGTTAGCACCTTCTTCTATTGTTTTTCAGTTATTTTCCAAGATAAATTATGTGACTGTATTTTCTAATGTAATTCTCTTTTTTTTGCAGGTTGATTTCCCACGGAATCTTGCCAAATCTGTAACTGTAGAGTAAAAGGCATCTGAAACTTAAGACAATTAAGCAACATAAGACTCCTTTTGTATTTAAATTTTTGATTTAAACTGTTGCTGCCTGAAAGCCTTTTTAAGTAAATTCTTATTTATATATCAGTTATAATTATCCCACTCAATTAATGATTTTTGTGCAATTGCCTCATTTTCAATAATCCATGGGGGAGTTTGATTAATAGAATTTAAATCTAAACCTAAAATCAGAGATTTTAGCTGCAGTGTTGTTTAAAGAACTGGATAATGAATTTCTTGGTCCTCCACTTCAGTCAAGGAGGATTGATGAGGTTTTGAGATGAAAGTTGTTTTACCATGCCTGGATTCAGTTAGACTGATGAAAGACCTGTGCATTTAATTGGAGTACTCAAAGTCAGAAGCCAGTGTGTGCTAGTGCCTGGACACCTGCTCAAGGCTTTGCTACATTATCCATAGGAGAAGATGCTGTGGTTTATTTTGAAGCTCGTCTCTGTCTTGTTTTTAAATCAAACTGTAGACCTAAAAAACCTGGTGAAATTTGTATCTAAGTTCAGTTAAATTGGTCTAAACATGACTGTCATCTCTAGGTAGAGGGAATGTAGGGGGCGTGTGTTACAACTGTGTCCTCTACACTTGACTAGAAGACCAAGCAGAGTTTTGTAGCACTACAAATCTGAACTGCTTTAGACACTGACAGTGTGGCTGGACATTTGAAGGTAGGACATGGACATCCTACTCCTGTTTCTTCATCTCCTAAGAGAGGTTTGCATTTCCTTGAAGCTGTAGAGCTTAATTAAAAAAACAAAAAACAAAAAACAAAAAAAAAAAAAAAAACTACTGTTGAATGACATACTTTGTTTCCTTTGAAATCACAGCATAGAGTTGCTATCAAGTGTCTCAAATTGGTATTGGCATGTTCAGTTCTCTCTTCAGCTTTGTCCCATGAGTTTCCTGCAGGTTAATTTTAATTTCTTCCCTGCCTTTTTGCAGCAAAGTATCCCTTGGTGCCAGTTTGGAGGTTCTTTTTGATTCCTTGTGAGATTTGCACACTTTCATTGGTCATTGGATCTTCAATGTATGTGTAGATGAGGCTTCGAACATCACATACTTTCCACTGTGGAATGACATGAAATTTAGGGTTGCTTTCCTTTGTATTGTCTTGACTCCTATTTAGGAATGAATGCAATATAAGTAAGTGATATTGATATGCCTTCACACTGAGAGTGTCAGAAATGGGCATCAACAATCGGGATAAAGTATTTAAAATAGAGCATTGTTTAACACCCCAAAAATGTGTGGAGTAATTTCTTCATGGATCTGTTTGGGTCAGATTGTGTGGGCTGTAGAGGTGTTATGTTCAGTCAGGTCCATATCTTTCAGAAGCTTTCACTTTTACAACGTGAAAGTGAATAGTGGAGTTGGTAGCTTACTCTTTGTGTTTGAACTTGAGAAGCAGCTCATGCTGTGACAGAAGTGTAGGCTTCTTGTGAAGGTGGGGTGAAGACAGAGTTGAGGTGTTTTGGAAGGCATCACTCACATTGACAGAGACTGGAAACCTGATTTTTTTTAAAACATAAGACAGGGCCACAGTTTCTACCCCATGTAGCAGTGTTAGTTATGTTTCTGTGTTCTAATTATTTCCAAGATTTTATGTTAGTTTAGCATGTGTATAATGTCATTTCTTATGTTTGATGTAGTAGCGTGGCTACACATGGTTGTGTGTGTGTGTTTTTTGTTGTTGGTTTTTTTCATGTGTTGCTCTGGAGTAAAGGGTGATGTTGGTACACTGAGACATTGTGAAATGATCACCACAGTGTTCTTAGGTCATCCATCCCCTCAGTTACTAATCCAGAGTCCTCTTGGAGCTGTTTGGGATTAGACAGCTCAGTTCTGCTAATCACCCTCTGTGTAATGGAACATTGGAACTCTCTTCTCTCAGGCTCTGACTTTGAATCCACTCACCAGTATCCCTTCCATACACACTCCAAGCTAGGACAAATCCTACAACCAAACAGTCAAAAGCCCAGATGAAGACCAGAGTAATATTTTCTAAACAAATATTATTCTCTTTCCTAACCCATTTTGCTTTCTATTCTGGTTAATGTAATGATTTTAAATTCTTTTATTAAGTTAATTCTTAATACCCTGACACTTGAGTGAGGCAAGCCATTGAGTAAATGAATAGGCCCAGTTAAAATTGATATAATACAGGACATGAAAATCTAATTTTCTAAACAAAAATACCCTGCAAAAGAGAGGCTTTCTATAAAAGTTCTTTTGTGTAGTGTGTTTAAAGTTTAAGTTCACACATACATCCTTTCCTGGGATCCCTTGCCAGGCAGGGAGAACTGTGGGGCACCTGATACATGGCCCAGTTGATGGCTACTTTGAAGTCAGCTTTAAAAAAGAAAATCATCTATGCCATAGGAATAAAAAGGCTACAGAAAGTGTACTGCTCACTCTTAGTTTGTGACTGTTAGTAGCTGTGGATAAACACATGCTGTGAGCAGGTTGCTGTGCTGGGCAGCAGAAGTACATCTTCAGAGCAGTTTTGTCTGTCCCTGCTGGACCTGTTTCTTGTGAAGGCACAGGTGGGAGAGTGGAAAGATGGAGTTGGATGGAGGTGTTAAATGCTGTGAATGGATTTGTTTACTTAAACAGTGGTCCACATTTTGGAACATGTTCATAAGCAGCTGTCCCAGTCTGTCCATGATACATGGATCTACGGTACTATAAAGAACAGTAGTTAATAATAGGCTAAGATGATAGGCCATTGTGTGTCCCTGCTCCTCAGAGGGACGTCACAGGGTACTGTGCAGGAGGCCGTTAACTCCTGCACATGAGCTTTTCTGTATAGCGGGTTGTTTCTGAGATGATCCAGTCATCTGTCTCCCTTTGAATCCAGGGCTCTTTCCTGAGGAGTTGTGAAGATGGGGAAAGGAGCCCACTTTTGGTCCCTCGTAATGCTCCTCTGAGAGTCCTTTGTCACCCTTTAGAGAAGGAAACCAGCTGAACTTTAACAAACACACTTTCAGTTGGGGGGCAGTCTTTTATCTTTTTTACAATTAGGATATTCTATAGCAATAAAGGAAACTAAGGTTATCTGTTTATTATATACTATAACTGGTATGATTTTTCTAAAAAATTAAAAGCACAATGTCATTGGAAAGTGTTTATTAAAAAAGAATTCATAATTCACATTGAATTTAGAAAGGCCAAAGAAATGGAAGGGAGTGGTAAGGACATTTTGGTTCATGACATCCACATGTTTAGTGAGTTGTGTCTCCAAGAATCCTAGTAGTGTTTTCAACTTGGAGACGGATTTCACATGACTCTGTTTACTCTCAAGTTGAAAAGTTTTAGCATATAAATTGGTCTTTCTCACTGTATTTAAAAATTGTTATGTATTTCAGTATCATCATAGCTTGTTGAGTTAAACATACCCTCAGATCTGGGATGGTGACAGATAGTAAAACTGACATTGGCTTCCAATAGTAGTGTCCATAGTTAAGCAAGACTGTTCAGTTCTGCTGTGTTAACTGTAAGTCTATACCAGCTTGAGACTGATGTGTTGTGAAAGCCACCACAAGGCTGAGGACATCTTAGCTAGAAATTCTCACATCTTGTTTTCTGTACTCGTTTCCAGAGCGGGGGGTAGAAATGGTCCTGTTAACTTTTTGAATGTCCTCTGGTTGAATGTGTTTTTCCATTAATAAAGTTTTGATATTTGTTTAAATTATACTTCTGTGGGACTGGGGGGTTAGAATAATCATTGCTCTGTTTTGATTTTGTATTCTTTTAAATGAATGTTTAGTTTTCTGAGCCAGATGGTTATTCATCCTCATGTCCTGTTAAATCCAGTGACTACACCGGAACTGTGAATAAATTACCCAAAACCTTGCTGTGTGTTTACTCCTTTTTGGTAGGGCATGGGACGGCATCCCGGGCCTTACACGCCAGGCCACAATCATTTTGAAGGATTTCCCGGTGTTTGGAACACACACATGTAGCATTTTACAATTGGTACTGCCTTAATATAGCCAGTGTTTTGCTTTCATTGTTAGTAAACATTGCTTGTGTTTCATTTCTGTTGCTTCAAAAAAATAAATGATTATGCAAATATCTAGAACCACATATCTATACTCCAGCTTCCCAGTTGTTTTGTGAAGAATCATTAGATAAAACTCTGATATCACAGTCCATACATATACTTTCACATAGCACTTTACACTTTTTAAAAATAATTTGTTAGCAGGTTTGGATAATAGTGATCAGAAAGTTTGAAGTGCACTGATAGCTGCAAGAGCAGGAAGAGTGGGGTGGTGTGGCTGTCATAGCTGGCCTGGCCCGTGGCCCGTCATAGATTAGATGTTCGCTGTAGAGTGAAACGGCAGGTCATGCTGATGCGTCCCCAGGCTGGCTGCCACTCACACAGCTCGACCTCTGGATTTGTTCCTCCCCTCTTCTTTTCCTCTGCTCTCTGCTACAAGGATTGTGTACCTCCTCACCTCTCCACTGTGGTTTTGATATAAAACTCAATTTCTTTAAATTTGCCCCAGTTGCATGTTGGTTTTACTGAGCACTTACAGTCCTAAAAGTGGATCTGCTTTCCCAGGGGAGGCGCTGAGAGCAGCAGGCTCTTCAGCTGCCCCAATGAGGGGACACAGCAGAGGTCTGAAGTTAATTAGTCTCTCTTTTTCACTTACTAGCAATACGCCTGCTAAAGTAGAGGGAAGTTACCAGACTGTGAGTGACCTTCCAGATGCTGCTTGCAGGAAGTGAGCATGTACCTGTGAGGTTGCCATTCTTGAGTGACTATGGGCACAAGTTATTTCCAAGACTGAAGGGCGCACTGGTGAGCTGGATGTTAACTCTGTGGCTCAGATGCCAAAGGTCACCTAGGAATTCTGTCAGAGAGAGTGCTTAGAAAGAACCATATTCAGTATTCAGGAGATTTTGAATATTAAGTATGGATGTTAATTGACAATATGGATTAAAAAAAGCCTTCAAATAATTAGAAAACTTTCTGGATACAGTTATTATTCCCATTTGTTTACCAGTATACCTCTATATGTTTTGAATAAATTTAGAAGTTTATGCTCATTGGGGGTGAAGACAAGTAAAACTTTTAATTTTGTTAATTTCAGTAGTATGCTGAGTGGTTTAGACACATCTAATGGGCTGGAGAGATGGCTCAGTGGTTAAGAGCTTGTACTGCTCTTCTAGAAGATCTGAGCGTGGTTCTCAGCACTTATGTAGGGCAGCTCACAACCACTTGTAACTCCAGCTTAATGGGATCCTATTCCCTTTTTTGCCCTCCACAGGCACCAGACTCACGTGTACCTCTCACAATATATATTTTAATTATATATATGATTAAAAATAAATCCAAAATCTTTTAAGAAAGAAAGTATCTAGCACTTTAAAAACAAAACAACAAGTAAGTTACACCATGGAACTTGGAAGCATTTTGTTTTTGTGTGTCTGTGTGTCTGTGTGATTGTATGCCATGTGTGCAGGTACCTGCAGAGACCAGCAGAGGAGGTCAGGTTCCCTAGAGCTGGAATTACTTGGTTGTGAGTGACCTGATGTGAGTGCTAATAATTGAACACAGGTCATCTAGAAGAGCATCAAGTGCTCTTAACTGGTGAGCCATCTCTCCAGTCCCCAAGGTATTTTTAAAGTGGTTCATATTATATATTAATTATACACAATGATGGGTTCCATTGTGACATTTCTGTTGTGTATGTTGTGTTTCGATCATAATCACCACCCCATTATGGTCTCTTGCCCTTTCCTTTCCTCAATTAGCCTCCTCTACTTTCAGTTCTTTTTTTTTGTAACTCAGTGAGTCTCATTAGGGTTGTTTACAGGCACATGAGCAAGGGTTTGTTCACACAAACATGGGCACCTCACCAGTGGCTACACCATTTGAGAAAATGTCTTTCCTCTCTTGGTAATCGTCACTACATATAAATCCTTAAGGGAAGAGTGGGGTGCCAGGAGTACCTTCCTCCTCCACGACAGGATATTGACAGGCCAAGTCTTGAGCAGGTAACCCAAGATGCTATGAGTTCAAGAGTGCACCATCCATGATATACAGATATCAGTGCCCCAACCACTCCCCCACCCCCTCCCTTCAGCTTTCAGGTTCTTTGCCCTTCTTCCATGTTCCCTGAGTCTCCAAGGGGGTGCTGGAGATGACCCATTTAATGCAGTCATGCTCATCCCTTTAACCAGATATGACTTTCTGCATTTGCACTGGCCACTGCAAGAAGTTTATCAAAGCTGACAGCAGCTCGAATCTACAGATGTAAGCATACTTACTGAGAAGGCAATCTAACTGTAGCAGATTCTGCTCTAGGGCCTATGGCTTTCCCAGCCCTGGGTTTCTGAATGAGTTTACAGTACCAAGTGTGAATTCCCTCCGTGGAGAGTGGCCTCAAATCCAGTGAGTATTTTTATTACTCTCAACCAACAAACTTGCCACTTGCTTCTCAATGGGCCCATCAGGCCTGGCTGGTCAGTGTTGTTGTTTGCAGGGTCCATACTCTTGATGACAGTTCTCCCCAGCACCTTCCAGCACTTTGAGGGCAAGCCTCAAGGAAGGGAGTTAAGTATTGCCAGTAAGATTCTAATTTTGCAAGTGTTTATTTAATATACACAAATACCCAAGAGTATTATATGTATCTATTTTATCTTCTGTTATCTTTGTGCCTTTGTGACTCATCAGCACAGGATGTGAATTTCCTCTTTCTAGCAAGGCTGTACTGAGTGTGTGTGTCTTAAGAAATGTCTGATGAGTGGGTAGCCCAAGAAACTTACTCAGAAAACTTAGGCTGGATAAAAATGAACACAGGAACACAACCTTGAACCCCCAGATTCAAATTAAATAGGTGACCTATCAAGAAATAAAAGTCTCCTAAGAAGCACAAAGAACAGAGAGTACCAAGTACAGAAGCCACTGGCTGTCCCAGGAGGGGCATCTGTTAGGTATCTACTTTAGTGGCTGGACACCAAGTCAGGAGACAGATGAAAGCTGGTTAAAGACAGGAAGTCTGAGCGGAGTAGAACATAGCATCCTAACCAGATCATGCTACAAATGAAGCTTGTCAGAGATGCATAGGAGAGGGATGAGGCAGGCCTCAGCACTAGGGGGAGAAGTCTCCCATCAGAACTCCTGCCTGAGATGTTTCCTTCCCAACCTGTGTCCTGAAAAGGCTCCAGCTGGGCTTATTTTATTTGCCATGACTCTCAGTAGTGCCCCAAGCACTTTAAAAACAACCTCAAACCCCTTTCTAGAATAACGTACTTAGAACACAAGCTTCAGAGCACTTCCCACAAGCTCAGAATCCAGAACATACAACGGCAAACGATAGACTCAAATTTACAGAGCCTCCAAAATTGTGTCAAAAGTAACAGGAGTGTGGCGAGCATGGCTCTGGCAGGCCTTGCCCTTTCCCCATTCCCTCTGCCTTGCTAAAAACCATTAGATTACATTCCTAAAGCTAGCCACCGAGGTCTATTCCCTTATTAGGCCACTTCCTCCTCTTGAGACTCACTACAGAAGTCCAGCAATCAAAAGCCCCCTTTGGTCCACCTAATTAACATACCCAATTAAAACTGAACACCTCATCCTAATATGAGCTTTCCCCCTTTCCCTTTACAAAGCATTTGCCTATGTGCGGCATCTGTCTCCCCTCCATCCAGAGGCGGTCAGTCCTTTGCCCCTCCAGGACAAATACCCCTTCCCTCTCTTACTGTCTCTTCCCCTTCTCCCTCATCCCCTATCTCCTTTACCACTGCATCCCAGCCCATTCTAACACAGACCTCTTCTCTTAACAATTACACCTGCAAGGTCATTGCCTGAGTCAGAAAGTGGCCGCTTTCTTTTCTTTCCCACTTAATAGAGGCAAACAGGTGTTTGGGTGTAGTTTGTGCCTAATCCCGGGTCTGGGAGGAAGCCCCCACTTTTCAGGGCCGGGGGATCTCCTTCAAACATGGCAGAGGAGCAAAAAGATAAGGGAGACTTCAGAGACAGCTGACAGGAAACCCAGGACTGCAATGAGAATACTTAAGGAAGAGACTCTGAACTGACCGCTGGCTCTGAAGTTCCAGAGCCCAGAGTTACCACATATATGAGACTTTATCAGGTTCCAGAAGCCACACTGCCCCAGCAGGGTATCACGGAGCCACGCCCTCAGTTCCAGGGGCTTGTTTTGTTTAATCCTTTACTAGTCTTGATTTTTATAAAAGATTTGTTTTTGTTTTGATTTTTTTGCTTTCTGTTGTTTCTCCTCCTCCGTCCCTTCTCTGCTTCCTTTTTGCTTGTTTGAAAGACAGGATTTCTGAGTCCCAGGTTGACCTTGAACTCACTGTGTAGCTGAGGATGACTTTGAATTTCAAATCTTCCTGCCTTTGGTGGGATTACTGGTGTACACAGATGCATCCAGTTTATTTGGTGCTTCATGAATGCTAGTGAGCATTCTCCTAATGGAGGGGTGTACCTAGCCCTTCTTTTATCTGTGGTCATATATTGTTTGTAATCTAGGAAATAAGGTTGCCTGACGATCAGAGGACAGAGCTAGCCGCAGAGTTAGCCAGAGAGGTCAGGCAGTGGTGGCACACCCTTAAACCCTAGCACTTGGGAGGCAGAGGCAGAGATCTGTCTGGATTTCTGTGAGTTCAAGGCCACACTGAGCTACATGAGATTAATCCAGTCTAAAAGAGAAACAGAGCCAAGCAGTGGTGATACCTTTAATCCCAGCACTAGGAAGGTTGAGACAGGAAGTGATATGGCTGGGCAGAGAAAGGAATAGAAGGTGGGAGGAGACAGGAATCCATGCTCTTTCAGACTGAGGAGTTGGTGAGGCAAGAGGTGGTGGCTGTGGCTTGCTCTGCTTCTCTGATCTTTCAGCTTTCACCCTGATATCTGGTTCCAGGTTTCTATTATATAAGACCGTTTAGGATTCGTGCAACATTTATCATGTGTGTGTGTGTGTGTGTGTGTGTGTGTGTGTGTGTGTGTGTGTGTGTGTGAGTCCTCACACCCTAGCCTGTGTATGCAGAGGCTAGAGTAGGGTGTTAGGTGTCTCTTCACGTTACTCCTCTGAGACAGGTTCTTTCCCTGAATCTGGAGCTCTGTGGTTTGTTTTGGCAAGGGTTGCTGGATCCTCCTGTCTCTGTCCCTCACCCCAGTGCTGGGGTGTTTTGTGACAAAACTCTCCTTGGAGAAACACACTTACCCCAAATAGGAATCCTATGACAGATTAAAGTATGATGCCACCAAAGTCCAACTTGGTGAGCCAGTGAGTTTTATTGGAGCTACTTACAGGAGTGTGGGTGACAGGTTACAAAAGCTGAAAGGACAGCAGCATCACCAAGGCTCACCCCAGCCTGGGTGACAGAACTCACCAGAGCTGGAAGAGCTGCAGCACACTGCACAGCCTGCAGGCAGCTCAGCAGGTTGGAGAGTGACCTTTCCTAGTGACTTTGTCGCTTGGCTTGTGTTTGCAGCTCAGCTTCCAGGGTCTTCTTGGCAGCTCGGCCTGCCTTCTCAGATCAACTCCACTTAATCTGTCAGGGAGGGGTCTAGTGAATCTGGTCATTTTCAGGGACTTCCTGAAGCTATTTTGAGTTGTTTACTTTCCATTGAAAAGAGGTTCCCTTCCGGATGGAATGTTTCAATCTTGGAGGAAACTTACACAATGTGGGATTATAGGCACTTGGCTGTCTTAGTTAGGGTTTCTATTGCTGTGAAGAGACACCATGACTACCACAACTCTTATAAAGGAAACATTTAATTGAGGTGGTGGCTTACAGTTTCAGAGGTTCAGTCCATTATCATTACGGTAGAGAGCATGGCAGCATGCAGGCAGACTGGAGTAGTGGCTGAGAGTCCTCTATCTTGCGGGCAACAGGAAGTCGACTGAGCCCTGGGCAGTATGCTGAGCATAGGAAACCTCAAAGCTCACCCCCACAGTGACACACTTCCTCCAACGAGGCCACACCCACTCCAGCAAAGCCACACCTCCTAATAGTGCCACTCCCTATGAGATGATAGGGGCCAATTATATTCAAACTATCACATCAGCCAAGCCTATCTTTTATCTGTGAGTTGGATGATATTGTCTTCTGGGATAATCAATTTGGTTATTTGGGGACTGAAAATTTCCCTTTATGGGTTGCTTTATAATATATATTTGAATTATTCAGTTCAAGATATGTTCAAATTGGCCTTATGAGGTTTTTGACTCATAGTTCCTTGGAAGTGTTTCTTAATTTCCACACATGTGCTTTTGTTTATCTCTGCCTCTGAACTCAGCATGGCCAGGGCACAGGCTCTAGGGTGTTGTTCTCGTTCTTCTCTTGGAGCTAGCTGTCAGTGTGGTGGATGGACAGTGTTTTCCAGGATTCCCCAGATCTCATGGGGAGTTCTACTGATGCCCGCAGTGTCACCTGTCATCTGTGTGCCCCTCCAATCACGTTGTTCTCATTGAAGCCTTGGTGGTTCTGTCCGCCGCTGGGGGAGTCGCTTCCCTCTCCCATAGGGCTTGTCTCATTCCTCCTCATTGCTGTTTCATGTGTGCCTTTTCTTTCAGTTTGCCGTTGTTCTTCAGGAAATGCCCACTTAAAGTTCTTATGGATTGTTTCTTACGAAAGAGATTAATCCATTAGTTACAGTTTTCACTTGAAAATGTAGCCTGTTGGCTAGGAATGGAATCTTTCTGGCTGATATTTGTATACAGATACATATTTTTATTATTTGTTATTTGTTATTTTGGAGTGGGTCTCACACTATGTACCTCTGCCTGGCCTGGAGCTGACAGAGACCCTTCCCACTCTACCTCCTCACGGCTGGGACTGCAGGCATGCAGCACACCATCAAGTGCAGGGACTGCAGGCATGCAGCACACCATCAAGTGCTGTGACTGCAGGCATGCAGCACACCATCAAGCAATGCAGGCAAAAATCAAGTGCAGACTGCAGCATGCAGCACACCATCAAGTGCAGGGACTGCAGGCATGCAGCACACCATCAAGTGCAGGGACTGCAGGCATGCAGCACACCATCAAGTGCAGGGACTGCAGGCATGCAGCACACAACAATCACAGCACACACATCAAGTGCAGGGACTGCAGGCATGCACACCACAAGGCGGAGCAGCAAAATCAAGTGCATGCAGCACACCATCAAGTGCAGGGACTGCAGGCATGCAGCACACCATGCCCAGCTAATACTCACTTTTAATCTCTATTTTCAGCCTTTTGAATCTTTATCTTAGATATGAATTCGTATAAACAACATATTACTGGACAGAAATGAGCTTGAAACTGTCTTTTACATGTAATGTTATTCCATTAAAAATAGTTTACATCTGTGATCTTATTTGTGTTTTCTGTTTGGCCCCCCAGGGGCTAAACATCATCACTTTCTCCTATCTGCTTGCCTGGCTGTGGCACCCTGCTTCTGTTCTCTTAGGGGTTAGTAGAAATTACAGTATCCAAGTCCAACACATCCAAATCTGAACTTCCCTGTTTTGCTTGGCACGTCCCAGAGAGGATGGCCTTAGAAAGTGTCCTCTATCTCTTCCTTACTCACATGTCATTGTTAACATGTAAATTATACTTCTACTCAACAACACAAAACCACTGTATGCTGTCAAGGGTCATTTAGATTTCTCCACATTTGTCTTTATTTTTGCCCTGTCTCTTAAGCTTCCTCTGTGGGCTGGCTTCCTCTGGATGTCCTTGGTGCAGATGCTCCTGGAGGTCAGAGGTGTTGGATCCCCTGGCGCTGGAGTTACCGGTGCTTCTGAATTGCCAGGTGTGGGTGGGTGCTGGGATCTGAGCTCAGGTCCTCGGGAAAAAAGGCAGTATGCGTGCTCAACTGCTGAACCTTCTCTCCAGCCTTAAAACAGGTCTACGAGGAAACCCTTCGGGTCCTGTGAGCTTCGAGTGTTCTCATGGTGCTGCACTACAATCCATACACTGACTTTCAAATGTCAGATATCATGGATATATACATTGCATTTTTTGAGATAGGGTCTAGGCTAGCCTTAAACTTGCAATTCTTCTGCCATAGCCCGTCATACCTTACTTTCTTGTACTTTCAGCCAGGCTCATTTTGGTTAAGTGCATCTCAATCATTGTTATTAATGTTATTATTACCATTATTATCATTACGTCTATTTCTGAGCATCATCATTTTTACTTCTTTAAGCATGATGTGTGTGTCATTCTAGGTTGGTAACAGGTATTTGGACTGTCTATACTAGGTCCTCGTGTTTGGTTTCTTATGTACTTTGTTATTCTTTCGAAATTACTTCTGGGAATTCTTTAAGAGCATTTGCTTGGTCTATGATGTGCCAGAGATTCTCAAGCCCAAAGCTGCTTTCTGCACTCCTGGCTTTTGGCTGTACATTTGATGATGTGAATTTGTGTCTCAGATCTGCACAGTTCTGGCTCCTCAAGACTGTGTTGGTGTTCTGGTCATCAATGGTTCCCGGCAGAGTCCAGCCTCATAAAGAGAGCTAGCTCTTAAATGTTATTATGTCTGAGGGACAGACTCCTGGCCAACAGCCGAGGTTCTCCGGTGGTTGTAGGAATTTGCATTTTTGTTTGTTTGTTTTTCAAAACAGGGTTTCCCTGTGCAGCCCTGGCTGTCCTAGAACTCGCTTTGTAGAGCAGGCTGGCCTCGAACTCAGAGATCCATCTGCCTCTGCTTCCCAAGTGCTGGGATCAAAGGCTTGCGACACCACTGCCCAGCCAGGAATTTGCATTTTTAACGATCACCAATGATGAGCAGGCAGAGAGGGCAGAGGCACACAATCCGAGAAACACCAAGTTTTGCTCTCAAACTTGACTGAGTCCACCATTAACCTGCGGCCAGAGTGTGCCGGAGTTACAGCTCCAGATCTTACAACAGGGGGTCCAGTCAGTACTGTTCACCTCTTCACATACACGGGCAGTTTACTTATGTCCTCTTGACCTTCTAAACCTCTGCATGGAGGGAGCCTGCACGCTCCTGCAGATCTCAATCTCAAGGAAATGAGATCAGAAGTTCCTTGCCCTGAATGCTCAAATGTTTATGATACTTTGAGGAAAACAGTGATGCGGAAATCCTAACAGATTCCAAATAGCCTAGCGTCTCTCTCCCTGCTCTTTGGGTGGTGCCAGGGCAGAGCTGCCCTTTCCTTCTCTACTGGACTGAACCTCCAGAATGTACTCTCCTCTGTGCCATCTTGGTTCCCAGCTACCCTCCGTGGAATTGGAGATGTGTGACTTGAAGCCTGAGCGGATACTGAAAACAGATAATAAACTGGAGTCTTAAAGCTTTTAAATGTCTCTTAAAAAGACCTTTCAGTGCGGTAATGTATGTAACACACGGGAGGTAACGCTCATTCATGTGAACACGGAGCAGGTATTCGAGAGGGGTAGCCTGCTTCTTTCTTAAGGACTTTAAAAACATTGAAAAAGAAAGCAAAACTATAGTGACCCAAATCAGAAAAACAGAGAAACCCGAAATCTGCCCAACTTGATAAACAACTGTAACTTGATTTATTGCAGGATCAGAGTCTGCAAGGCTAGTTCCATGCCAGGACATCTCCCTGGTATCTCTGGGACTGTTTCAGGTCAAAGCCATCTCCCAGGCTCTGCCATAAATCTCACACTCTATGTGCTTGCAAGCAATAAAGTTCTCCATCCCATTGACTTTGTTACCAACGAGTTGGACTGTGGAGCGCAATGTGGCAGATACTGAAGTGGGACGCACTGTAGGAAAATAATCTGCTGTCCATTTGCTTTTCTCTTGGAGTGGAACATCCCTTTCCTCCACTGCTGGGTGCCAGCTCTCCTCCACTCCATCAGATGCAGGGTGGCTGTCACTCTTGCATTAGTGGTCTCTTGTCACACGAACAAGGGAATCCCTGCCTGGGGATGAGGGTGCAGGCATGCTTCCAATGTGGCTATGTGGAAGAGTCCAGATCCCTGGCCATTGGATGGGTGCTGGGTTCTCTGCATGGCAGGGGTGTGTGAGTCACAGTTTAAGCCTACCACTAAAAAATGCCAACATGACAGGGGCATGGAGTGTGACACACAGAGATGGGGGGTACTTTTCCAGGCTGCTTCACACATGTCAAGTGCTTAGCTTCTGAGACAATCTCAGCATGGATGGGAGGAGCTGGGGACACAGATGCTGATGGGCTACTCTGCTCCTGGGCTACGCTGCTCCTGGAAGTAGATTTTTGTCGGCACCACATCTAATCACCACCAGCCCCCACCCCAGGTTCTCAGGGGCACATACAGGAGGCTAATAGCCTTTGTGAGCAGGTGGGAGGAAAACTCAGAGAGAGGGGAATAGGAGTCACTATGGGTCACATGCTAATGTCATTTCATTAGCCCCGAGAGCTTGTAAGGCCCAAGGAAACTTGGGTTACATAAAATAGAAATTAAAAAAAGGAGAGGCCTACTGTAGTTTGGCAGACAGAATTTGTCTTTGTGTATATATGAGAAATAACTTTCATTTAGAAACTTTGGCAGTGGCTTCCCCTGCGTCCCTAATACTTTTAAATGATATTTTCTGGGCTTGGAAAGCAGGCAGGCAAATCATGGAATTTTGGCTTCGATCTTTCTAGAAATGTAGGCAAGCAGAGAGAAAGGCGGCCATAATTTGGCTTGCAGGCTTCTATGGGTTGCAGAGCAAACCAAGCAGCGTTACCATGGCAATGCTTCTACTGTTTATAAAAACAAAGTTTTTTTTCCCTGACAAGCATACTTCATATTTAATAAACCTCAGTCCACAGGGGCCTCTTCATGCCATTTTAACTTGCGAAGAATTTTATTATTGAGTTGCTTTCCGACACCCAAAACACTTGGAAATAGAGTATTACACTTGGAAATAGAGTATTAAGTACTGATGCCTAGAAGGGCAGAACAAGAGGTGCTGGGGGAGGTATGTGGCGGGGCTGGGGGCCATGGCCAAGCAACATGAAAACACAAAGCAGGCCTTTCGCAGAGCTGGAGTCTACTGGCCTGGCCCCCAACCGAGCATTCCGGAAAATGGAGATTTCTCTTTTGATTCTGTTCATGTGCTGTTCAAAACCTGTCTCCAGGGCCCTGCACTCTTCATGGGGCACTGTTTAGAGGCGCACCCACTCCCCGTTTTAAGTCCTGTCTGCTTATCTGTGAAATCTTAAATGCCTGTGTGGTGAGAAGACACCGTTGTAATAATACTTGACTACTGGACTGACGCAGAGGAGGATTGATGGGTTCTTGTAACTGAAAAGGCTTTATTTTTGGATCACACAGCTGGAGAAGGCATAAGAAGATCCAGGAACCAACGGATCCTGCCTGGTCTGCATTGGTTACCATTCCCAACTCCAGTCTCTAGGACAGTTTTCTTGTTCCAGTTCTGGGGATCAGGGCCTCGTATATGCTGGGTGCCCCGCCAGCGAGCTACCCACTCAGCTTACAAGGTTTGGAAATCTGAGTTCGGAGGAAAGTGCTTTTGGGCACCCTTGACCTGGGAATTTACAAAGTGGCCAGAAAACTCAGCAGCTGGAGTAAACCCATCTGCATTTCATCCAGAATAGTCCTTCCCTCTCAGCTGGCCAGGATCTGGGAGCAGCCCGTTACCCTCCCAGGGTCCTTGTCTATGCCTTCTGGGGCCTCTAGACCAGTGGGGAGTGGTGAGGGCCCGTTTCCAAGCTCAGGCATGGACTTCTCCACAGAGGCCATTTCTGGGGTCACAGTTCTTCCCGGAAGGCAGGGGCTGGGATACGGTTTCATCATCACTCACTAGCTTTCTCTTTTATGTTCAATCAACACTTTGTCAATAATAACGGAAAAGACTGTTGTTTTAAGACGTCAAAACAGATCACCCTTATCAATCTTACAGGCGGGTTAGTCTGAGAGGCCAATCTGAGAACTGTACAGGAGCTGTTTGCCAGAGGGTCTGAGGAGCCTTCATATATATATAATATATATATATATATATATATATGAAGGGGGCAACTGGCACCCCCTTAACTAGTCACTGGTGTGAGGAAAGCGCAGCTGGCTGTGGTGATGGAGGCTGGGCTGCTGGGACAGCGTTGCTCAGACCTGAGCTCTGGAAAGAGGGAGAGCAGGGTCTGAAAGGGGGCTACTCCAACACCCCTGGTTAGACTGTATGGTATTTCCTGGTGTTCTTGGGGCTCTCTTGCACCCACCGCCAGGGGAGTACGGCCCTGGAGAGGGTCTCTGGAAGGAACAGCTTGGAGCGCTTTTCATGGTGGGGTGGCCAGCAGGGGGCAGCACGCCACCAGTCCCGGAAGCCGCGCAGGGGGACAACACTCCTTGACCTCCGCGGGGAGTACTGTGCTGAAGCCGCTGGGACGCCTGTCCTCGAAAAGCTGGACTTCTGGACCACCCAGGGCAGGCAGACCCGCCTCAAAGGAACCCTGTCCAGCCTCTGGGGCAGCAGACCCGGCTAAGAACACAGCCTGCCCTCTCCCCCGAGCTCCTTCCTGCCGGGAGGACAAAGTTGTCCCTGCAGCTCCGGCTCGCCCGTGGCCTCTTACCTGCACCGGAGCCTCAGGTGATCTTAAGCGGGTCGGGGGCACCCGCAGCCTGGCACCGTTTAGGTCCCTGACGTGGGCGGGGACCGAGAGCTGCAGAGAGCAAGTGGCCGCAAGGCGGCGCCCGAGCCTGGGAGACCCGAGTGCTTGGGGCTCAGGGAGTTCATGGTGACAGCTGTAAACAATGAAGTTATTGTATGAGAAAATAATCTATTTTCAACAAAGAAGAAAGAAAAAAGTAAAATACTACAATTATTGATAAAATGATTAGTAAGAATGGCCAAAGTTATTGTAGGTAAGAGCAGGAGAAAGTATTCTCTAACGGAATTGTTATTCAAATAAAATGTTTTTGCACTAATATTTATAGAAAAAAGACTGAAAAAGTATTAAAAATGAAATTATTACACTCGCAGGAAGATGGGTGTAACTAGAGACTATCTTGTTAAGCGGAAACAAGCCAGACTGCAGAAAGACAGAAGCTCAGTGCTTTCTTTCATGTGAGGAATCTACATTTAAATTTATATAAACACATAGGTCATAGAAATAGTAGCAGGTCTAGCAGTAATAGTGAAGGGAGAGACCTGGGGGCTGAGGATGACACTAGAGAGGGTAAGGGGACCCATGTGGCCTTAGCATACCATGTGCACAGGGATACACCCCTTCCTCCACCTCCAGCATCAAGCAGAACTCATTTGTGCCCACAACATCTACATCCAAGGTCCATGTGACTTCACAGGGTTTTGCAGGGGACCCAAGGTGGGCTTTGCTTTTATGCAAGATGGTTTCCCAGGAAAAGGCAAATCTGATTCTGAGTTAGAATTAAGTTATAAACACAGACTACCTGGAGCCTTGACAGTCAATGTATGTAGTTAAAAAAAAAAAAAAGCAGAAGGAATATTTATGGGAGAGGGGAGTCAGTGGAGGAGGATGATAAAAATAATGTATAATTACATAGGTGTATAAAAATGTCACAATGAAGCTCATTACTTTGTAGGCTAATCATACTAATTTTAAAAGATACATATATATGGTCCCAGCAGCAGAACAGACCAGCTTGTCCTTGGAAGGCCCCACCCTTGGCTCCGAGCATTCCCAGTTCTCAGAGCACCGAGACGCGGCAGTCTGCGGGTCCGGCCATCTCCACCCAGCTCCGGGCAGAAACTGCACCTGGACCAAGGCCCTTCCCTTCCTGCTCTGTAGGTTTCTTTCTGCCTCCTTAACTGGAGCAGGCAGTGACCATTCCCTGGGAGAGTCTGGCTTCCCAGGAAGAGGAGCAGCAGGAAGCTGGGACCTCCCACTTCCCTGCTTTGTGGGGGACACTTGCATGCTCTCCTTGGACTGACTTTTAGGAGAGCCCAGGACACTGGCTGCTGTGTCCTCCAGCTCGGGGGCATCTGACATCTGATTGCAACTTTGCATCTTCCTAAGGCTTTGGAGATCAAGGGCTGCAGGTAGGACTGTGAGCCTTTCTGCACACATCTTTCTCATGAGGTCTTTGTTCTTACACCGCTTTCTTTTTGACTTCTTTCTATTCCTTTTGACACCAGGAGACTAGATGAAGTCAGGGAGGCTGGGACAGTTCCCAGTCCACAGTTCATTAGGGACCCATAAAGACTGGTGACTGAGGTAAGCAGGCTGCCTGCCCTAGAGCTCTGGGGTGAGGGGTGGGGGTGACGAGTACCTGCTTCTCCATGAATGATGGTGATGGAGAGAAGGGCCAGGCTCCAGTCTTCACCTCCTTCGTGGAGATCTGCTTCTGCTGGGATTCTTGGCAGGGGGATTAGTCACCCACTGCCTGGGGATGACAGCCATTGGCTCAGATGCAGCCCTGGCCCTGCAGGCTGGGCGCTGTGAAGCCACAGTGTACTGTCTGCATGGGGGATGGAGGTACCTGTTCCTCTGCCTCCAGCATCAGGCAGAGGTCATGTGTGCACACAACATCCACATTCAGGGTCCGTGTTTTTTTTTTTTTTTTTTTTTTTTTAACATGGTTTTACAGTATCCTGCAGGGATCCCAAGGTGAGGCTTTGCTGCATGCTAGAAGGTTTCCCCGGGGAAAGGCAAATACGACAATATGACTCTGGGGTGGGTTTAAGTTGTGTACACAGACTACCTGAGCCTTGACATTCAGTATGTGTAGTTTCAAAAGTTCTCTGGACTCAGGTCCCAGCCACAGCATGGTTTCCCATGAGCTTCCCTAGCCACACCCGTCTTCCTTCTCCATACCTGGGCCTGTAAAGCCCAGCCTTCTCCGAAAGCCCCCCATCACACCACCCGTACACGCCCCCATCTTTCCCTGGCACGCTGGAGAAGGCCATGCCCAAAACCTGTCTCCCACATTCTGGAGGATGTCTGCATAGGCAGCCCCTGGAAAGCCCCTGGCCCCGCCTCCATACGCACCTGTGGTTTGCTTCGCAGGAAGCAGCCCTCCTGGGAGCTCAGAAGCCTGCAAAGCCTGGCTGGGACAGGGCTCAGTGACAAGTGCTTGCCCAGCATCCCCAGCGATGCCAAAAACAAAGCAGGAAAAGCTTCCAAAGCCTGTGAATAATGAGTCCTCTTCACCCACGTGGGTGTGTTTGGAAGTGAGCCTTCCTCTCACACTGTCCCAGCTTACACACTGACTCCAGCATCACTGGAGACCCCAAGAGTGTACCCATTTACACCAGTGCAGAGTCTCAGCCTACTGGAGCTGAGAAAAGATAAATACTGGTTTTCAGTTTCCAGACAAATCATCTTTGGCTTGCTTGTGTACAACTCACAGTCCATACTTATATTAATATAGATATGTATGTTACCATTGAAAGTCTGTGTGTTTTCAGAGCAAGGGGACAAGATACCAATGAAAATAGGTGGCGTAGGTGATCTAACCTTTCAGAATGCCTCTGTTGCAGTTTCCTCAGAGTTCTGCATCCAGAACAGCTTCAAGGCTGCTGCTGGCTGAGATAGTCCATCCTTACAGACTATTCTAGTCAGGACTATAGATAAGCCTTGCATATACCCATTGCAAAGATACTGAACAACAAATGTTATGACTAGTTTTCCCAGGACTTAACCATTATTTCAATTTTCTCAGGTCCCCTAAAGATGCTATCACCCACAAACAGACAACAGGAAGCAGTCTAGAGAACATGACACCCACATTCCCAAGAGGTGGGATGGGTGGTTTTTAGTTGTTTAGTGGGTTATGGATGTTTGTCATCATTTAAGGGGATTGGTTACAAATTGTTATTGGCCGTGGTCAGGGAGAAAGCTAAACAAAGGCGATTAAATTCATGGATCTCTTTCTGAAGGGAAAATGAGGAGATATAGTACAGAATGATGGGATAAAGGGTGAATAAAGGGAAATTGGTATGGATTTTTGTACTGACACAAATTTAAGGTTATTTTGTTATATTGTATTATATGTTTCTATTTCTTGTTTAAGGCATTGTACCTATGCAGCTCATTAAAAATATAATGTAAAGTTCTAGTCCTTGAAAGCTATTTAAGATAATAAAGAAATACAGGTTAGTAGTTAGTCATCTATAACAATCAAATTTATAGTTCTGTTAGGTATACTTTCAAGGCCAATCAGAGACATATTTTAAATAGATAAATGGTCTTTAAATACTTCAGAGACCTACAGAATATGACATTTTAATAACATAGGGCTTTTCATGACAGTGAGACATGTCTGCTCCTAGAAGCACCAATTTATTCCAAAAGAGGATGATGGGCATTGAAGAACTTCCATACAGAGTCTGCTTTTATTTGTGGCAAAGTTAGCCACTGGATAAACAGACTACCCTTGTCTCAATTGCTTACAGTATGCTGTCCAAATTGGACAAGCAGGACACAAAAGAAGGAAACTGCTGAACTTTGCCAAGACAGGGTAAGGCAGTCCTTCAAAATTCCTGCTTTATAGAAGAGTCTGTCAGATATTCTAGGCCTGTAGGCTGAAGATGGATGCCAACATTATAGAGGAAACTTGGGTGACTGTTCAGGCAGCTAACTGTTTCTGTCATTTCTTTTAGTTTTGGAAGTTGCTTACTCTGTACTTCCTGTTTACTCAGGTAATATTATATCCTTCTTGAGTGTTTGATGGGGTTGAAGATTAGGTAGTATAGTTTTCCTTAGTCATGATAGAAAGTAAATTAGGTACAAAACTTTGGACTCATCAAGAGAGGATAGATAATGGAGTATTTTCTCTAAATTTGCCAATTGCAAATGGACTAGATAATGTAAATTTAATTCTTACCTGATAATTGTTCTTACTGTATATAGTTTTACTGTGTTAGAGTTAAAACCTTTCCTTTTTATTTAGAAAAAAAGGGGAAAATATTGTCCAGTCTTGGTGTGAGGGGAGATAATAAAACTTTTCTTTTTTTTTTTTAGACAAAAAGGGGGAAATGTTGTGAAATAATCTTTTTGTACACTGAAGATGTGTAACTCTGATTGATTTAATCAAAAGCTGAACAGCCAATAGCTAGGCAGGATTTCTGGACAGAGATGATGCTGGGAAGAAGAAGGTGGAGACACAGAGCAAGCAAGGTGAGCAGTATGAAGATGAGGTAATAAATCCATGAGGTAGAAAGTAAATTAATATAAATGGGTTAATTTAAGTTATAAGAGCTAGTTAGAAACAAGCCTAAACTAAGGCCATTTTTTCATAATGAATATGTCTCCATGTCATTTGTGTGTGTGTGTGTGTGTGTGTGTGTGTGTGTGTGTGTGTGTGAATTGGTGGCCCAAAGAAAAGCCTGATTACAGTTTTGCTTTTTCTTCATAACCCTTCTTAAGCTTACCTCCTCTTGTCCTGCACTGCCCAAGGTTGGCCGCTGGCTGATGTGTCTCCCAGTTTCACTGACTTGTTTTGGGACAGGGTGTCAAACATATGCCCCTCTCCTGGGCTCATTTCTAGTGAGCCATCTGTCACAATAAGCCATAACCAGAATGATATGTGAAGAGTCTCTTCCTTATAGATTCTGCCATGACCTTACTGCTTCTGTCCAGGCCCCTGCCCCACAGACCCCTCCTATCTGTCTGCCTATCCTCCTAGCCTCTCCTTTTCTGAGCTTTCCTGACCTTCTGACCACACAGCTCTGCTCCTCTATTCTCTGAGGTTTTTAACTAGGTGGTATCAGTGTGAGCAGTTTGGTCCAAGTCTGTGCCTCCATCAGGTTCTAGGTACTCTGGGCAAGAACTGCTTCCCTCTGAGAAAGATTCTACATAGCCCAGAGTGGCCTTGTACTCACTATGTAGACCGGGCCAGTACTGAACTTCTGATCCTGAGATCTGGGATTACAGATGTGCACAGATATGTACTACCATGTTCAGTTTATGTGGTGCTGGGGGTAGAGCCGGGGGTTTGCGCATGCTAGGTGAGCCCTTACCAAATGACCTATGTTCCTGGCCCAAGAACTGCTGTCTTATTCCGTCAGACCCCCTCACACACAGCCTCGGGGAGCATATAGACACTGGAGGGCAGAAGCCATGTGGGCCTGAGGTCTTGAACTTCCCTCCGGCCCTCTCCAAGCTACTTACATCATGTCTGACTATGGCAAGCCATCCCCAATAACTGTAGATTTGATACTTTCAGGGTTAGGCCATACTATAGAGGAGACTGGTGGGACAGAACACAGCCCTGTCCCTGCAGGCAGCCATAGTATAGATTCTCAACCTGTGGGTCACAACCCCTTTGGGGTCAAACAACCCTTTCACGCCTAAGAACATTGAAAAACACAGGTATTTACATTATGATTCATCACAATAGCAAAATTATAGTTATGAAGTAGCAATGAAAATAATCTTATGATTGGGGTCACCACACCATACGGGACTGGGTATTAAAGAATCACAGCATTAAGAAGGTTGAGAACCACTGGTATAGACAGAGCTACCCTCCTCCCATTGGCCTTCTGCTCACTTGCCACTTTGTCCTTATATATGGGGTCACAATGATGCCAGCACTTTCCAGGCACCTGGTGAAACTCACTCTTTCTGGAAAATATGGGCAGCCGCCTAGCGATGTTCCCAGCCTGGGAAAAGGGCAAGAAACCCCACCTGGCTCATCTTAGAGTCCTGCCATTTGGAAAGGATGGCTGCCTCTGCTTTGAAGGAAAGAGAGGGGTATGTGTTTCTAGCAGCAGGCTAGGGCCTGGGTATTGCAGAGTGAAGGTCTGGATTGGGTACTCTGGGTAGGTGTGGGACTTCCAGGAGTTGCTGCCCACAGTCAGTACCACACAAATTTCCACAGGAAAAGTCTGAGTGCCCTAAAAGTCACACAAAATACAACACCTTCTTGTCCACTCTCGTCACCAGCACTTTTGGGGAATATTATTTTAAGGTCTGTTACTTTTGTTTATGTTGCATTTAACTCTGTGAAGCTGTGTTACTGTGCCTGTCTAGAACATCTGATGGTCTAATAAAGATCTGAACAGCCAATAGCAAGGCAGGAGAAAGGATGGGCGGGGCTGGCAGGCAGAGATGATAAATAGAAGGAGAAATCTGGGGGAGAGGGTGTGGAACTGGAGAGATGGCTCAGAGGTTAAGCACACTGGCTGCTCTTCCAGAGGTCCTGAGTTCAATTCCCAGCAACCACATGGTGGCTCCCTACCACCTATAATGAGATCTGGTGCCCTCTTCTGGTGTGCAGGCATACATGCAGGCAGAACATTGTATACATAATAAATAAATCTTTAAAAAAAAAAAAAAAGAAGGAGAAATTTGGGAGAGGAGAGATCTAGGAGTAAGAGGAGGAGGACGTCAGGGGCCAGCCACCCAGCTACACAACCAGCAATGAAGTAAGAAAGAAAGGTATACAGAAATAGAGAAAGGTAAAAGCCCAGAGGCAAAAACAGATGGGTTAATTTAAAGTTAAGAAAAGCTGGCAAGAAGCAAGCCAAGCTAAGGCTGGGCATTTATAATTAAGACTAAGCCTCCATGTGTGATTTGTTTGGGAGCAGAGTGGCGGGCCCCCCAAAAGAGCAAAACCAAACAACAACAAAGTACATGGGATACACCTTTACATCTTTCAGTCTGTTACCCAAAGGATGGTGGTCCAAGCCCTACAAGGTGGATGTCCTACTGGGGTTAAGGTGTGAGGGCTTGAAGGCGGAGCATGACTGTAAACACAGTACTTGGGAGGTAAAAGCAGGAGGATCAGAAGTTCAAGGCCATCTTTGGCTACACAGTGAGTTTCTTGCTTCGCTTCAACTAGCTTTCTTATACAGCCCAAAACCACCTGCCTGGGGATGCCACCACCCACAGGGGTCTGGACCTGCCTACACCAATTATTTATTTTTTTTTTTGGTTTTTCAAGACAGGGTTTCTCTCTGTAGCTTTGCGCCTTTCCTGGAACTCACTTGGTAGCCCTGGCTGGCCTCGAACTCACAGAGATCCGCCTGGCTCTGCCTCCCGAGTGCTGGGATTAAAGGCGTGCGCCACCACTGCCCGGCACCAATTAGTATTTTTGTTATTGTCGTTTTTAATGCCTCATAGACAAGGCCATGGGTCTTTCTTTCTTTCTTTCTTTCTTTCTTTCTTTCTTTCTTTCTTTCTTTCTTTCTTTCTTTCTTTCTTTCCTTCTTTCCTTCCTTCCTTCCTTCCTTCCTTCCTTCCTTCCTTCCTTCCTTTCTTTCTTTCTTTCTTTCTTTCTTTCTTTCTTTCTTTAAATTTTTAATTCATTTTACACACCAACCACAGATCTCCCTCTCATTCCTCTCCAACAGAGTAAGTTCTCCCATGGGGGAACAGCTAAGCCTGGTACATTCAGTTGAGGTTCGTTCAAGCCCCTCCTCACTTTATCAGGGGTGAGCAAGTTGTTCGACCATAGATAATGGGATCCAGAAAGCTGGCTCATGCACCAGGGATAGACCCTGATCACACTGCCAGGGACCCCTCAAACAGACCCAGCTACACAACTGTCTTCCATATGCAGAGGGTCTAGTCCGGTCCCATGCATGTTCCACAGCTGTTGGTCTAAAGTTCGTGAGTTCTTTTGAGCTTGGTTCAGTTGTCTCTGTAGATTTCCCCATCACAATCTTGACCCCCCTTGTTCATGTAATCCCTCCTCCCTCTCTTTGACTGGACTCCTGGAGCTCTGCCTGGTGCTTGGCTGTGGATCTCTGTATCTGCTTCCATCAGTTACTGGATAGAGGCTCTATGATGATAGTTAGGGTATTCACCAATCTGGTTACCAGAGTAGGCCAGTTCAGGCACCCTCACCACTGTTGCTAGTAGTCTAATCTGGGGTTGTCCTTGTGGATTCCTAGGAATTTTCCTAGCACCAGGTTTCTCTCTTACCCCATAATGTCTCCCTCTATCAAGAGATCTCTTTCATTGCTCTCCCACTCTATCCCTCCCCCAACTCAACCATCCCATTCCCTCATGTTCTCATCTCCCATCCCCTACTCTCCATTGCCCCAACTCACCCCCAGTTTGCTTGTGGAGATATCATCTATTTCCCCTTCCCAGGGAGGCCCATGCATTCCTCTTAGGGTCCTCCTTGTTAGCTAGCTTCTCTGGAGTTGTGGGTTGCAGTCTGATTGTTCTTTGCTTTACATCTAGTATACACTTATGAGTGAGTACATACCATGTTTGTCCTTCTGAGTCTGGGTTACCTCACTCAGGATGAGATTTTTCTAGTTCCATTCATTTGCCTGCAAATTTCATGATGTCATTGTTTTTCTCTGCTGAGTAGTACTCCATTGTGTATATGTATCCATTCTTCGGTTGAGGGACATCTAGGTTGCTTTCAGGTTCTGGCTATTACAAATAATGTTGCTCTGAACATAGTTGAGCATGTATCTTTGTGGTATGATTGAGCATTCCTTGGGTATATGCCCAAGAGTGGTATCATTGGGTCTTGAGGTAGATTGATTACCAATTTTCTGAGAAGCCACCATACTAGTTTCCAAAGTGGCTGTACAAGTTTGCACTCCCATCAACAGGACATGGGTCAGTCTTATCTGAGCAATTCTTCCAGGTTTTTTCTTCTCAAGTGAGTAAGTTTGTGTCAGGTTGACAGCTGAAGCTAACCAGGACAGTGAGTACGAGGTCAACCCAAGATACATGAGCTCCATTTCCAAAAGGCAAACAAAACAAAACAAAAATAGAAAGTCTCCTTGGGATGGGGTACACTCAGCCTTGGGCTGATTGCTGTTCAAGTACAGCCATGGTGCCTTTAATCTTTCCTCGTATGACACCTATACAGAAAACCACTGACACTCTGACTCTTTGGAAGGGGCTTTAGAATCTGGACTCTTCACAGCTTCTCTTCCCTGGAATACTGACTTTCCTCTTGGTATCACACACTGGGATGGGGTACTTCCAGATGCTGCAAGTTCAGCTGTGATCCTCAAGCCTGCTCAATCCTGACAAGATGTGTGCATGCTGCTTAAAAAAAAAAAAAAGGCAAATAAAGAATACAACAAAAGAAAAAAAAACAAAAAAAAAAAAACCTGAGATGTTTCCTTTCCCAAACAGCAGCCACAGCAGATGCAGCTGAAGCCTCAGCATGGACTCCAACACCACACTACCACCAGCAGCAGCCATAACACCAGCAGCAGCACCAGCAACAGCTGCATCACCAGAAACAGCCCCAGCAGCAGCAGCTGCCAACACCAGCTGCAGCAGCCCCAGCAGCAGCAGCAAAGGCCACAGCTCCACCACCACCACCACCACCACCACCACCACCACCACCACCACCACCACCACCTCCACCTCCACAGCGATGATTTCTCAAGAGTCTACCTGCTGTGTTTCTTGAATCTTACAGGTCACATGTACTTCTTTTGTGAAAGATTCCTGCCTGAGCATCTCCCCCAGTGCCCTGTGAGGATGAGCTCATCCTTTGAACTTGGCAGGCAAGAAGCATTCCGATCTGGTTCAGCACAAGCACAGAAAGGTGATTGTTAAGCAGAAGTTAACCAGTCAGCAATCAGACAGAGTCAGTCCTTTCTTCCCCAGAAGAGCCCGGCCAACTTCGGGAGAAGTTTCTGCTGGCAGGGTTTGCCTAGACCCACAGATCCTGGCTGCAATCGGAGGCTAGGAGATCTGGTTAGCTTTGAGGGCCCCTATGGAGGAAAGGGGAACCCGGGAGAAGCAGGCTAACAAGAAAACAGAAATGTGGGTCAAAGGAAACCAAATCAGACAAGTTACTGGAACCCAGGGAATGGAAAAGTAGAATTTGGAGGCGAGCAAGGCGCCCAGCAGCTGAGATGAGGGTGTGCCTGTCCTGATGTTATTAGGGGTGTGTGTGAGATGAGGGTGTGCCTGTCCTGATGTTATTAGGGGGGTGTGGGGACCAAGTAGATGATAGTGAAGGCCTTGGGCCAGTTCTACACAGGAACCAGAACGTGAACAGCTGGGCAATTATGGGGCTGAATGCTCAGTGAAAGGGGCCTAGGGTTAAAAAAAAAAATCACCCGTTGAATTGAATTGGAAAGCTGTCAAGAAAGCTTTTCCTGTACAGTTTTTGGTTGTTGCTATTGTTATTGTTTATTTGTTTTCCCAGTGGGGAAAATTCTTTTTTTTTTTTTTTTTAAAAGATTGCTTTATTTTTATGTGTATGAGTATTCTGCCTGCATGTAATGTAAGTGCACTGCATGCATGCCTACCTGCAGAGGCCAGAAGAGGGCATCAGATTTCCAGAGCTGGAGGTACAGATGTTTGTGAGACACTATATGGGTGCTGGGAACCGAATCCAGGTCCTCCGGAAGAACAAGAAGTGCTCTTAGTGATGGAACCATCTCTCCATCACCCCAAATAAGTCTTCTGTAGGAAAGTAAAATCCTAACTTGCATGTTAAGAGATAATAAAAACAAATTTTAAAGTTTATTTTTATTTTAAATTATGTGTATGTCCACATTAGTGCAGTGCCTGTGGAGGCCAGAGGCATTGGTGCCTGGGGCTGAAATTACAGGCAGTTCTGAGCCACCTAATGTGGGTGCTGGGAACTGAACTCAGGTCCTCTGCAAGAGCAGTATATACCTTAACCACTGATCCATCTCTCCAGTCCTTCTCTGAGAGATTTTGAAGCCTGAGTGCATACCATGGATGACCCTCTTTAAACATGTAAAGATGATATGCATGATACATGTGTAAACATTGACTGGAAATCACTGGTCATGAGCGATTTCTGCAGGAAAATAAAGGCTCAATTGAAGATGAGTTTTTACAAAAAGCCAGTGGGAAAACCCAGGGGTTTGTAGACACACCGAGCAGAAGTAGGAGCAGCTCCAAACATGAGATCAGAAAACCAGTCCACAAGAAACGGCAGCAGATTGCAGCATGCACGAGTGCTGGGATTACTAAAGAGAAATGACAACAGAGAGAACCCACATCAGAAAAAAAAAACGAGAGGAACACCCACAACAAAACATACACATGTTCAAGCTCAACTGTAGCAACAACCAAGGTAAAAACAAGGACAGCAGATGCTACCCACTCCTGAAAACAAACTCAAGATCCAAACATACAAACTAAAAAATAATAATAATAAAAATAAAATAAAATAAAAAAATCAAAATCTAGGCTTTTTAGTGCATACTTTTTGCACCTGTGTTCCTCACCCACAGGAGCCCATTATGGTCTGTGCAGTCCTGCAGCGTCTACCAATGAACTCCAGGTTTATCATGGGGGAGAGACAATGTCTAGAAGACCAAGGGATCTTTCTGTTATAATGATGCAATACATGTAGGGATGGGGGATGTTAGAGCAGTAGGGTTTCTGGGTCAGCTGCCCCATGAGATCATAGGGTGGGAGGCAATCAGAATCAAAGTGGAAGGAAGAAAGACATGGAAAAGTATGTGTGTGTATGTTGGAGAGGTACAGGTACACTCATGTATGGCATGTGTGTGGAGGTTAGCAGTCAGTCTCTGGTGTTGATCCTCCGATGTCTTCCACCTTTTGTTTGAGACTGGGTCTTCTATTGCCTGCAAGTTTACATGTCTAGAGCTCGTTTCCATGGTGATTCTAAATCCCATCAAGTTGCCAGGAGTGGTGGTTCATGACTTTAATTCCAGGACTCAGGAGGCAGAGGCAGGCAGGTCTCTGTGAGTTAGAGGCCAGCCTGGTTTATGTAGGGAATTTCAGGCCAGCTAAGGCTGTACAGTGAGACCTTATCTCAAAAAACAAACAAAAAACAAATGAAACAGAAATTAAAGCTCATCAGGTTGATGATCAGGATAACAGTTATACTTAAAAAGAATAAAAGGTTGCCCTTGTGTGAGATCATGAGGAAAATGGATCATGTGACATCTAAAGGCACAATCATAGAAATGACCTTAGAATTCATCAGTGTTGTCAGAGACATGATCACCAATGTGGTAGTTTGAAAGAAAATGGCCCTCAAAGGGAGTGGTACTATTAGGAGGTGTGGACCTGTAGAAGTAGGTGTGGCCTTGTTGGAGGAAGTGTGTCACTATGGGTGCAGGCTTTGAGGTCTCTTTTGCTCAAATTTTCCTCAGTGTGACTTTCATTTCACTTCCTGTTGCTTTCTGATCAAGATGTAGCCAGCACCATGTCTGCCTGCTCCCCACCATGATAATAATGGACTGAACCTCTGAACTGTAAGCCAACACCTCAATTAAATGTTTTTCTTTATAAGAGTTGCCATGGTCTCTTCCCAGCAATAGAAATCCTAACTAAGACAGAAGTTGGTGCCAGGGACTGGAGTATTGTTGTGATAGGCCTGACCATGTTTTTGTTTGGAGAAATTCGAACTTTGGTACTTTGGGTTAGGAAAGCAGTGGAATGCTTTAAGCACTGCTTAATGGGACACACCAGTAGGAAGACAGAGATGCTAAGAGTGATTTGAACTGTCAGGTGCTCACTCAAGAGGTTCCAGAGGAGAAGAATTTTAATATGTTGCCTAGAGATCATTCTTGTTATGTTTTGGTGAAGAATGTGGCTGCCTTTTGCCCTTGTCTGAAGAGTCTGCCTGAGGCTAAAGTGAAGAGTTTTGGGTTAATTCCGTTGGCAGAGGAAATCTCAAAAACAGCCTAGTATTGACTCTGTTGTGTGGTTATTATGATAACTCTAATGAAGATTTATAATGAAAAAGAGCAAGCTGAGCAAGGAAAAATACAAAACGTACAGATTGAGAAAAGGGGTACCAGGAAGTAGAATGCAACTAAATCCGGGGTTCAAGGAGATAACTGGATTAAGAGATGGAATAAAGGGAGTGGTGACCTCAGGGCAAGATCCCACCCAGCTAAGCTTCCAATCTGTGAAAAGGAACTAAAGAAAAGCTTAGAGCGGGGTGTGGTGGTGCACGCCTTTAATCCCAGCACTCAGAAGGCAGAAGCTGGCAGATCTCTACGTTTGAGGCCAGCCTGGTCTACAGAAAAAGTTCCAGGACAGCCAAGCTTAGCCAGGGAAGGAAATCACCGAAAACAGAAAGCTGGTGTAGATATAATTGAATGAGGGGGCCATGTTCCAGCCCCAGCAAGCAGCAGAACTTCGCAGCTCCAGTCACCTGGTTCTGGCTTTAGAATTAAGGATAGAAGAAATGGGTTATGAAATATATCTCCATGTCTAAGGAAAGCCACTGAGGCCAGACATGTGTCAGGGGTGTCCCTGAATGGAAGCCTAGAGAGACCATTTCGTGAAGCCATGAAGTTGAAGCCTGGATTGCCCTGGAGACCCCAAGATGTTAGAGATGCCAGAGTTGGGGGATTCCTGCTGAGGAAAGCTGCTAACAGGGAGTGGGACCAGCCCAAGAGGAAGAAGTGAGCTGCAGTCACCAAAGCTGGAAGGAGTGGAGATCTGAAGAGCATTTTGACCATCACACATGGAGATGCAGAATTTGGAGTTTGCCCAGCTGGTTTTTGGTCTTGCTTTGGTCCAGTATTTCCTCACTATGGTCCCTTCCCTACATTTTGAAATGGTAATGTATATCACGTGCCATTATGTATTGGAAGTATGTGATCTGCTTTTTGGTTTTGATTTAACAGGGCGTTACAGTTGAGAGGTTGCATGAATCTCAGAAGAGACTTTGAACTTTAGACTTTTAAACAAGTTCGTGACTGTTATCGACGATGGGGACTTTTGAAGTTGGCCTGAATGCATTTTTGCATTATGATTTGGCTACAAACCTTTGGGGACCAGGGAGTGGAATGTGGTGTCTTGAAAGAAAATGACCCCTAAAGGGAGTGGCATTCTTGGGTGTTGTCCTTTATTTAAATTGTTGCTGCCTTTTAAGTCACGACAGCATCAGCAACTACAACTCTGCTGCTCCCACAGCAGTTAGGCCGCAAGAGCCGCAGCCTGAGGGAGTTCAAAATCACTCACCGCGTTACCTCATCAACCCTGCTTTTAAAAAAATTAATGAATGAATTTATTTTGTGACCCATTGAGTTTAATTAGTGCTGCTTCCCTGAGCACCAGTGGGTGATTTACTGGAGCGTGGAGAACTTGCCAGTGGTTACACCAAGAAAGAAAATGACTCCCTGCCCCAAGAGTCAGCTGCAGATTTCTTTGCATATATATATATATATATATATATATATATATATATATATATATATATACACACACATATATATGTATATATATATATATATATGATAGTTATTAGTAAATGACGTGAAATAAATAAAGGAAAAATGAGCTACATTGCCTTACTTTTCTTATCTCTTATTTATTACATCCTGTCTCAGGTACTCTATTTCCGGTTGTGTGTATGTACACGCACGCATTGGTGTGTGGTTCAAGTATGTATAGTTGAAGGCCAACATTAGGTATTCTCTTTCCCTTTCATCTTGCCTCACTGTTCAGCATCTCTGGCTCTCCACTGTGTAGCTGGTATGAGCTGCCAGGGGTTTTCCTGTGTGTCTGTGTCCGTCCGGACAGCTACTTCTTTAGTTTAGCTGGAGAAGGCCTTGGCCGGCTGGACGACATATTTGGGATTCACAAAGGGATGTCTTCCTGTAAATCTGGATGCCATCAAGTGTTGGGGGAATTAAATCTCGACTCTCCCCCAACCTCAGTGTGGTTTCTTGAGGAGCTTAATTCTCACTGGTTATGCTGAGCCAGGATTTGTCAGGATTTGGGCTGAAATCTCACATTTTCCATTCCTCCTTTCCCAGAGACCTGGGGCTGGCATTATGATAGCCACTTATTCTCCTGGGAGCCAGAAGAGAAGCAGATTCTTGGTAACACAAAAAGAAAAAAAAAAAAAAGGAAAAGAAAAGAAAAAGGAAGTCCAACTTGGGGCCATTTTTCTAGTAGGTGTAGAAAAATGGAATATTTAAAAGAACACCATTGAATGTGTTGACCCATGCTTGCATACCTGCCATCCCAGCACTTGGAAGCACCTGCCTCTGACTGTGAACACACATGGGTGTGTATCGGGGTGCTTTTCCTTCATGCCCACCAAAGCCTGGAGCACTGTCCCTGAGCACCCCAGAAGTACCTCAACAATGCTTTGTGTAGGCCAACCATCCAGTGGGCACCCACAACTCCTGCAGATGTCACTCTGTAGTTATTGACTCTGAACTGTCCTTTCCTACCCAACTCTGTCCAAAGCTGAATCATTCTTCAAATCTGTAGGGCACCTTGGACTTCCAATGTGCTTCTGCAAAGGATACCAAAAGTGTAAGCTTAAATTTTTGTTAGATTTTTGGTCAAGAAATTACAGCCTTTAAAGAAAATTATAAAACTAAAAGTATATATATCAGTCTAATATATGTATTTATAAATATATACAAAAATACATATTTTAGACTACATTTGTATATAGTCTAAAAAGGATGAACAAGCAGAAAATGTGACATCTCTCATACCATTATCTCCCTCCCCAAAACCTTCTTCCTTGGGGGAATCATTTTTCGGGATTTATTCATCATTTTATTTTTATTAATTTGTATTAGTTAGCATAGAACATAATCCCGTTTATTTCTTGCTTTTATTATGGCTATAGCTAGGACTTCTGCCATTATTCTGAACAAAAGAGAGAATGGGGACTCTTGTTTTAGTCCAGATTTTTGAGGGGATGCTTTCAGTTTTTCTCTGCCACTTAGTGAAATGTTAGTGTCTTAGTCATTTCTGCTGTTGCTGTGTTAAAGGACCCTAACAAAAGCAATGTAAGGAAGGAGAGTTTATTTTGGGTCACAGTTAGAGGGTACCCACAGTCAGAAAGTGAAGAGCGGAGGTGACTGGTGAGTCGTTTTCTTATTATGTAGAGGAGGACCTAGTCCAGGACTGCACTGCCTCCTTTGTGACGGACCCTCCCCGTCAGTTAACCTGATCAAGATAATCCCTTACAGATGTGCCCAGAGGCTTGCCTCCTCAGTGACTGATAGCAGATCCTGCGACAGCACACCCATGCCAGTTGCTATATCCTTGTTGAATGGAGCCTTTAGGACGTTCAGGAATCCTAGGAACTTTTGCCATACAGGGGTGTTCAACCTTGTTGAAGGCATTTTGTGCATCTATTGAGATGATTGTGATTTCTGCCTGTGGGCTGTATTACATTTATTAATTTGCATGTGTTGGACTATCCTTGCATCCCTGGAATGAGACCATGGTGTATGATCTTCGCAGTGTATTCTTGAATTCAGTTTGCAAGTATTTGTTGTTGATTTTGGCATCTGCATCCAGGGTCATGGTTTAATTTATTTATTTTTATTGTGTTTTTAGACAGGGTTTCAATATATACCCCTGGTTGGCCTGGAACTTTTGTAGCCCAGGCTAGCCTTGAACTCACAGAGAGCTCTGCCTGCCTGTGCTGAGATTACAGACCTGTGCTGAGAGTATAATACCACTCCTGGCCTCACAATTTTGTAAACAAAAAGGCTTTTCTCTGTCCCGCCCCATCCTGCAGCTGCTTCCAAATAATCACTCAGAGGCTTATATTAATTATAAATGCTTGACTGATAGCTCAGGCTTATTATTAACTGTCTCTTACATTTAAATTAATCCATTCCTATTAATCTACTTATTACAACATGGTCCATGGCTTACCAGTCCTTCAGCATCCTGCTTCTTGGGCAGCTCTTAGCATCATCTATCTTGACCCCTCCCCTCTTCCTCTGAGTCCTAGTTTGATTCTTCCACCTAACCTTATCCTGTCTTGCTGTAGGCCAAAACAACTTTGTTATCAACCAATGAGAGAAATACATATTCATAGCCTACAGAAGGACCATTCCACAGCACAGTTTTTATTAATTTTTATTGTGTCTTTTTCTGGTTTTGGTATCAAGGTAATATTCACTTCACAGAATATCAGCTATGTTCCTTCCCCTTCCATCTTGTGGAGCAGTTGGAGGAGCATGGGTGTTATTAGCTCTATTTTCGAAGACTTGGTAGAATCTGGCAATGACTTCTTTGGGATTTTTGTTTTGGGTAGACAATTACTGCTTCTATCTTGTTGCTTTTTTATGGGTCTTTTACCCTCTTGATTTACTTTTGCTGAGTTTCAGGTTAACTCAATCCATTATCCTTCAGACATGCTGGGATTTTTCTGTAATTAACTTTTAGAGCTATTCTTTAACAGCTCTCTGCATTTCACTGGTATCTGTTGTAGTGGTCTCTTTCTTGGTCTACTTTTTACTAACTTGGGTCCTCTCTCTCTCTCTCTCTTGTTTGGCCAAGGTTTGTTCATCTCTTTGTTCATTGACTCTTATCATTCTTTTAGTACCCTTTTAATTATTTGCTGCTCTGATTTTAATTATTTCTTTCTACTAACTGTTCTGGGGTTGTTATTGTTTCCTAAGACTTTGGAATGCATCATTAAGTTAGTTCTTTGAGCTCTCTGATCTTTTAATGTACACACTTCATAGCTGTAATTTTTTTTGACCACTTTTGCTGTGTCCTAGAAGTTGTGACAGGTTGTACTTTCTATCATGATTTTGTCAGTGACTCCCTGGTCGTTCAGAGGGTAATGTTTAATCTCCAGTGCTTGTGCAGTTTCTGTGGTTTCTCTTGCTGTTTATTTTCTAGTTTTATGCCGCTGTGATCTGATACAAGAATGCATTTTAGTTCTTTTGCATTTGTTAAGACTTGCTTTAGGTTCTAAAACATGACCCAGTTAGGGAACATTCCACGGAGAACGTGTGTTCTGCAGCTATTGGGTGGCATGTTCTATAGCTGTCTGTTCAGCCTGTATGATGTATGGTACTGTTTAACTCTGAAGTTTCCTCTTTTAAAGATTCATTTTCATTATTTTAAGTTATGTGTCTGTGTGCTTGTATCTCTGTGGTTATGTGCAGCCTAAGTGCGGTTGCTCTCAGAGGCTAGCAGCGGGTGTACACTGAGGTAGAGGCCAGTATGAGCCTCCTGACCTGGGTAATAAATTGAATTTGGGTTCTCTGCAAGAGCTGTATGTGCTCTTGACCAGCAGTGCATCTCTTCAGCCCTAAAGCTGAGGTTTCTTTGTTGATTTTCAGTTTGGGTGAACTGTCTATGCCGAGAGTATGGAAGGCTCCATTGTTATGGCATTAGGAATTATCCCACATTTTTGTTCATTAGTGTTTGTTTTATGAAATGGGGAGCCCCAGGCTTCAGTATATATATGCCTACAATAGTTTTATGTATATATTTGGTGGATTGGTCTCTTTATTGAGATGTAGTGCCCTTCTTTACCTTTTCAGACTTGTTTTGGCTTGAAATCCTCTTTATCAGATATCCAAGGATGGTAGCATTCCAGAGAAGTTCTGAGGTGGAGAGAGGCCCTTCGATTGACTAGAAGGCGGGCGAGGCAGGGTAGGAGGTATACCAAGGTGGCCTCTGTGCTCTTAGCTGTTCCAGTCACAAGTCTGTTCAGACCGTGAAAGGCACAACTCATCAGGGTGGACCCTGAGTCCTGAAGTGCTAGCACACAAGGACCATTGCTCCTGTTCACAGCATGTGTGTATTTTACCCTTCTGACCTGTGGACAGAGGTGGAAATAGCAAGCCTGGCCAGAAAGGTAAGGTAAGCAGCAGCCTCCAGTGTACCCCTTCCCTCTGTTCCGGCTGGAATGCCCGGACCAACTCCACTCCTCCAGCTGTTCTGATCCAAGGGAAGTGGGCTGCTGCTGGATCTTATCTGGGGCAACGCATAATGACTGTGCTATGTATCCAGTTGTCCAGGCCACTACAACATACGCCTGCTGCCACAGCCACACTGGTGGCCTCACTTCAGTGGGGTAAGTCTGAGAGGGTGTCTGTCTGGCTTCCAGGCATCTTTTGTGTGTATCACACCTTTCCTGAAGATGCTCTGACAACTGGTCCAGTAGGCAGTGTATTTTTCTTGCTTGAAACTATAGAGACGAGGAGGCTCAGGTCACACAGACACTAAGTGGGGGAGGTGGGAGTCGGGATGTAGCTCAGTTGGTAGTGTTTGCCTAGCACTCATAAAGCCTTCAGTTCGATCCCCAGCACATGGACTGGGTGTGGCAGTACAGGCTTGTAATCCTAGCATGGGGAGGTGGAAGCCAAAGCATAAGAAGTTCAAGGTCATTCTGGGCTGCACAGAGAGTCAAGGACAGCACGGACTACAAAACAAATGAAGCAAATAAAACCTAAAACAAGAACCTTTTTTCTTTTAAGTATTTTAAAGATTAAAAAAGTAAAGTATGTACATATGTGGGTTTCTGTGTGTGTTTGTATCTGTGAGTGCAGTATCCACAGAGGCCAGAAGAGGGCATCTGATCTCCTGGAACTGGAGTTACAGTGGTTGTGAGTTACTGGACATGGGTGCTGGGATCGGAGCTCTGGTCCTCTGCAAGAGCAGTACACAGTGTTCTTAACCACTGAGGCTTTTCTCCAGCCCCTGTTATGAAATATTTTAAACAAATATTCAATGACTGTGGTACCGGATGCCTCTTTACCTAAATAGCTCTATAAGACTCCAACATGAAGCCATTTTTGCATCAGATTTTCTTAAGGGAGAATGAAATTCTAGCATGCATAGCGGAGGCTCTGTCTTAGTTAGGGTTTCTATCCCTGTGATGAAACACTAACCAAGCAAGCTGGGGAGGAAAGGGTTGATTTGGCTTACACTTCTACAGCACTATTCACCATCAAAGGAAGTCAGGGAAAGAACTCAAGCAGGGCAGGAGCTGATGCAGAGGTCATGGAGGGGTGCTGCTCACTGACTTGCTTCTCTTGACTTGCTCAGTCTGATTTCTTTTCTTTTCTTTTTCTTTCTTTCTTTCTTTCTTTCTTTCTTTCTTTCTTTCTTTCTTTCTTTCTTTCTTTCTTCCTTCCTTCCTTCCTTCCTTCCTTCCTTCCTTCCTTCCTTTCTTCCTTCCTTCCTTTCTTTCTTTCTCTTTGTTTTTTTGAGACAAGTTTTCTCTGTGTAGTTTTGGTGCCTGTCCTAGAGCTCACTCTGTAGACCAGGCTGGCCTTGAACTCACAGAGATTCGCCTGGCTCTGCCTCTCGAGTGCTGGGATTAAAGGCATGTGCCAACATCACCTGGCCAGTCTGGTTTCTTATAGGACTCTGGACCACTTGCCCAAAAGATGGCACTACCCACAATGGGCTGGGCCCTCCCCCATCAATCACCAATTAATAAGTGCTTTATAGACGGCCTAAAACCTGATCTTATGGAGGCTTATTCTTGGTTGAGGTTCCCTCCTCTCAGCTAACTTTAGCTTATGTCAAGTTGACATAAAAATATCCAGCTCAGGCTCTGAATCTCTTCCCTGAGTCTCCTTCTCTTGAGGAGTGGCAACTCTTTAATGATGGTGTTTATTTTTTCCATGTGTGTGTCAACATCTACGTATGTGTATTGTGTATGTGTGTGTACATGTTTGTGTGTGTATGTATGTCCATATGCATGGAGGTCAGAGGTCAGTGTCAAGTGTCTATCTTGACTGCCCTAGACCAGTGGTTCTCAACTTTCTAGTGCCATAACCCTTTAATACAGTTCCTTATGTTGTGGTGACCCCCAACCGTAAAATTATTTTTGTTGCTACTTCATAACTGTAATTTTGCTATGGTTATGAATCATAATATAAATATTTTTGGAGATAGAGGTTTGCCAAAGGGGTTGTGACCCACAGGTTGGGAATTACCTACTAGATGGTCTCTCACTGAACTTGAGCTTACTGATTCAGGTGGGTTGGCTGGCTAGTGAATTCCAGGGACCTGCTTATATTCACCCCTGCAGTGCTGGGAAGCCAGACTGTGTTAGCACATCCTGCTTTTTTTTTTTTTTTTTTTTCGGTTTTTTCAAGACAGAGTTTCTCTGTGTAGCTTTGCGCCTTTCCTGGATCTCACTCTGTAGACCAGGCTGACCTCGAACTCACAGAGATCCGCCTGGCTCTGCCTCCCCAGTGCTGGGATTAAAGGCATGCACCACCACCACCACCACCACCACCACCACCACCACCACCACCGCCTGGCTACATCCTGCTTTTTACTTCAGTGCTGGGGATCTGAACGCAGGGCCTCTCATTCTTAGGTGGTAAGCACTTTATGGACTGAGCCATATTCCCAGCTCCATGTGTTTGCATGTCTATTAAATATATGACTACACATGAAAAGCAGCACATGGGTTATTTTTCATGTTTCCAAATATTGAATAAATAGCATCAAACTTTGTGTTTATTTCTGGTCTCTACCCCAGTGATGTAGGTGGTGTCACCTTCAGCTTGTGCCGAGCCATCAACCTTTGTCAGCTCTGGTCACAGGCTCTGGAAGGTTCCGTGTCTCACGGTTCTCTCTGTCTGCATGAGTCAACGCTCCAACTTTTTAGTTCTGAGTATGGATGTTTAGGTTAATTTCCTCACTTCCGTGGATAATATTACAGGCTTTATTATTGGAAGCTGTCTTGGTCAAGAATTACTCCTGCCAAACCATTCTGTGTAATGGATAAACTGTGAGCACTATTTTCCACAGTGCAGAGGTGGGGTGGCTGGAGGGGATGAAACACACAGCTCCAACAGAAGTCCCATAGGACGCCACAGCTTGCCTTGCTCCCGAGGCTCTCTCTACCCGGCTTTCTCCTCGATGAAAGCACTCCCATTTGGCACAAAGAACTTTCCTGGTATTGAACCCAACAGGAAGTGGGATGTTTGGGTTTTGTGGAAGGCTGTTTCTCATGTTTTGCCTGATATTTTCCATGAATCAAGGACTATGAAATAAAAACCTACAGCCATCTTTATCAGCAATGAGTTCTTTGGCTTCTGGTATAGCATTGATGTTCAGTCTCTCCACACCTCTGCCCCCTTTCTCTTTAAGTTTTTTTTTCTGTCTTGTTTTTTGAGACACAGTTTCACTAAATCAGCCCTGGCTGCATTGGAACTCATTTGTAGACCAGGTTGGCCTTGAACTCACAGAGCTCCTTCTGCCTCTGCCTCCCAAGTGCTGGGATGCAAGGTGGGTGCCACCACACCCAGCTAAATTGTTTTTTTTTCAAGGTCAACAAACCTTTAGTTAGACCAACTAAGAAACATAGAAGTCTCAGGAGCAAAAAAGGATAACATTAATTATCATGGATGAATTATACACCAAATAAACTGGATAACCTCAAAGACAAGGGCGGTTTTCTGACTTGGATCTTATCAAAATGGAATGAGGAGAAAGTCTTAACAGGTCAATGATTGTGAAAAAAGAGATTCAATTGCTAACAACAACACATCTTTCTTCAGTGAAAACCCAAGGAGCTGATCAGTCAACTGGCCAGTTCTACTGAACACTGAGATGATGGTAGCGGCTGTGTGAACGGCTTCTCTCATGAGAAGCCCATACTCAACTCTGGTGTGTTTGCTTCTTCCCCCAAGAGCTTCTCCCTCTGTTGGCACCCTTATTGAGTCGCTGTTAAAGTGTCTTCTTAGTAAACCCCAACGGGGCTCCACACTGACACAGATACCCAGGGACCTGACTTCTCCTGCATGGAGGTCTCAGCCGCGTGGGCTGATTGATTTTTTTTGGGATTTATCTAGATGACTCTGAGCCTTCAAGGACCCTCTGAGGACAACATGGTTTACATCTGCAAAGTGTTAAGATAGTTAAATGTCCTTTTCAAACATGATGTCCAGTGTTTTCTGTAGAATTGTGGAAAGTCTAGAATTGTTGGCAGTGATAGAAATGTCTCAGTCTGTACTATGAGCACAGTTATCAGTGGTCACTTGCTATATGTGTGGCGACTAGTGACTGAGGGACTGATTTTAAATTTTACACATTTAAATGAGAAGAGACACATGCAGCCAGTGAGGTTGTATTGGGTAGTGTGGGTCTGAAGGTATTATACCAGTACCTGCTGCCAGGACCTCCAGTCTTACATCAGATGAGTTCCCATTTAACGGTCTGCTCTGTTGTTTCAAGCGCAATGTTGACGTTGCAAACTGAACAGCCGGGGTCCCTGCCTGTCCCAGACACCATTACATGAAGACTGTTTTCCCAGGCTTCTGCTGGTCTGCTGCCTGCAGTCAGCAAAGCTTCGTGATTTGGTAGGTTAGGTGTTAAGGACCAGGCGTTGCTGGCCCTGCTGTCTATACCCTATTGCTGCCTAGCCCCCCCACCTCTGTTTGCTTGGTTCACAGCTCAAGCCCACAGTTCTAATTCTTCAATCCAGCTGCTCTGAGCAAGCTACCCACGTGGCTGCTCCAACTTTCCCCATCCCATTAGCATCTGCATCCTCCTGCATCTCTCCAGCCCCAGCTTCATCCATACATGTCTACAGCTCTCTCTAAGAATGTGTGTGGAACCCTCAGAGAGGTGCATTCTCCCACATAAATACACAACAGTGATAAAGACCATTAGATGGATATCGAATCTCCAGACCTCATCTAAGCTTTGCCAATTGCTCCATTATGTTCCTCACAGTGTCACAGAGTCTTCCCTCTTTCCCACCATGGCACCTATGATCTTCCATAGCATCTATGATCTTTTTCTTTAATTTATTTAATTTTATTTTATGTACAGTGGCATGAAGGTGTCAGATCCCTTGGAACTGGAGTTACAGACAATTGTGAGCTGCCATGTGGGTGCTAGGAATTGAACCCAGGTCCTCTGGAAGAGCTGTCAGTGCTCTTAACCACTGAGCCACCTCTCCAGTCCCCAGCTCTTATGATCTTCACCGAGTGTTTGAAATCACAGACTACTTCTCAGACATCATATTTGCGATGACCATGTTCATAAGTGTAGAAATTGTTATACTGGATAGTTTTATGTTGACTTGACACAAAGCTAAAGTCTCTCCTCATTTGAGGAGAGAACCTCAAATAAGAAATGTCTCCAAAGGATTGGGCTGTTAGGGCATTTTTTAAACTATTGATTGATGATGGTGTGCTCAACTCCATGTGGTGGTGCCATCCTTGGGCAGGTGGTCCTGGATTCTATAAGAAAGCAGACTGAACAAGCCATGAGGAGCAAGCCAGTAAGCAGCGCCCCTCCATGGCCTCTGCATCAGCTCCTGCCTCCAAGCTCCAGCCCTGCTTGAGTTCCTATTCTGACTTCCTTTAATAGTAAACAGTGCTGTGGAAGTGTAAGCCAAATAAGCCATTTCCCCCAACTTGCTTTGGTTACAGTGTTTCATTACAGCAATAGTAACCCTAAATATGGCAACCCACCAGGTATTTGACACAGTCAAGAGAATGAGAGAAGTCCTTACAAGTTTGGTTGAAATGCAGGCTGTCCCAGTGTTGTTTATTCTTTCAGCCATTTTTCAGTCATTTGGCTTCTGCAATATTTTCTAGATGTTTTTCTTTCCGCCTTTGCTTCCATCCCACCCCTACCCAGAGCTCAAAGGTTCTGAGTGAAGCCATGTTTTGTCTAGGGTGTGGATAACAGTATTCTCAAAGGCTTCCACCAAAGTGTAAATTAGTACAAAATCTGGAAAAAAATAGTCAACATTGATTGATGTTGAAAAGTGTGTGTCTTATGACACTGTGTTGTGTAATGTGGTAGCTGCTGGCCACATGTGGTTCTGGAGTCTATGAAATGCATCTAGCAGGCACTGAAACACTGTAAATAAAAAACATCCAGTGGGCTGTGAGGATTTAATAGAAAATAATTAGGCTGTCTCTTTTAAATTTGTTTTAAAATATTGAGTATAGCCGGGCGGTGGTGGCGCACGCCTTTAATCCCAGCACTCGGAGCAGAGCAGGCGATCTCTGTGAGTTCAAGGCAGCGTGGGCTACCAAGTGAGTCCAAGGAAAGCGCAAAGCTACACAGAGAAACCCTGTCTCGAAAAAAAAAAATATTGAGTATATACTGAAATGATAAAGACTTGGCATATTCACTCAAATAAACAATTTTATTATATTTTCAGTTTTTAAAATATGGCTGGTATGTAATTTGTTAGGTTGTTGGGATGAACAAGCAGTGGGCAGTAGATGTACAATATAGGTACAAGAGGCCTTGGCTGATGCAGGGGAATTCCAGGGCTGGGAATCTTTCAGAACATTCTGAAGTTGAGGCAAGGGGGAGGTCTTTGTGGCACTCTACTGGCCAGTCTGTGGTTTTTGTCTGTCTTCCTGGATGGAATGTCACTAAGGAATTCTCTGTGGTGGGGAGGGAGTTGTCTCCGAAGGGACTCAGCTAGGAGTCATTAGCCCTGATATCCCTGCAGCCTGGGAACGAGGTGCTGACCTTGCAGAGGGGTCCTGAGCAGATCACCCACCCGGCCTCAGCTGCCTTTGGTGTCACACCTTCGAATCTGAGTATTCTATTTCCAGGTTCTAATTCGTCTCATTTCTGGGAACGTATGTGAGAAATCACTGGTGGAATGCACTCAACCATTGTTGCGGTAGCCGAAGCGGAAGCTGGTGTGGATCTTGGTCATCCTTGTCTTCGGCTAGCTTCTCACTTGAAGCTGACATCCTTGACTTGTCTAACAGCCTGATGGAGTGCTCAGATTCTTACCCCTGTAGGATCTGAGCTTTGTTCCTCAAGCCAGGATGGCCTTTCTTGTGCACTTGCTATAGACCTGAAGCCACGAGTCTCCCTGTGTTGAACGTGCTCCCTTTCCCCCTGGTACTCAGCAGGAGTACCCCACACTACTCAGCAGCAATTACCCCACAGGCGCCCCAGTATTTGGACTGCAGGACTTACCACAGCCTCTCCAGGTTCTCAGACTTTTGACCTTGAACTGAGAGCTCTACCTTTGTCTTCCCTGGTTCTGAGGCCTCCACTGTGTCAGGCTCCGAAGCCTTCATGCTGATGGTGTGGTAGTTTGAATATAATTGACCCTCAAAAGCTCATAGGGAGTGTCATTATTAGGAAGTGTGGCTTTGTTGGAGTAGATAAGGCCTTGTTGGAGGAAGTGTGTGAGGCGATTTTAAGGTTTCCTATGCTCAAGATGCCGTCCAGTGTCATGGTCCATTTCCAGTTGCCTGCCTATCAACATGTAGCAGCTCCTTCTCCAGCACCATGTCTGCCTGCATGCCATCATGTTCCCCACCATGATAATGACTGAACCTCTGAAACTGTAAGCTGCCACCACAATGAAATGTTTCCTTTATAAGTTTGCCTGCTCATGGTGTCCCTGAACAGCAATAGAAACCCTAAGACAGACGGATTTCTCAGTCATCATAGATCACACGAATGCAGTTCTTAAACTTCTGTCCGGAGGGAAGAAGACAATCCAGGATTTGGCATTAGGAAGGATTGTTTGTAGCAAACATATACCTGTGGTGATATTTTATCTGTGCTGAAATGTGGTGATATTTTATTTGTATGTTAATAAATAAAGTTTGCCTGGAGATCAGAGGACACAGCCAGCCATAAACAGAAGTCAGGTGGTGGTAGCACACGCCCTTAATCCAATCACATGACAGGCAGAGTCTCTGTGTGTTCAAGGACACAGCCAAGTGTGGTGACACATGACTTTAATCCCAATACCTACCATAGAGACCTGGAGGTCTGCATAGACAGGCAGTGATGAGGAAGTGAGGTGGCTGGGCTAAGAGCCAATGAGAAGACAGAACAGCAAGGCAATCAAGGTGCAGGTTAGACAGGAAGAAGCTGGTTTGATTCTCTTGGGAAGCTATGGCAATGAGGTAAACTAAGGTTAGTTGGTGGCTATCACTCTCATCTCTACAGCTTTCACTCCTGTATTTGGCTGTGTTTCTTATTTAATAAAACTGTTTTGAAATTTGTCTACAATTGGCACCCAACATGGGGCTTGAACAAATTTGTCTACACATATCTGTTTGAAATTTATCCCTGTCTGATCTCTATAGGATGCAGATTTGCATGCATATGGATTCTGTCCCTTTGGAGAATTCTTATACACAGGGATGAGGTTTGGAGGAGGGGAAGAAGTAAAAACAGGCGAAGCATGGGTGCTGCTTAGAGCAATGCAACTATTCTATTTATCATCATATGGCTTCTGGTGGATGTGTGCATCCCAGAGCACTCACGTGTTCCACAGAACTGTAGAAAGCAGGGCAAACTCTAACTGTGGACATTAGTATACAATAAGGCAGCGACACCAAGTCAAGGATAATAAACATACCAGGCTCGTGAAGGCTGTTGACAGTGGGGACAGTTGGGGTGATTGATGTCAGGTTCTCTCTACCTCAGGCCCCAGCCTCCTCTAAATTCCCACTTTAGCACAAACAAACCAACTCCTTTCTACCCTTTCCTTGCTCCTTCCTGGGAGGCAAGATGATGAGACCGCATCCACAGGATGGTTTGCTAATGGACACAGTTATTGCTAATTAGAAGAAATCTTCTTTTGCAGCAGCTTGAATGCATCTGGAGCTTTCGATGCAGCAGAGAGAGGGATTCTCCCTTATCTCCGATCCCCATGTGATCACAGCACTGAGCCAGATGAGACGCTAGACATGGCCGAGGACTGTTCCTTGCACCAGCTCTTGTCTGGAGGGAAGAAGACAGCCCAGGGTTTGGCATTAGGAGGATTGTTTGCAGCAAACACGCCAGTTTGAAGTGAGAAAGGAAACCTCTCATGCTGGACAGAGAACTGCAGCCTGGGCTACTCCCCTGCTACGTCCCCTGGATGTCTGAGGTCTGCAGTCTTTGCAGTCGTCGGGAACCTGGGGAATGGAACACAGTGGAGCCCAGGCAGAAGCCAGTCTCCAAGGTGATGATGGATCATGGAGTGGTTTAACTCTGTCTTCTAGATTCGGACCACTCAGGATTTGCTTGAAATCCTTATCTACATGAAAGCATGGCTGGAAACATAAGACTATCATTAATTCCTGTTTAAAAAAGGAATTTTAAAAAAGGAATTTTATTTCCAGTATATCTGTGTGTTTGACATGTGCCTGTGTGTGTGTGTGTGTGTGTGTGTGTGTGTGATATGTACACATGCATCCACATGCCCAAGGACTTCAGAAGCGGGCGTCAGATCCCCTGGCAGTTGTGAACTGCCTGACATGGATGCTGAGAACTAAACTCTGGTGCTCTGCAAGAGCAGGAAGCCATCATTCTAGCCCCCAGTCTTTTATAGCATTGATTGGTTCCTGTAAATAACATCAAGAATAAAGCTAAGCAAAAGCCCATAAACTGAGTCCTGCAGAGTTGGGGTGGCATCCAGAGATGGGGGTGTCAATATGTTTGCATCTAAAAGACTGTGAAGGGGGGCAGAATAGACTGTGGTTCTCTCAGGGTGAAAATTTTGGGCAGGACTGAAGCGTGAGTAATTGACAAGTCCCTCATTTTAGGACTTTCTCTATTAGAAGAAAGCACGTTTTCTGCCCTTGTGGCACACACAGCTAACAATTCCCATGCTTTTAAAAACCTTTTGCAAAAATGCACATGGGTATATGAGGGAAAACACCTTTTATGAGTTCCTCCTATTTTAATGTTTACAGTAAATTCCCCACTAAAGATGTGTTGGAAGTCCTGACTGCCTCGTTAACTGGGCAGCTTTCAAAGGAGCTTTGTTTGCCGTTCTCTACTGACGAGCAAAGCCATGTGGACTGCTGCCACTACTCTACCAGAATGCCATGGAGTGGCACTTGAGAAATGGTGAAAAATGTTGCAATTTTGACTTCCAAATATTAAAATAACATGTCCTACCAAGCAGAGAAGACAGCACCTCTAATTCTGTGGCCATATGAATGTTGAGGGGACAAGAGAGGAGTCAGGTCACATGGGATGGAAGCACAAGACTTCTTAGATGTGGTTAGCTTTGGCATGAGCTGTGGTGGTTCCAATGATCACAGTGCAATCGTCAAAATAAAAACCACATGTTTGGTGTATGCCAACCCTGCCTGTATGTCGCACGTGGTGGTTTGAGGGAGAAATGTCCCTCATGGGCTCAGGGGTTTGAACACTTGTCCCTAGCTGGTGGCGCTGTCTGGGGGAGTTTTGGAACCTTTGGGAAGTGGAGCCTTGCTAGAGGAAGTGCACCACTGGGGGTGGGCTTTGAGGTTTTGTAGCCTGGCCCCCACTTCCTGTTCCAGTGTGCAGAGGAAGTGTGATCTCTCTGCTTCCTCACTTCTAGCTAGCCCATGCTTCTGCTGCCTTCCCCACCGTGATGAACTGCATGGCCACTGGAACTACAAGCCAAAATCAATTCTTTCTCTCCTACGTTGCTTTTTTATCTGGGTATTCTATCACAACAACAGGAAGTATTTGTATATTTTATTTATATTATAATGTATATATTACAGTATTCTCATTGTTTTATACCTGAGCACAAATACTTCAAAAGGCAGTGTGCTGGCTAACTTTTTTGTCAACTTGACACAAGCTAGAGGCAATCTCAACTGAGCGCATGCTTCCATAGATTTGTCTGTAACAAGTCTATAGTGCATTTTCTTGATTAATGATTGATGTGAGAGGCCCCAGCATATAGGGTGCAGTGCCACCTCTGGGCAGGTAGGTATAAGCAAGCACTCTGAGCAAGCCAACTTCAGCAAGCCAGTAAGCAGTATTCCTCACGGCTTCTGCTTCAGTTCCTGCTCCCAGGTCCTTGTCCTGACTTCCTTTGATGATGGACTCTGATGAGGAGGGGTAAAATGAAATACCCTTTCCTCCCCAAGATGCTTTTGGTCATGGTGTTTTATCACAGCAAATGAAACCTTAACTAAGACAGGTTGAGATGGGATCTAGTGGTAAGCACCCATGGGACTCAGGCTCTTGTTCACAGTCAGCAGCTGGTCCACAGTCTCACTCCTGTCTTGATTCTTTGCTTGTTCAACTCAATGCATGGTGACACCACTCAGAGAGTTAGAAGCGGTTTCAGGAGAAAGTTGACAGGTCATGCAAGCGGAATGTAAAATTTTAAAATTCTTTATACCATACAGAAGACATTTTTTCCATTTAAAAAAGATTTACTTCATTGCCTTTATGTTTATGCACGCACACACACACACACACACACACACACACACACACACATCTGTGTATATGAGCATGTGAGTGCAGTTCTCTCAGAGGACAGAAGAGGGCGTTAGATCTCACTAGAGCTGGAGTCATAGGGGCTTGTGGATCCCCTGACATGGGTGCTAAGAACTGAACTCAGATCCTCTGGAAGAGCAGCAGGAGATCTTAACTGCTGACCATCTCTCCCACCCCATTTTCCAGTATAAGACAATTAGAATCAATGTTTGTGTAAGGAGTAAGATAGGACTCCAGCTTTTCTTTTTTCTTTCAAATCACTAGTTAATTATCTCAGATTTTGTATTAAGGATGTAATTAAAAATGCATACATAACCCAAAACTTTAAAGTGAATATTAATGAAAACCTGGAAAAAATGGTGGCCTGGTTATGCTTACAGATGTTCTTATTCTGATTAAGATGAATTTAGACCTACTGAAGTCATAAGAAATAAACCAAAGAACTAGGAAAGACTGTCTCCCTTAATGCAAGCAGCTCCATTGGGAGGGTTGGGGGAACAGCACCAGTGGGATTGTGAGCAGAGACAGGGTAACAACCGTGACCTATTCTGTGATGGACATGGAGTCATGGCAGTGTTTCCCGGCCAGCTGCTCTGTGAGAACTCACTTCCTGTCTGCCTCAGCAAGCAAACCAGTCTTCACTGGTTATATTGTTACTTTCCCTCTGAGGCCAAGTGTCTGGCAGGAGCAGGTGAGGGAGAGTGGGTGTAGTCACATCGGGAGTAATCCAGCATGGCGAGGAAGGCTGCCCGAGGGAACCCACAGTGCTAGGAATGTGGTGGCTACTGCCTGAACCCTCAGTCCTTGGGGTTCTGACTCATCTCTGCCCTTAGGCCCCACCTCCTGAAGGTCTGGGAGCCCCCCCTCCCCAACCTTGGAGTACTGGGTATTCAAATACAGAAGCCCAAGGGGATTATTTCAGACTCAACTCACAACACCAACACAGTATTTCTGTTTGTTTATTTTAGACAGGCATTGACTATATAGCCCAGGCTAGTCATCAACTCACAGCAATCCTCCTGTCTCTGCCTCAGTATGTGTTTTCTGTCTGCATTTCTCTGTCTTCACTTTTTATTTTTCATTTACCAAGATTTCATTTTTAAGTTTGGAATCATTGCTAGAAATGAAGACCACCTTGAATCTTAGAGCTAAAGAAAGCAGTAAAGATTTTAGTGGATAGAAAATCATCTGAAGAAAAATGTATTTCAGTGTACAGAATGATAGCTATTTTGTTTAAAGTATTTTACACTTATTTTGTGTCTGTGTGTGCATGTATGTGGGTGACTGTGTGCTTTAGTGTGCGCGTGGAGGTCCGAGGACAGCTTTTAGGAGTGAGTTCTCTCCTTTTACCACGTGGGTCCCGGGACTTGAACTCATGCTGTCAGGCTTGGCAGCAAGCCCCGTCACCAGCGGAGCCGTCTCACGAGCCTGCTCGAGATTTTCTTGTGACCCCAGGGTAAGCACTTGAAAAACGTGTACTTTCTTTTTATGACAAGCACACAAACAACAAGTCCGATAGCTGATTTTAGGTATTTATTATCATTATTTAAAAAAAAAAAAAAGCAACTTCCAGGGTATACCATTGTACAGGTTCAGCCCAGTCTCCTACAGCATGGTACAGTGATGACAGATCGTTCATAACAATGACTCAGAGATGCTGAACATCCATAACTAAATTATCATAGAAAAAGAGAAGAGTTTAATGTTACGCGCATTCAGAAATCATATTCTAATTCTTTTAAATTGGTTCTCCAAGCATGATAATGTAGCCAGACTCAGATAACTAAGACGACAGCTGACCAGAACGCTCCCTTCCCTTCCTCCTGGTGAGTATGAGCAGGCTTTATATGGCTAGGAAACAAATTCCACCCATTTTACACAGCATTAATTCCTTCTGCTCCTGAACTGCTGGTCAGTATCTTACGGTTGTTCTTTGATGGATTTTCCACCATCGCATTGTGTGCAGGTGGCAAGTGCAGATCATTTCGGCTCCTCCTAAGGGTTCTAGTGAGACCCCCCACCCCTGGCTAGAGAGCCAAGACTTTCCATTTGTTTATGGGTGGCTTTGTCCCTGGTGCTGGGGAAAGACAGCTCTTCTGTTTCACAGAAGTGTACACCAAGCTCCAGGCAGGACCTTGTTGCGAGCGAGCGAGCGAGCGAGCGTCAGCAGAGGGACTGACTGCAGTTCTCAGCAAGGCTGTCACTGATGTGTAAACAGGGCGTCGTCAGTTCAGTAACTATTTGTACAGTAAAGCATTATGGTCATGGGGAACGAACAAGCACAGCTTGGTAGAGTGACCTGCCGTGAAATATCACTGGCTTTAATAATTTACTACAACTGTCCTTTTTATTCACACCTATAGGACGTGCTTCCATCTGTCACGTGGAATATGAATATATACAACACAATTTGGCTTTTATATAAAAAAAAAACTTCATAAGGACAATAACAAGGGGCCAAACAAATAACACGTGCAGTTTCCTAATTACAACCACCATCTCCTGTCACTTACAGGGAATGACACAGGACCGATGGACTTTGGAAACCAGGCAGACTTCTCCTGCCCAGAGTAGCCTACTATGAAAGGTAGTAACCTTGTTCATTTTCTAGAAACTTCTAACCATAATTCTGAATGACCAGGGAAGACATATTGGGTCAATTCTAAGGTCAAACCTTGCAAATTCTTCTCAGAATCACCACGTATCAACATTCCTTATTCCTCAGACACTTCGCCACGACCTCTTGGAAAACTGCACAGGGCTCAGGGTGGCCTGCTCTTGGGAGCCTGCCGCCTTCCCCGGAGCCCACTTTTGTTGAACAGCAACGCCAGCATCTTGGTTCGGACTTTCTTGTGGCCACACAACCGTGCAGCCGTGGTGGGGGGTGGCCTGTTTTGCACCGCCAGCGGTCAAAACAGTGGCCTTGGGGGCTCCTCGTAGGTCCGCAAGCTGCGAGTCTCCGGAGCCCATTCTCCTAGGAATGGTTTTCTGGGGCCCAGCAATGTCACCACAGGTGGCTGAGACATTCTGGCCCTTGTTAACGAGGGACTACACTAAAGAAGCTTTGTTCTAAAAGTGAACAGCGCAGGGCACAGTAGGAGGGAGGGAGGTCGCTTTCCTAAGTCCTGAAAAGCAGGGAATGGCAACCACAGGGAGGAGGGTGAGGTCTGGGTACACTTGGGACATCATGATCATGGACTTGGGCACTCCTAGGTCGATTTTCCCCAGACAGTACCTTTTATGCTGGTGGCTCCCTCATTCTCCTCTGCTTTTCTAAGGTATTGGAAATAGTGTTTATCTCTGTCAATTCTAACTGATGACTGACAGGCCATTAGAGCTGTGGTTGGAAGTATTAGGGGAAAATATCATTGGGCTAAACTGAGAAGTAGTGCTGAGACTGATTAATAATGTCTGCCTTGGGAACAAGAATTGGTGCCTATGGAATGCACCACACCTGATGCCTCTGTACTAAACAAACTGAAAGAATGAGGCTAACTTGAGTTCTTAAGGGATCTTTGTAGACCACAGCCCAATGCCCAAAAGCTTGTATTTATTTTATATCTTTTGTTCAAGGGAAGAGTTTAGAGTTTTAGGAGCCTGAGACAGGAATTTCAGGGTCCATGGAAAACTGAGGGTGGAAGCATGATTTTGGATGGGCTGTACACTGCCTTTGACAATGACCTCTGTTTTCACGGTTGGGTGACAATGTCCAGGGTTCACGTGAGGCTGTTAAAGGCAGCTTCAGAATGATGTGGAGGAATGGGGTGGGGGTTTCAGGTAGAGCTTTTCTGTGTTACACACAGGGTGTTTTTCCCCTTGCTTAACAACTGGTAATATTTGTGAGTAGACTGGAGGGCCACGGAGAAATACCTGCCTCTGTACAAAATGGCCTGTTTCAGAGGGAATCAACTGGGGATAGTTTTCCTATCAAGTCAGGACTACTGTCTCTCAGGTGGACTTGGAAATCTCTGGTGTACTGATGATGAAGGACCTTGTGATCTCATGTGGAAGGGACCATGTGATCAGCTTTGATCTATGCCAAAACCAAACCTTGATGTTCAAGGTGAATCATTAGCAGGCTGCCTTTGACATGATAAGGCTTGGTGATTTAGGGACTGTGCCTGGCTGAAGGAAGCCACCTCTAGAGTAACAGCTGGAGGCTCCCATCGACACTCCATCCGTGCTAAGGACCGACTCTGCTAACTTCTCAGCATAGCAACACACCTTTCCCGTTGCAAATGCTGCTTCCCTCCTTCCTGGGAAATGGGGAGGTTTGGGAAGGAGAACAGAGCATGCGTTCTTTTTTTAAGACAACCTGCAGATCCCACTGGATACCTGCTTGATGTACTCTAGGGACGCCACACCTTTCAGAGTTGCTGGGCGGTGCCCAGGTATAAGGATGGTCTGGTTCCCAGTTCAAGGGTCAGGAGTCAAGTCATGGAGGAAGGTGGCACTTAGAATCTCAGCCAGGTTAGTTCTTATCCAATGCTGCATTCCATTCTCAGAAATTACTTTCTTCCTGGTCTCCATGGGGCATGATCTGGTTGAGAGCATCTTGGCAGTGTAGCCATCTCTGGAACCTTCTTCTAGAGGTGAGAGGTCACAGGCTAGAAACGTGACTGCAATTGTCTCATCGTTTGCCTTCAGGCAGTCCAAATTTCCATTTCATTCTGCCCGCCACGATTTGCTTTTAAATCGTGCCAAGCCAGTCACCGCTCACCACCTTGGGCTGGGAAGATCTTTCTGAGAGCAGAGGAGCCTCCTCCTGGAGTTTCTCAGGCAGCCCAGAGCACAGACTTTGGGTTCTAGACAGAAGGCCTTGGAGGAGGTCGGGAGGGAGGTGGTGCCCTGTTAGGGGGTGGGCCTGAGGAGGAGGGGGGAGAGTGGATGGTGGGGAGGGGATTGGAGGAGTGGGGGCACTGGGGGCTGGGGGAGGGCAGTGGGGAGCAGGGGGTGGGGGCGTGTAGATAGGAGCAGGAGGTGGGGAGCTGGGGTGGTAGGTGTTGTTAAGGGGGTACTTGGCTGCCTGAGTATTTTTCACCCTGGTGAAGTTGATGCAGCGCCCCTGGAAGAGAATCAGAGAAGGACCATGAATGGACACCTTAAGACATCAGGTGCTGAATCTGTGAGGGACAAAAGACACACTGACAGGCTGCTGCGGACCCGGGGACCTGATACCACATTAGCCACTGGTCTCTTTGAATCCATTACACTTCCTGGGATGGCTGGGTCAGATTGTCACAATTTGTTTCCTTACACAACCCATTTCACCTTCTTGGGTAGGGAGAGGGAAGATGGCTGACGCTAGCTGGACCATAACATTATGGAGGGCGCCACATTTACTCTTAGCCTGGCCTGTAGAGTGTGACCAGCATTCCCTTCCCTGGAAAGACGCTGAGGTTGAGAAACAAGTCCCTTTCCCAGGCCCTTCACACCAGGCTGCCTCTCCCCCGCCACCCCACCCCCGGTCTGGTCACAGGTCTCTCTCTACACCTGTGCTTGTAAGGAATTCAACAGAGATATTTCATTGCTAAGCGGGTATGTCTCTCAAATTTGGCTTCTTCTTCTTCTTTTTTTTTTTTTTTTAATGTGTGGCTTCCTAGGTACCTAGTAGGACAATGCTGAGAGACCCCTGTGTCCTCTCCCCAGACTCTGGAGAGGACAGAGCCTGAAGCCAGCCTGAAGTAGCTCTGCTATGCCCTCTGTCTTCTGTCACCAGGCGACAGGCCCCACACCTGCCCCGTGGCAGCCTCTTATGCATGTCACCAGCTGTGTGAACTCCCTTCATGTTCCTGATAAGCTCCTCCCATGCCCCCAGCAGGCCAGACCATGGCTACCCTGTGTGCTCCTGGCCTCCCTTAGCTTCTCAGGCCATGGAGCCTCTGTGGCTGTCTACCACATGTCACAGAATCTTTTTCCCTCCAAGGAAGGCCTTGGTGGGGGTCACCTCTCTGAGCATGCCCTTCTTTTTCTCCTCCTGTTCATTCATCCACTGCTGGGACAGAGCACAGCCTCGATGTCTCTCCACACTGAGACAGAGCCTGTAATTCTAGCTCGGTGGAGGCATGTCTAGAGAGGCCCCGGCTCCCCACGTCAGACCCAAGGAAGGGCCAGAAGGGGAACACAGAGGGTCAGGCTGTAGAATTTAAGGAACAAGGTGTGTGTGTGTGTGTGTGTGTGTGTGTGTGTGTGTGTGTGTGAGAGAGAGAGAGAGAGAGAGAGAGAGAGAGAGAGAGAGAGAGAGAGAATCCTGACACTTGGCCTGTGATGATCCAGCAAGCCGCAAGCTTGTGAGGGATGGGAGATGAGGCCAAGAGAAGCTCTTCTCTCCTGTGTGCCCCATCTTTCAGATCATATGTCCATCTTCCCAGGTGACTCTGGCCTCAACTCTTTATGTGCTTTCTTGGGTATTTTTCTACTTACTGTCTTTAGCACACACCATAACCTACACACTGCAGGTGTTTTCTCTGTAAATGCTTAACCTCTCATGACAAGAGGAGACGCTGCTTGCTGGGCAGTGGTGGCGCACGCCTTTAATCCCAGCACTCAGGAGGCAGAGGCAGGTGGATCTCTGTGAGTTCGAGGCAGCCTGGACTACAGAGTGAATTCCAGGAAAGGCGCAAAGCTACACAGAGAAACCCTGTCTCGAAAAACCAAAAAAAAAAAAAAAAAAAAAAAAAAAAAAAAAAAAAAAGAAAGAAAGAAAGAAAAAGAGGAGACACTGCTTTTCTACAAGAAGAAACCTCCCAGGATGCTTTGAGTGGAAGGTCAGGAGAGTCACAGTCAGAATGGAGTTGTCTGAAGCCACTTGGGAAAAGCAGAGGCTTTGGGAGCATTAGCAATGGTCTAGAAATTTCTTTCCAAGACATCATGTTTGCCAGAGTGTCTGGGTCAGAAAGGACCAGACCTGACCAGACTGTATCTGTTTGGGAACTGTGATGTCCCACACCTGAGTCAGCACCTGAGTCCTTGGTGTGGGCATGTCACAAGATGAAGCCAGGGCCAAGCTTTACTGGGTCTCTTTTGGGGCTCCACTAACTACAGCAACCACCTGGCATCTTCTCACTTTCCTTCCCAGAGCTCCCAGCTCTGGCCAGCTTTAAGGATGGACACCACAATGATAAAGTCTTCACTGGCCAGGTAGCTCTCTTTTACAGTTGAGGGGAGCTAAGCCCTGCTACAATTTTCTAATGACATTGTATAGGGCTCTTTCCTTCCAGACGTTATGGCTGTCTGTGATAAATTCCCACGATGACAACTCAGAGTCGGATCTCCTGAGCTACCTACTCTGTCTTCCTTCCTAGACACCTATGCACTAACGGCTTTGGGAACCTTGGCCCCTTTAAAGACGGAGATTCTGGACTGCTGGAGCTGAGGTGAGGTTCGCCTCTGTCTTCAGCTCTGAGAGTTGCCTCTGGACCAGTTCTGAAACTGACACACAGCTTTCCCTAGAGCTTCTTCTGACCACAGGCTCAGGAGCTCCGGTCCTCCACCAGTGTCTGCTCAGAGCCCATGCTGGGGGTGCAAATCTATGATGTGGACTGGGGCTCTTGAGAACACCGGCCGCTTACAGGCACGGTGAGAGTCCTTTTGCCACCCTCAGGGAAGGGTCTGGAACAGTGGTGGTCTATGTACCACATTTGGGAAACAGCTGAATTTAGTGCTGCCCTCTACTGATGGGAAAACAGATGTTGGAGGCAAGATGGCCTCGCCTGTGCTAATATGCAGCTGGAGGCAGCATCAGTCTGACTCCAATAATTAGTAAACGGAATACGTGAAGCACAGGAGGTGATAGAAGCAGCCGCCGTGACTCCTCCTGCCTTCCCGTTGCTATGTAACCGCTGTCACTCATTTCTTACAGGACCTCCCACAGGGCTTTGCACATGCAGCTGACAGATGATGTATTTGTACTTATCTTACCTAGGGAATGTGCAACACAGCACAAACGTACCCTCGGGCAATGTACAGTAAGACCGGCTCTTCAAAGAGTGACGTGGCTCCTGAGAGTTCTAAAAAGCTGGGCCACAGGCGCCAGCACAAACCTGAGACTCTCGGGTGCATAGCTGGCCTAAAGATTACTTCACAGGGCATTTTCTTTCCCATTTCACTCTTATTTTTTGCTTGTGAGGGGATAATAGAAAGGCCAGATGTCGTTAGTGTTGTACACGCCAGCAGATCTCCAGTGTTTGGTTAAAAAGGTTGCTATGGTGACCAAAGCTTTCTCTCATGATACTGGCCCTTGCAGCTCAGTTTAATTCTCTGCAGCACTGTTTCTGGGTGGTTTGAGTCATATCCAAGGCTGGCCTTGACCTTAGTTTACCTTGCCTTCTTCATTAACAAAAGAAGAATGTCATTTTTTTTTCCTACACACTAGTAGCACATGCTCTGATAGAATTTTATTTTTTAACTTTATTTGTGTGCACAGGTGTTTAGCCTGCACGCATGTCTGTGCACCGTGTGTGTGCCTGGAGGTTTAGAAGTTGTTAGATCGCCTAGAACTGGAGTCACAGATGATTGTGAGCTACCATATGAGTCCTAGGAATTAAACTGAGGTCCTCTACAAGAGCACCCATTGCTCTTAACCACTGAACCACCTCTCCAGCCCCTTTGGTAGAATTTTAAGAAGGCCTGGGAATATACCTGAGTGGTAGAGCACTTGCTGAGCATGCATGAGATCTTGGGTTCAGTCCTCAGTACCATACACACAAAAAAGTCCAAGAGGAACTATCTTGTAAAACAATGGATAGTTATCAGAAATCCCCCTCCCCCCACATCATCTTCATCTCTGAGGCATCCGCGAGCACGTTAAAACGCCGTGAGCTAGGCGTCTCAGGCCTATTTAAATAATTTGTTCAAAACCACCCAGGCAGCAAGGCCAGGTGGGAATAAAGCCTAGTTCTGCGTGGCTCAGGAATGCATTCTTTTTACTATTATCCTGAATATGAATAATAAGTGCAAAAAGATTCCCGAAGGACCAATGGCTAGCTTTACACAGTGCAGCGCTTGGACACAATCCACTAACTCGCTACACAGATGTGCGAGGTTGATTCAGAATGTAAGTCTGTCTGCTCAGTTCACTCTCTAGTGTCCAGTTCTTCAATGGCTCTATTTACAGTAGAATCCACAGCCTCCGATGTCATAAGGTCCTATGATGCTGGCTTCACTCGATCTGCAGGACGTCCATCCGGTCTTGTCCTAAGCTCTGTGGATACGTTTCAATGAAACGAACAGCACAGTACTTGGTGCTATTTTCAAACAGCTCCCAGGCAGCCTCAGGGTCTCTCCTTGAAGCCGGGGCTCCTACTAAGATCTCAAGGTCCAAGTTGTCACTTGACATTCTTTATATAGCTGTGGGTCTTTGAGCAGGAGATCCTTAAAAGCTCATATAGTCCTCCTAAGTTCATTTTTTAGAAGTTCAGGGTATGATAACAGGGCTACCTAGCCATCCTTAAGTTATCTTACTGTGGCTCTCCTCAGTTCCTGGGGAGACATCCTATGAGGATGAGGATCCTGTGTGTTCTCTTTGGTCTTTCCCAGCCTCTTTCGGCATGGTTTCTTGTAGCCCAGGCTAGCCTTGATCTTGCTATATTGCCAAGGATGACTCTGTTTCTATTCCCAACTGTTGGGCTTTCAAGCACGGACAGCCACATATAGTTTTTATGTCATTCTGGGGATGGAACCCAGGCCTTAAATTTTTTTTTTTTTTTTTAAAGATAATTGTCCTCCCAGTAAATGCCTTTGCCCAATTATGGGATAGTTGGGATGCAAGGTCTGGTTGACCACATTCAGGTTTTCCCTTGGATTGTAGAGGGTATAGAGACAGGGAGCTAGCAGTGTAGGACTGTGGTTTTCCAGGGGCTTCGTTTGGTCCCTAACACACTCTTGCTGTGAAAGCTGGGGAAAGTCACCATCTCTGAGGCCCTCACTTCCTTGGTCTTCTGCTGTGGGACGGTCTGTATGTCAAATCTGTTGCTCTGATTGGTCAATAAATAAAACACTGATTGGCCAGTGGCCAGGCAGGAAGTAGGTGGGACAAGGAGAGAGGAGAATTCTGGGAAGCAGAAGGCTGAGGCAGAGACACTGCCAGCTGCCGCCATGACCAGCAGCATGTGAAGACGCCGGTAAGCCACCAGCCACGTGGCAAGGTATAGATTTATGGAAATGGATTAATTTAAGATATAAGAACAGTTAGCAAGAAGCCTGCCACGGCCATACAGTTTGTAAGCAATATAAGTCTCTGTGTTTACTTGGTTGGGTCTGAGCGGCTGTGGGACTGGCGGGTGACAAAGATTTGTCCTGACTGTGGGCAAGGCGGAAAACTCTAGCTACAAATGGCGCCCAACGTGTTGGCAAGAGTTTCTACCTAAAACCTGAGAAAAGATTCTAAAACGGAGCTAAAAACAGCTTCCTAATTGTCTCTCTCAAATGAGCAGCAGCTGCCGGTTTGAGCTACTGGCGGGTTCCTAGCGTGCGAGCTCCGTCTGCAGTATGGCGGGAATGAGGCCTTTGCAAGTGGCACATTAAGCTGCATGGTGGATTTAGCCTTTGCTAGTACAAAACAAAAAGAGGTTTCTGGGCTACATGCTGCTTGGATAAAAGCACAGACCCACGATGGCTCTCAGAGCTGGCGGAAAACGTACCACCGCCATGTTGGAAAGCTGAAGTGGGAGGAGCCAGCAGCCACAGCGCCGTTTCAGGCTTAGAAGGCTGCAGTTTAAAGCAATAGGCTCAAGGTAATATAAAGCATAAGCCACATAAAGATGGCTACCACACAGAGAATCTGGATTATGTTCTCTTTGATATTCGTAACTGAAGAGAAACATTTGATTGCAAAAGCTGTTGAGTTATGCCAAAATGTATATTTTAAAGGTACCTTAACTTCAAAATTTGGATGTAAGGATATGTTGCTTTGGAAAGGAGGCTCTGTTTTTGTTTCTACAGAAAGCCAGAGGCTATGGATTTGTTCTAGATTAAGATACATCAGGTTTGACCAGCCAAGACCACCTGAAAGGTCTTCCAAGGTCGCCGATGACACCATGGCCCAGGTGACCCAACATCCAGAATCATTTCAAGGCAATTGGCTCAGATGATACAGTCTCACGGACTACTCCATGATCCTAAAATTTTCTTTGTGTCCCCATAAGATACAGCGCCCCCCTCCAGCAGGAAGTAGTAAGAGAAGCTACGCCCAAATTCCCAAATATACCAAGCTGACTTTGGAAATGTGTAAAAGTTAAAACCTTCCTTTTTAAAAAAAAGAAAGGGGAAGTGCTGTGGGACGGTCTGTATGTCAAATCTGTTGCTCTGATTGGTCAATAAATAAAACACTGATTGGCCAGTGGCCAGGCAGGAAGTAGGTGGGACAAGGAGAGAGGAGAATTCTGGGAAGCAGAAGGCTGAGGCAGAGACACTGCCAGCTGCCGCCATGACCAGCAGCATGTGAAGACGCCGGTAAGCCACCAGCCACGTGGCAAGGTATAGATTTATGGAAATGGATTAATTTAAGATATAAGAACAGTTAGCAAGAAGCCTGCCACGGCCATACAGTTTGTAAGCAATATAAGTCTCTGTGTTTACTTGGTTGGGTCTGAGCGACTGTGGGACTGGCGGGTGACAAAGATTTGTCCTGACTGTGGGCAAGGCGGAAAACTCTAGCTACAGTCTTCTGTACTGGCTAGATGTGTCCAAGGGCCCTCAGCCCTGAGCTCTATGGTCCACCAGATCTGGGTGGCTGCAGAACACTCTGCCTGCAATGTAATTGGATTCTTTCGGGCAGCCAGTTTGCACATCTTTGCATGTTGCTTAGTTTGGCTAGCTCCAGTCCTTTGTACTGCATATCTTCCAGCTGTTTGTTAGGTTTCTGAAATAGTAGGAAACTGGAAATTTCAGCATTGGAAGCTTCACCTTCTGTTCTTAGGCAACTCTGTTGAGGATTCAAGCTGCCCCCCCCCCCCCCGAGTTCTGAGTTTGAGCTGTGGGATGTCGGGGAGATGGGAGAAGAGCTTGGGGGTGACTGTGTGCAAAGAATGTGCCAGGGGTGAGCTCATGTATGCTGAGTGTTAGGAAACATCTGGCTATCAGGCACGCTCAGCAGAGATGGAGTTGGCCTTCGGAGATGGTTAAAAATATGCCATGGCTCCCACAAATTAAACCAAATAGTTTCCTATGAACAGAGGTCATTCAAGGAAATTGGATTTCACAGAGAGAATACTAAAGTAATCATGGAAAAAGTGTAACATACAAGCCAAGTTTCTACAAATACCTTTTCTCTGGCCTAGTTCTCACATGCACTGTCTTGTTGGGAGGGCTATAGGTATTCCTCAAGTTACAAAAGGATTAGCCTTCCAAAGTTTGTTTGGAGCTGGCTGTTTGGGATGGGGGTTGGGAAAACCAATCTTGTGAAGAAAGTCTGGTTCTCAGGCTAGATCACAAAGCTCACTGGCTCACTGATGTCCACTGATGTTACTTGAAGTTGGTGCTCTAGTGATGCTTCAGGAGAGATGACATCAGAGCGACATCTTCTCACCTATGCCTCTCTTCACTCCCTGTCACCGCATCCTTTCCCAAGTGGTCATATCATCTATCAATCAAAGGGGGCTTCAGGAAGCACTGAGCAAGCATCAAGATCTGGCCCTCATGAGGATACAGTCTAGAGGTGGAAACAGAGTCAATGACACGATCTATAATGTCACCACCATTGATTGGACCAGAGGTAGGCGCCTAACCTGGGCTGTGTCAGTAAGATTCTCTCTCCTGGTAATCAGAATATCCAGGTAGTAAAAGGCAGGCAGATAGAACCAACCCTGAGATTAGAGGGAGTGGAAGTGAGGACTGGGGTAAGGAGGACACCATCTTCTGTGCATCACAGAGAAGCAGAGAGGCCATTTCAAACCCCCGACTGTCCCCCATTCTCAGTACTGCCCATCTAAAACTGGGGTCAGGTAGTAGATAGGTCTCCCAGCCCCGCCTTTCCTTTGATATACTGGTTTCCACATAAATCTCCATATAGAAATATACATACATGTGTATGCACACACATATGTAGAAGCATATAAACTGTGCTTGTAACAAGTGTCCACACTCGTTCCGTTTTCTTCCTGCTTAAACCCTTTAGTGTCTTCTCCCCGCAGGACACCCAGGCTCTTAGCACGAGCTATGCCTGGCTCCTCTGAAGCTCTCTGGCCTACTTTCTCTTCTGTCTTTGAACCCTACACTTCAGTGTTGATCCACCATCTCAAAAGAAGACACTGGCTTTTCTCGTGACAACATTCACATCACAGGTCCAGTTCCGTGACAGAGATAAACAGTACGGGTATTGCGTCAGCCCTGGGCAAGAGAAAGCGTGCTGTCGGGGGCGGGTGGGGTGGGGTGGTGGGGAGCAGGCAGTCGGCTCCCCCCTCCTCCTCGGGCTCGGCTAGTCTGTGATACATTTCCTCTCCTAGCCTGCTTTTTATGTGCTGTCCGGGAAAAGCATCCAAGGTCAACTCTCTTGGTTATTTGATTCATTCTGCTGACACACGAGCTGGCGTGCTCTCTGTAATCAGGTCTTTTGATGCCAGAACTAAGGGTGAGATGAAAGCATGAAGGAAATATTTGGTAACACGAGGAAGCTAGAAAAATGAAGGGGAGGGTGGAAATAAGATGGCCCATCTTTAGCAAGACACATACGCTTTGTCAGTAATTACTACCGAGATAGGATTTATTTCAGATGAATCCTCCTTTTACCCGACTACAAAGTTCTGTATGTGTTCTATATTTGTTGAGAACTTGGAAAATACATGCAGGGAAGGGAAAAGAAACATAGGTAACAGGATTCAAAACCATCTCTGTGCTTTTTCTTTTTAGAGAGGACCAACACTCATAGAGTGCACGTATTTACGACAGCCGAATCAGGCTGTGTAAAAAATGAAATAATACGCTATGGTTCTCGCTCCCTTTATTCTGCCTCTTGCACCCAGGGCCTTGTGCATGCTTGGCAAGGGCTCCACCACTGAACTAGGTGCCAAGCCCTTCACTTCCCTCCTATTTTCTTGCTTTATAGCACAGATGCCCACCACTTACCCTAACCATATCTGCCCCTTTCTCCCCTCCTCTCCCTCATCTTTCCCCAATGTCTCTCCTTTCTTGCTTTAGGTACCCTTCCCCCCATCCTTGAGTCCAATTAGTACTGCCCGTGTGCATGTGGCTGTGGGGTATTCACTGGGGTATGGGGAATCGTCCAGTGGTCACCTCTCCCTCCATAGCCAATAGCTCCTCAGTGGTGGGCGTGGCTCCGGAGGCCCCACCCCCACGCTGGGATTTCTTACTCCTCGTGCCCAGGTCCTGTGCTTCTCTGACATTTTCAACCTTCTCTCGCACGGAAGCAACAGGTGCAGCTGTTGATGTCTTTACTGCGAGGCAGTAGGAATCCAACTCTCTGTACTACAAATGACGCTGTGCTTAAAAGACAGGTGTGTTTGCATTTACCCATCAGTCAGGAAAGCAGAGTCACCGGGTTAGCTAATGTGCATTAGAACAGGTGTTTTTTTTTGTTTTGTTTTTTTTTTTTTTTTTGGTTTTTCGAGACAGGGTTTCTCTGTGTAGCTTTGCGCCTTTCCTGGAACTCACTTGATAGCCCAGGCTGGCCTCGAACTCACAGAGATCCACCTGGCTCTGCCTCCCAAGTGCTGGGATTAAAGGCATGCGCCACCACCGCCCGGCTAGAACAGGTTTTGATGCTATTATTGTCAACTTTTCGCCTAGAAACACGGATAATAACTTGTAGCCTCAGTGCTATTTTATGGTGATTTCAATTACAGTTTTATGAGGGGAAGGTTTTCAGTGTAATAGTCAGAGGGGACAGAATTGTTTCTCTGGTGGTTATTTCATGCATGAAGGTTATGTTTATATCCATCCTTAGTGACGAACAGGTTCATGGGCTCTGCTCACTTCTCTACTGGGTTGTTGTTCCCTTACAATTTTGTAAATAACTCACTGAATCCAGCTAGTGCTGCCCACATGTGCACAGGTGTATTGTCATCTGCTGGAGCCTGGTCAGCCCAGCAGGGTTGAAGAAGACAATGCTCCTGCCCAGGAGCTGGGGGTGTAGGCTGTGTACCCCTCTCCACCTGTACTGGAATACTCACTGGCCTGATCATATGCAGGCAACCACAGCTGCTGTGAGTTTATGAAAAGTGTCTTTTAAATCCTAGTTTGCTGAGTCTGAAAGTGTAAAAATAAAGATTTTTGATATACAGCAAGATGATCATATTTATAGGTATTTTTAGTCACATTAAATAATTTTCTATCCAATTGATAGTTTTAAAAGGAATCTTTAAGCCTGGTATACTGGCACATGCCTTTAATCCCAGCACTTGGGAGGCAGAGGCAGGCAGATCTCTGTGAGTTCAAGGCCAGCCTGGGCTACAGAGTGAGTTCCAGAACAGCCAGGGCTATATAGTGAGACCCTATCTTGAAACAAACAACAGAGTAATATTTAAAGACTTAAATATTTTTGTGATGAGTCAAATTCATATTTTTCTTTATTTTGATCTGCTAACACAATACATTTTATAATTTTTCTAATGAAAGTTATCTGAATATTGAAGTAAACTGGAAGTTCTAGAATCATATAATTAACCTTTGATTTTGTGTGTGTGTGTTATTTTATACACAGGAAATCTAAAAGCCTCCGTATCTGAGTTGAGACTCCTTTTGTTACTCTTAATAAAATACGGTCACGTGCTGACTGTTTGTGATGTAAAGATCAGTCAATGATATTCACATTTCCAGAGAACTTATACAGAACCCTTTTTCAGTTCTACGGATCTTGTTTTGCTTTCCACTAATTTGTTCTTACACTAACCGGCTCCTGGCTTCTGATTTCTGGGGGTTTCTCATCTTCTTCCCTGAGTTTTAACCCATCTGGGTTAACTTTTTTTCTCAGCTAACAACGAAGGACTTCAAAGCTTGTAAACCATGAAGATTTTCCCTGTGGTGCTCTGGTATCACTGCTTTCTAGATGCCTGCTAACAGCAGCTTGGACTTGCTTGTAGGTCCAACGGTAATTTGTGAGTGTTTTAAACTTGTGTTTTCTACGAAGTAGAGTTTACTCCATCACTACTAAAATTCAGTGTGTGTGTGTGTGTGTGTGTGTGTGTGTGTGTGTGTGTGTGTGATGTTGGAAAAATGTGGCTTATAAAAATTTTATTTTTCAGATTTTTGTGTGGCTTATGCTATAGTTGATTTTAAACAATAATGTGGATTCTCTATGTGAGGGGCACTGGCAAATGGTTCTCCCCTGGGAAACCCTCCCCACTCTGTCAGCTTGGTCTTGGCAGCCCAGGGGTGGGGAGGACTCAGTAACTTTCTCCCTTAATATTTTACACAATTACACTTGCTCAAACTTGACTTTGTCGTTCCAGTCACTGGGCCACCCAAGAGCAGCAGGGAGGGACCCCTCTCACAGCCAACTGGGCAGAGAATTCCTTTTGCTCTCTGTGGTTTCGGCTTGTCCAAGAAGACACTACCCTTAGTTTTCCTTTCCTATCCCCTGCCACTCCCTCAAGGACAGATGTCACCTGCACCTCTGTCCCTCAGATCCTGATGGCCTTGGCAAACCTGAACAAGAGCATGGAATGGAAAGGGTGTGCTAGCCTTGAGCCTGGAAGTTTCTTTTCCTGGTTTCAACACCCTGGGTTTTAGCTCTGGGCTATTACACTCCAAGGAGCCATATGAGGCCCACGGAGGCACAGAACGGTGAAGGAAGAAGCCCTGTGGGATTCCTAGAGCAGGTAGTTCTGGGGACTTCAGCACCAGCCACTGTCTGTTCACAGCTTCACAAGAAATCTCAGATGACAGCTATCTAATGTTGGAACTGCTCACACCAGAGAACTGGAAAACAAAATTGTAAGCTTCAGTTACGCCAGTACATTTTAGAATAATGAATCGTGAGCAATACTGAAGGGACAGGCCCTTATCTTTGCCTAGCAGGTGCAGGCACAGCTCAGGGAAGCTGGTGTCAGAGCTGTGGTCGGCTTCTCCTTTCCTCTGGAGTCTGAACTCAACACTTCTCAAGGCACCGCTGCCTGACTGGGTAGGACTTACACCCCTGACCACTGGGAGGAAGGCAAGGTTGTCAAACAACAGAAGGACGCAACCTCGATGGTAACCAGAAGAGGGGACTCCAGTGGTAACCAGAAAACACAATCCCAACAGTACCAGAAAATACAGCCCCAGTGGGAACCATGAAGTACAACCCTGACAGAAAACAGAGCATGCAAATCCGACAGCAGCAGAAGATGGGACACTGACAATACCCAGGAGGTGTGACCCAACAGCAGCAGAGATGCAACACTGACAGTACCCAGAAGATGTGATCTGACAGCAACACTGACGGTCTCCAGAAGATGCAAATCCAATGATTAATAGAGATACAATCCTGACCATACTTGGAAGCCCCAACCAGACAGTAATCATGTTAAATTCCTCCTGCTCCCTTAATGCCACCTTTAGTACATATTTGGAAACTGAGGCTGCTGTGGCACAGAGAATGCTGACCCCAGAGAGGGCTGGGAAAGAAGCTGTAATGTTGAAATCTGCCAGTGGAAGGTCACTCTTCTAACCTGGGCCTGTGATACTCAACCACTTACTTCTGTGTCTCCTGTAACTAGAGTTTTCCTGCCTTGCCCACAGTCAGGACAAATCTCTGTCACCCACCAGTCCCACAGCCACTCAGATCCAACCAAGTAAACACAGAGACTTATATTGCTTACAAACTGTATGGCCGTGGCAGGCTTCTTGCTAACTGTTCTTATAGCTTAAATTAATCCATTTCCATAAATCTATACCTTGCCACGTGGCTTGTGGCTTACCGGCATCTTCACATGCTGTTTGTCATGGCGGCTGCTGGCAGTCTCCTTCCACCTTCCTGTTCTTTCTTTTCTCCTCTCTGTCAGTCCTGTCTATACTTCCTGCCTAGCCACTGGCCAATCAGTGTTTTATTTATTGACCAATCAGAGCAATTTGACATACAGACCATCCCACAGCACTTTGTATATAGTCTTGTATTAGGTTAAAACCTTCTCATTTAGACAAAAAGGGGGAGATGTAGTGGGTATCCATTCCTGCTTTGATCTGGAAGTTCCAACCCCCATTGAGGCTTCGGCAACAGTCAGGCCTACAAGGCGGGGCCAAGGGAGGCACCGAGAGACCTGAGATCTGGATGGGCCAGTGCGCTCTCTGTGCCTGGACCCTAGACGGTGGATGTTGACCGAGCAGAGCTCCAGAAAACACCGCTGGACTATGATACACCTTCCCCAGACCCTGCGACCTACCTGTCCCTTCATTTGTAAGTTGCTCACTAAATAAATCTTTCTTTTAACTACATGGAGTGGCCTTGATAATTTCACCAATAGTCTCCAGTACAGCAGCTCAGGGTCAGGCTCTCAATACTTCAGTCATGCGTGCTCAGGGACTCAAAGTGCCAGTGTGACTGAAGTGGTCTTTAACTACAGTTTAACAAGTACTACAACAGAAGGGAAGGGCAGTAAGACAGGGTCATCTGCACCTCAAAGATGGTGAGTGAGCTGTCTCATGGATCTGTGAAAAGCTGGCCTATCCATGTCTGACCTATGCATAAGTTACACTAAATCACTTTTCATGTAAATCAAAGTTTTTATATGCCCAAGTTGAGAAGGACGTCGATGGACAGTCAGAATACCATTGTAAACAAGAAAGAGAAAATGTATCAGGTGACATACAGTGGTTTTACACTCTCCAAATCTCATCAATATGCAAAACTGTGACAAGTTCTGTTGTATTCTGCCCCTGCCACCGAGCCAAGTGCCTTTTTAAAAACATTCATTTATTTAACATCTGGACTGCAGCCTCCCGTCCCTCCTCTCCTCTCACTCCTGCGGTCCCCTCCACCACCCTGTCCATCCCTTCTCCGTATTCGACCAGGCAGGCCTCCCATGGTCTTCAGCAAAGCATGACATATCAAGTTGCCATAAGACCAAGCACCTCCTCTGTATTCAGGCCGGGCAAGGCAATCCAGCATGAGGAATAGGTTCCCAAGAGCCAGTCAAAGCACTCAGGACATCCCTGCTCCCATTGCCAGGAGTCTCACATGTAGACCAAACAACACACTGTCACATATATGCAGAGGACCTAGGTTGGTCCCATGCAGACTTCCTGGTGGTTGGGTTCAGATTCTGTGAGTTCCCATGAGCCAGGCCATGTACATTTTTATGTATTTATTTACTTGAGAACTGGCCCAGAACTCGACTTGTAGGCTAGGCTGGCTGACTAGTGAGGCTCAAGGATTTGCTTGTCTCTACCCCCCTAGCCCTGGGACTTCAAGTGTGCACCAGCAGGTCTATTTAAAAAGTTGTTTATTTTATGTGTATAGGTGTTTTACCTACATGGATTTCTGTGCACCACTTGTGGGATTGGGTGCAGAGGTCAGAAGAGGGAACTAGATCTCCTGGAACTGGACTTACAGACAGTTGTGAGCCACGCATGTGGGTTTGGGGATTCAAATCCAGATCCACTGGAAGTGCAGCCAGTGCTCTTAACCAATGAGTGGTCTCTCCAGCCTCTCAGACTTTTTTTTTTTTTAAATGGGTATTCTGGGAACTGGACTCAAGTCTCATGCTTGCAAGGTAAATGCTCTATTGACTGAGCTATCTTTCCAGCCCTATTTATAGAACTCAGTTCTGAAAAAGTATGTGTGTGTGTGTGTGTGTGTGTGTGTGTGTGTGCTCGATCAGAGAGAGGGGATCAAGGGATTCTGACCAAGAGACCAAAGTGAGACCCACTAAATAGGGATTAGGTCTAAAAATTCAGACCTTTCGGGGTGAGAAGACAAGGGCTCAGGCAGATTCGTGGGCAGTATTTTGGAGGAGGGTTAGGTTGGCAGCATTTGTTGGAGGAAGGAACTTGTAATGAATGATGACCCAGCATGGTGCACCCTAAACACTGTTTAATTTTGCTCTTGTAAACCCCAGTGGCTGGCACTGAACCATCATCTATTCATTGGAGACATGAAGTTCAATGTGCACTCCACGGGTCCTGCCAAGTTGCGTAGGGGTGACTTTGCCAAAGAGTCTGGTTTCAATTGTCCTTCTGGATGGGTCTCAGAAATGCCATTGCTCTAATGCACTTTTCTACGATTTAAGAAAACACCGTGGCACAGTAGACGGAGGGGATTCTGAGCCAGGGGGAATGGACTTTGCTCTGTCTTCCTGCTCTCATTTTCTGTCCTTCGCCATCAAGTTTCTCCTCTTCCTCTATGGTCCAGTTGAGGGCCTCTAAGTACGTAGACCTATCATTAGTGGAGTATTTCTATGTATTATTTTATTTATGTTGTGGTATTTGCCTAAAAATGTTGGTGCCAGAGATAAACTAAGATTGCTCAGCCAAGAGCATTATTTAGCTTGGATATGAAAATGTAAAATTATAAGATTGTGATTCATTGGGTACATAGCTCAGATCGATTCCCACTCTCATGTCTGAAGGGAGTAGCGTTCTTCCTCTTCCTCCTCTTCTTCCTCCTCTTTCTTTTCTCTTTCTTCTTCATCTTCCTCTTCTTCATCATCATGAGTTCCTCCTCCTCTTCTCCTCCTCCTCTTCTTCCTTCTCTTCTTCCTCCTCCTCCTTTCCCTCCCTCTCCCCATCTTCTCACAGGTTGAGCAATGGCATCTTTAGGATAGCTTCTTTCCCTATGCCTGTAGGCATTTAGAATGTTTCCCCCAAAGCAGAGATAATACTGATTTAAAAAGAAAAAGAACACTTTTGCGTTTGTGGTTGCCATACTGTTGCCAGTTAATGGCTTCAGTATAGACCGTGTTTGTTCCCCTCAAATTTGCACAATGAAATCCCTAACAGGATGGCATTTGGAGACAGGGTTCCTGGGAGTCAACTAGAGTTTCACGAGGTCATGAAGGTGGGGCCCCAGGATGGATCAGTGCTCTGAAAAGCAGAGGCAACAGGAAGCCTATTCTTTCTCCACATGTGACACCGTGGAAAGACCATGTCACAGCCTGCAGGGAAGCCCTCCCCAGAATCTGAGCATGCCAGCATCCTGATTGCCAGCCTCTGGAAATGGGAAGAGATAAATGTGTGTTGCTTGAGCCACCCAGCTCACAACTTTTTGTTATTGTGGACTGAGCAGGTGAGATGGGCACCTTCAGTGACTGTGTTCTGGCTAGGGTCTCAGCACGTCTCACATGTACCATTGTCCAGTCCCACACAGGGACCAGTTGCCTGGAGTGAGATCCAAAGTCACAGTCTCACTGAACCCTCCATTCACTAAGTCCTGACACTGGACCAGGCTTGGTACTCGTTGCTTGGCACGCATCTCTGACTGTTGGGTAAATACTGCTACCCTGACTTGAAGGGCAGGAATGTCTCCGAAGGCCTAAATAATGTGTAAGGGAGTCACACACTGAGGGAGGAATCCAGCTCTGTCTTTCTTTTGGACTGGAATTAGGGGACAGCACAGCCTCCCTCAGTCCTCCACCGAGATTTGCTCTTGGCCCCAGTCCTCTTTGCCCCCTCTCCCCTTTTCACGGCACTGTTCTTCCTTAAGAACTTCAGTGCACTCCAGATACTTTTCCTGGAGCAGAGCCCTGGGCACATCCCTCATGCCTCTCCCTCATAAGTCCTCTGCGCTTCCATCGCGACAAGTCTCTAAACTGGTCCCCGAGACTGATGGTGGTGGTTTCTTCATAGGTTTAATCTTTTGTTTTTTTAAGGTTTAATTTTTCTGTGGACACAAAAGATTACAAGGGCAGAGCTGGACAACTGTCTACTGTTTCTTTTCCCTTCTTTAACAGCAGAGACTGAGCTGCACTGGGCATGGGACCATGTTTCCCAGCTTGCCTTGTACAAGGTGGTTAAGAGGAAGTAAGTGATGCCAGAGAACCGACCCAGTTGGTGGTGATGGGTGTGGCCTCCTTCACAACAACGTGGATGAAAGCAGAAGAGATATATACAACTCTAGGCTATGTCTTAAAAATAAGGGGCATAGCCTTTCCTTCCATTCTTGGGATTAGGACCACCCCTAGAGGCTGGTGGGATAGCAAGGCAGAAGGCCTCTGGGCCCCTGCCCACATGGAGACACCATATTGACCATCTTGTTTGGATTTGTTAATTTGAGCTTTTGCTGGATCAGCTGACTCTCTATCAAAAATTATATAATTCAAGAAAGACACTCCTAATGAAAATGTTCCATTGCAAATGCAAGGCCAGAGCACTAGGCATCTGGGGGCAATGGCAGTCTCTCACAGTGACATCCTGGGGCTAGGCAGAGCTTTGGGGGGGGGGCTTCCTAATTTTGACGAGGTAGCTGGCTGTCCAGTGGGAGCCCTTGACTAGTGCATGGCTTCATCTGTTCTCAGGTGAGCTTGCTGTGATCCTGCATGCCTCCTACACTGAACACAAAGACACAGCTCTCCGGAGCCCTGTGGGCTCACAGATGACATCTGCAATTGCATGGTCAGGGACATGGAAAATTTATAGCACCAAGAATCTGGGATTCATCTAGGAGCATTAATTTAAATTATCCAACCTCAAAATTGTTTTCAGGCCTCAACTAGGTTCCAATATTCTTCTCATTATGAAACCATGTAAAGCTGGGCCTGGAGTGAACCTGCGCCCTGGTGCCGACCAGGCTCATTCTGTGGTTTGGGAGACACCTCACCAGTTCAGCATCTGTGATGACCAGGCCGAGCTGATGTTCTCCAGAAATCACTCATTACACTCCCAGTTAGAGTCCACAAAGACTCGTTAAAAGGAAGACCTGCCTTAAACCCGTTAGAAAGGGGCAGGGTGTAAAGGACAGTAAAGTGAGTTTAAACCTGACAAATCAACAGTCTTGATAATTACTAAACAAAGCCAATTTGGGTGGTGGTGGCTGAGTGGATGGGTAGCGGAGCTTAGGACTGCAGGCATGCTAGGTAGGGGCTCTGTTGCTGAGCTGGGTGCCCAGTCCTAACTCATCTCAGGAAGGGACTCTGCTGGTGTTTCCTGTACCACCCAAGTGACGGTTGTCTGCACTACCATACAGGCTCACTGCAGGCCCTGGCTTTACACAGCTTCATAATGAGGGAGAATACTATAACCCAGTGGGGGCCTGAAAACAATTTTAAGGTTGGATAATTTAAATGAATACGCCTAAATGAGTGGTATCGCCTGGTCTCTGCTGGCTGCACAAGGCCTTAGGAGGAGGGCAGAAGCCGATCCAGGTGCCTGTCTGTGTTGTGGCTCCTCCCTCTTACTCCAGTTTACAATATCTTCCGGTCACTGCTTTGGATCCCACATTCTCCTCTTCCAATGAGCTGAGACATTTGGGACAGGCGTGACCTGTGTGTCCTCTCTGTCTTTATGTCCAGCTCCATGGCCTTCTTCAAATGACTGGCCATTCACTGGGCTCTGACTCACAAAGGACAGAGAGGGAGCTGGACCTCGCAAGGCCTTCCAGAAACTAGCTCGGGAGTGAATTCAGCCAGTGAACCCAAATAACCCCGAGACTCCTGGGAGAGGAACGGTGACCTCATGCTTAGTAAGACCAAGGCTGCTCAGCCTCTGGAGACCCCACTGCGAGTGGGAGTGGTTTGGCCCACTGTCCCTGCTGAGACTGTGGTCACTGATCACCTCCCATCTAACTAAGAAGGAGGTTCCTGAGGCCGACAGATGTGGCTGGGAAGGGAGGCCGAGGAATGAGCGCAGCTGGGGGACAGTGTGGGAAGGGCCTGATGGTCCTGAACTGCTCACTGGTTCTCTGGAAGCTTTTGCTGTGAAGTAGTGAAATTCTGAATGAAGGAAACAGCAAAAGGGACGCCTTGTCTCGTTGTGGGCCAAAGCCATTTCCACCTGGTGCCTCTGTGTTTTCCAGCCTTTAGTTTTGAAGCTCGGCACCTCATCATGATATCTGGTGTTAAGCCTCAAGAGCAGCACCAGGCACCTCTCGGTGTTCAGTTAGTAGGCTGTCTGAGGGAGTTGAACGATGCTGTGGAGCTGCAGAGGGACCCCAGGGGTTCCCATCCTATCCCGTCTCTTCACGTCTCCCTGCTCAGGAGCTGTACAGCTGCCCCTGTCACATGCCCCAAAGGCCATAGAGTTCTACCCAGGCAGTGGAGCCAGCCAAATTGAGACCGAAACTTCTGAAACAGTGAGCCAACACCAACGCTTCCTCCTGAAGATATTTTTCTCAGGTATTCTGTTGTGACAACAAAAGCAGACACAGCCTAGGTCTCTTGTCCTGAGACATCCTCTTCTCATCCCTACATGTATGATGAGTTCAGAACACCCCCGGGTTTGATAATTACAAATCGAGGAGTCCTTTGGGGACATCTAATGGAGATGCCTCTTAAGACACCAGATGTTAGCAAGAGAAAGTCCCTAGATATAGGCATCGGCCAGTGAGGGGATTATCAGAGTAATTATCTACACCTCTGAGGCCATGCCATGGGCTTCAAGGACTATCAAATCTAGTGATGGTAGAGGTCTGTGAAAAGGGACATGGGGATGGGGCAGGCAAAGAGATCAAAGTATACAGAGAGCTGAAGGCGGGCTCAGTGGTTAGCACAGGGGCTGAGCCATCTTGCTGGCCTGAAAAGTGATGTTTTCAAAGGCGCCAGAAGCCCCAGGCAGACGCTTTGGAGGATGAAGAAGAAGCAGTGTGTGGGATCTGAACTAGGTACTGCATGAGTCTAAGCTCTGCCCCGTAACTGTCCAGCACATCCTGTAATCCCGCAGGCTTGTGCAGAGCGCCTGAGTGAGTGGCGGGGCCAGGGGCCTCTGGATGCAGAACAAGCCAGGGTTGCAGTCCCAGGGTCCAGCTGTCAGGGAGGAGAGTCATCAACTGTGCTTCCTCGGTAGTCAGACACAACCTGACTCCTGACGGGGGCGATATCTGTGTGGACCCGGGGTGGGGAGGGGGTGGGAGCAGAGGTCAGGCTCCTGACTTCCGCCACTGTTCTCCGCCTTGCTTTTTGAGACAGCTTCTCACGGAACCTGGGATTTGCTGACTCAGCGAGGCTGACTGGCCAGTCAGCCTCAGGCGTCCGCCTGCTTCCACATCCCCAGTGCTGGGATTACAGGTGTGCACTACTGTGCTTGGTAAGCAAGCAACAGACAAAAACAGCAAAGCTCTGTATTCTGGAAATCCAACTCCAGGCTCTATCCTTGCATGGCAAGTACTTTTCCCAGCCCTCTCCCCAGCCCAGGCGTGGTGTTTTTTATGGGAGGAAAAGGGCAATCTCCAAAGTCTGCAGGCATCGACATACCTTCTGAGGAGATCCTGAGTCATTTGGGCCTAGTTTAATTGTATTTATTTTTGGTTTGTTAATGCAGAGATCACCTAGAGTCTGTACTGACACAGGTCATCTGTGAAAGATCGCTGATACAGTGGCCTGGTTTTATTGTCACTGTAGAGATGGAGACAGAGACCCTGGGCATACTGTCACAGTGGACAGCAGCCACAGTGACTGGACGTGACAAGGTGGGGGTGACCACACTCGCTCTTCACGTGCCAGGGTTGAAAGCTCACAAGTGCACAGAGCATGGGTTTTGTTCGCTCAGTACTAACAGCTGCGAGTCTGAGCACACCTGTGTGCTCCCAGGCTGAACAAATCGGCTGTGATCTTCAGTTCCTTCCTACTCAAGCTCTACAGGGACCGAGTGCCAGTTCACAGTGACCCTAAGTGGAAGACAGCTTTCCTCTTCTCTCTCCTGCCCTCTCCTCCAGACATGCTCTTCTGCAGCTGGCCTTGAACTCATTATGTAGCTGAGGATGACCTTGAACCTCAGAACCTCCTGCCTCTACCTCTTGAGTGCTGAGATCACAGGTGTGTGCTACAAACTTTTCTTTCTGCAGGGCTGGAGATGGAATCAGGGCCTCATGAATAGTAGGCACGCGCTTTAGCAACCGAGTGTGTCCCATCCCCTGGAGAGCCTTTCCTCGTACTCCACAGGGTCTCCAGGCTGTGGAGCACGATAACAGAACCAGGCTCCTTCTAAAGGTTAGTCACAAAGGCTTTCTTAGAATACACAAGTGGACCCCCTTTCCCTCACGTCTTAGTATGAGAATGGAACGAGACACTTTGCGCAGCCTTGGTGCAGGAAGGAGGAGCTTGGACCTGCCTCAACTGAACGTACCAGGCTCTGCTGACTCCCCATGGAGAGACTTGCCTTGGAGGAGGTGAGAATGGGGGTGGGTTGGGGGGGAAGGCTGGGGGTGGGTGGGAGAGGGAAGACAGGGGAATCTGTGGTTTGTATGTAAAATGAATAGAAAATTTCTTAATACAAAATTTATTTTAAAAAAGCGACTATAACATTGTAAGTTAAAGAAAATACAACCTTATGGAAGGTGCCAGACCATGTAAAAGCAGTCCATGTCCCACTATTCTAGAGCTCAGTCTGTCCTCCTGAACAAGGGTCCTGTGTCTGTGCAGGGCACTCACCCTGTTCTGAGCCAGGGCCTGTTTCTCTTTACCCCCTTCCTCACTGCAGTGAACTCCAAGGTTATTCATGACCCCTCCTGCTTTTGGGCATTCTGCTGGGTCCAATAGTCTCTGGGGGAAAAATGTGTCCTAGGGTCGCCTCTTTGTAACTAAAAAACCGTCACCATTCTTTTAGAGAACAAGAAGCCATAGACCTTGCAGTAGGGACACTTGAGGACAGTGATGGCCTGTCACACAGGAGCTAGCATCTGGGAAAACATCACCATTTATTCTAGACCATGAAGGAATAGTGAACATGGATCCTGGCCTGTCTGCCAAAAGCATTACATCATGATGCTCTGTCACTGGGTGAGAGCAAGATCATAAACCAAATGAAGCTTGAGCATCACACCAAACCTCTGAGTCCCACTCCTGGGAAGCCATTCAGTAAGGAGAGTAGCCAGAGCCCAAAGAAGATGTGATTGCGTCTATGAGAACTAGCTGCAGAAGCAAGGGCAGAGGCAGATGTGGCCACTACAGAGAACCCTGTGTGTCCCCATGTGACCAGTGCCCCCATCCCCTCATTTGGTCTGGATTCTTCCATCTACAGAGGTCTAACTGAGATATCAAGCTCATGGATCTAAAGCCACATCTCTAAGCCTGTTTCTTCTCCTCTGTCTCTTTAAATTACCACTTCTTTCCTCAAAGAAAAGCAATTAAGGGCATCAAGCATTATGGATAGGAGAGAGGACTAAAAGAAAGCTCT